>NW_024582370.1:476605-545411 GCF_018398535.1 Haplochromis burtoni
GTGTGTGTGTGTGTGTGTGTGTGTGTGTGTGTGTGTGTGTGTGCGTGCGTGCACAGTATTCAAGCACACTGCAGGTAATCTTGCTTTATTGCTCACAGATGTGGAAACACGTTCATATGACAGTAACAGGCTACATTATGTTATTCTGTATTAAATGACCACTTTACCAAATTATTATTTTTCTTTATAAAAGAAATCTGAGTTGATTTTACAGAACGTTCATGAGAAAGGTGACATTTGATCAGCTGCTCTCTGTTGGGTCTGTCTTTCTGTATATCACAGCTTCAGAGGTCACGTGCACTTTCACTGTCGTCGCATCTTTGGGTTATGGCTTCCTCTCCGAGTATGTGCAGTACTTTACACAATGAGACATGTTTACAAGCACGTCTAAGACAGACTTTCTTCTTTATGGTTTTCCATGGGATCTTCTCTTTCTTTTTTACATGTGTGTGGATGTGTCTGCCCCACAGGGAGCTGAGTGCCAGGTCAGAGCCAGTAGCTGAGTGATGCTGTCAGCCTGCTAAGCCTTTGTGGATTACACTAAAGTGGGCCCCTGGGGTTGCTCAGACATCAGCGCAGCTCTGCCCAGTTTTGGTCAAAGCATAGCACAGCTGTTACTGAGCTTCCTTTTCCATCTTCACCCCGTCTGTGTATCGATAACTTTACATTGACATCTAAGACTCTGGGGATCTGCTAAACACCCAAGAAAGACACAACGCCAACTGCAAGAAACCGAGCATGAATGCAGGAATACTCTTTTGAAGGTAGGCGTGGAGGCTACAAGATGAACATTGTCTGATACTGATCTACACAATCAGTACAGAAAATGCTCAGAGACGTGATTTTACTGACTTCATCCTTACTTTGAGGAGCTTCAACAGATTTATGAGTTTCACCTTAGACAGCAGGAGAAGTTTATTTTAAAGGCAACAATGACAAGGACAGAAAAAAGCGACAGATTGCTGAATTACGGAGTAAAAGTAGAGGAAATAACAAAGGAAGCTCACAGACAATGACTGATGAACTACTGTTTCTGCAGATGAAGTCATGTTCTTTAATGCTCTTATTAATGAAGCATATCATTGAAGTGTTGAGTGTCAGATTTAAGAGACCTGGTGGGTCCTTGGCCACCAGCAGTAATCAGTCAGAAGCACCTTTGCACACTCTCCCACACCACAACAAAAAGCCACCCAAATCTTGACATAAAGATTAGAATAAGAATGTTATTAATGCATAATTAACTTAATTAATTGCTCTATCAGGGGCAAGGAGCTGATTATGTTATATGAGAAAAGACAATTAAAATAGATGATAAATGTTATAAAGTGCTGCAATCATAAAATACAGGTGTGCAGTCATGGATATGCTTTAAAGCATACAGGCGGGGAAAACCTGATACACCACATTGACTGAAGCAGAGTGCCAAGGATTAAGACTGAGGAGGAGCATTTGCTTCCAGATTTGTGAAATCTATCTGAGAGCGACACAAACTTATTAATTTGCTGTGTTGAAAATAAGTACAGTAAATGGACCATGTTATTACCGCAAATGAGAGCGGAGGCCCAGTCGTGGCATTACGAAACAGAGAGAAACGTGTTGCTGCCAGTTCATTTACTAAGGAACGGCGCTGCAAAAACTCCCCCGCACAGGTCACACAGGATGCACTTGCAAGAACTAGAATCGACACATGCACTCATCATAAGTTTTACCATCACAGAAAAATGTTATAGACCGCAGAAAGACATATTTTCCAGCAGCTTTGGCCATCTCTTCTCCTGATGACTGACACCTGGGCTAGTTAGTGCCCTCATTAAAAAGCACTTAATGAAATAAGGTGTTTAAACGGGGGTTTTACACTGAGGTCTTTGTGGTTAATGAATCAACACAGCGCAGATGGAAAAATGGAATAGTTGGATATACAGGTAAAGTCTCACTAGATCCCATAAACCTAACACCTTTTAAAGGTGAATATCCTTCTGTAAGGGACTGCTTGTGGAACATTCACATTTCCTATTGGCTCTGACTCTTCGTGGAGGTGGGGGGGCTTGGAAAGGTCACCTCAGTCCCACGTATTGTGTGTCGTGTTTATTTGTGTGATTCGGAAAGGACCAAAGCATTTCTAAAACGCTGCTTCTACATTTTAGCAGTAATTATAAAACGAATAAACACTGTAAGGGAGATTTTGAATTTCTCAAGTCTGACGATAGTTTATTTTTCAGATGAACTAAAGAGGAACTGACCTTATGAGAAATTAATTGTGCTCAGTGGATCCAGTAGCCTCTGTAGCCTCGCTGACCTCAGAGAAAGATCGTCGTTCTCATCATCACCAACTGATTCTGTTTAACAAGCTGACAGAGGGCTTAATGAGAAACATTCCTTTTGATAAACAGCTAAAAGGCTAAAAAAGTTTAAAGAAAGTTGGAGATAATAGAAGATAATAGGACAGACGTGAGACAGAGAGGGACCAAAAACAAAAGCTATGAAGGAGATATGAAGGGATTCTGCTTTGGTGATTTCCTCCTTAAAATGTTCAAAGGTCAGACAGCGGTTAGCAAAACGTGCTTGTTCCAGTTTGATCAAAGCTCCCAGTTTTTGGATCGAATGTCAATCAGCGCATACGTCAGCGTTTGTTGTTTTTGAAACATGAATGTTTTGTAAGTTGAGCACTAAACTAACACAAGCATTGTGCAAGTCTTAGTTGGATTTTTGTGACATGTGGATGCAGGTGTCACTGTGAAGTTTCTGGTCACATGTACGTGCACGTATGTGTTATGAGAGAGAGTGAGGGTTGCATTAGTGCAATGGTTGAAAACAAGCTTTTTTCTTGCTTCTCTCATGCTCCCAGCGCCATTAAATACTATATTTCAGACTCCAGTGTGATGAAAATCTGAAAAATTATAGGTCTGAATATGGAGTAATAAAAAAAGTGTATTTATTGTGATGTTAATTAGATACATGTCTATAAAGTCTCCAAATCAAACAGTTAAGCCCACTTAATCATATTAGAATACAAAATGTTTCAAGCGTTGGTTTAATTTATAACACGGAGCATATGCAATGGAAACTTCAGTAGAAAAAGATCTGAACCCCAGAGAGTGCACGTGCATGCATGTGCACACACATTCTGAATGCTTGTGGCAGCTCACTGACCCGCTCCGTGTGCTGTGTAACTCCTGTTCTCAGAGGCCACCCTTCTTCAGCCATTCGGTTATCCAACTCACATCAAAGCTGATGGAAGGCTGGCCCGTGGCCCAGCGCCATGACAGACTGGCGGGAAGCCCAGAACTCGAGCCCCTGGCTTGAGGCCTGCAGGCCTGGGGCTGGAGGTTGACAGGGCCCGGCTATGAGGGCCTGATGAATGGGTTCTGGCACTCGGCTGGTGATGTGTGTGCGTTTGTGTGCGTGCACGCACACAATACTCGGGCTTTCAGGGAAACGTTTTGATTGGCTGTAGTGTCAGGCAGAATGAGGCAGATCAGCTTTAGGTCTTCTTACACCCAGAAATTTGGTTCCCCAGGGTCTCACAGACAAATGCAGAAAGATTAGTGCAAACACATACCACACAACAGTGCACATCATTACATGCGAGGCTCCCCTGAGCCCTTATCCTAGATGGAAGACATTATTCACCACTGACACAGTGAATAATCACGTGCCTTTGAATCCAGAGTGCTCATATACTTTGACTTGAATTCATATAATCTGACTTCAGTTTAGAGCTTGGAGACAGACCAGTTATCTCATTTATAGGAAATACCTCAGATTTACTTGGAATCCATTTTCCACAGCTGCACAAATGCCAAAGTGGAAGCTAATTTCACAGCAAACAAGATGAAAACACATCGGCACAGAGACCACGTTCGACATTTGAACTCAAAATCTAAAATGCATGTGACACAGTACATTATCCGCTAAAGCACACCGAGTTAAGGCACAAACTTGATGTGCCGCTAATCCTATTCTGTTGTTGATTAATAATGTGTACATGTGTAGAAATATCAACAGGACACCTCTGGACTATGAAGAAAAGGACATAAGATAAAAGAAAACACCTGAAATTGTTCCAGATTGGCTTTGAAAGTTAAAAAGTTACAGACAATAGAATAAGGAAATTCTTTCTGACTCAAAAGCTCAAATATGAAACATGGAGAAACATATTCAGCCCTGCAGCAAAACGGGGGAAATATCTGGTGCCAATATTTTCCTCACTGTCTCATTTTTTTCCCTCAGCCCTTCACTCTTACACTTCATGTACTTCACTATCACACTAATTCTATATTTCTTCTCTCCCCCGTGGCTCTCCCAAACTTTCTTTTGGATATCAGTGCGGAGAAATATGGCTTCCTGTTTATATAGAAGACGGCCAGAAATGAAAGTGAGAACGGTGCTCTGCCCACAAACAATACATGGCATTGGTTTCATCATGCTCTTCTCCAGGATGAAAGTCTTGTGTGTGCACTCTTTTCATAAGCGGCTATATCAGGTACCACGGTGTTAAAACTGTCACCATCTGTGTGTTTTTAGCACTCTGATTCCCATCCAGTCTCCAGCTTAGCTTTTAGCTCATCACTCGTCCTGTGGTTCTTAATGATTGTTGGAGCACTACAGCCTGCCGTCTGCCTAGGAAAACAAGCTAAGACTAACTAAGGCAGTGTGTTAACCTGATGCATAGTGCACTCTGCCATCAGCCCCGAGGCTAGGTTAATGAGACACAATTAAATTATAAAGGCATCCTGCTGTGCCACTTCTTTTTATACTGCTTGGATGGGTCTGCATTAGATGGCAAGTGCCCAAAACACGCATTCTGGAAATGGTTTGAAATATAACTAAATTCAAAAACCATATTGAGGGGAGAGCAACTAAAATATACCAGGTGTTACCGACTGACCGTACAAGAACCGAACTCGTTTGGTACATTGCGCTGAAATGTCAAGCTGAAGACATGCTTTGCAATCAACGGGATGTTTAGCAAGCTACACTTCACGAGGAGGGTGTCCGTAAGGCAACAAATACATAACTGCCAAGGAAAATTGTTTCCACTGTCCTGATCGTGCTGTTCCACTCGCTATGTCTCTCTCTCCCATGGTGCACCAGTAAAACCAGTCACCCATCCCAGCAACAGTCCAATGCAAGTCTGCAGACATGTTACAGACTTGCACAAATAACTCACTGTCTGCAGAAGAGTTTTTTTCCTCCTTAAAGTCTGAAATGAAGTTGAGTGGAAGTTTATTTGGGAGTGTAGAGCATTTTTGGGTCCTGTCCATTTCTATAATGTGTGGATAGTATTTCATTTCACTTCAATCCTGGAGGAAAAGATACAAAAAAATGTTACCTATGAAGAGAGCGTTGGGTAGTCGTGGAAAAGATGACACAAGCTGTACACGCAGCATTTATGAGAATTTTTGCATTGCTCTGTGTGCGAGCACAAATGTCTTATTTTATGTGTGCGTGTGTGCGTGTGTGTTCAGCCTATGGATGTGTATTTGTGTGAAAGCGAACATTCATGAATGTGTATGTTGGATCAGGCTGTTGAAGCTCTCTGTACACTGGCCCTTATAAGGCGCAGGTGTTTTCAGTCAGACCGTGGTTCCTAAGTCCTCACCCGAAGGGTTTTAAGAGACTGACATTCCTTTTAGACCTGTCCCCCTGCACTGTAGCTCGAGGGAGACGGTGTATTAACTTAACCTACTGCAGCCACCAGCTCACTGACTTCTTTTACTGTTTTGGCACAATTCTACAGAACTTTGCAGCACAGCAAGCAGATATGCACATTCTCCCTGGATAAAGCTACAACCGTCATCAAATGTGTGCCGCCTCTGATGTAAAAGTCAGACGGCACAACATGTAACGTGTCACATCATCTGCTATTTCAACATTAGACTCAGAAAAGGAGTGATGACTGGAGAAATAGGTGAGGGAGGGTACGGAGAAGGAGGAGGACGTGGTTGTTTTCTGCATGATCGTAATATATGGCTGTTCCTCGGACCGCATTGGGCTTTAAGAGAGCACAAATCTCAGACAAAACACACTCTGAAGCAGCTACACAGACATGACTTCCATCTTTAAGCATGTTTTAAGATGAGACTGCGATCTAGCAGAGGCAAACCCACATCTGTGAACTGACAAAGAAAGGGTGACTCTGGCAACTTTTGAAAGTACTGCTTGAAAATTGTGTGTTTAGCTCTTTGTGGCTCCGGTTCAGCTTGAGTTGTAGAGAGTGGCAATGCAACACCATCAAATGAAAAAGAAGCATAAGACAGTAGCAGAAGCTTTCAGCGGTATCCCAGAGTAACACGATCTCTCCTCAAGGGAGACGCAGCATCCTCAACTTGACTGTTTAAAACCCGCAAACAGCAGAGAGCACAGATTACAGTGAACAGTGTTGGCTTAACAGACTAACAGCTACACGTCACATCATACGTAGAACTGTGACAGGGCAAAATAAAATGAAGCCACCCTGTGATGCTCAGATAAGCTTTCAAACACTGCAGGTATACTTTTTGACGGATATACGCGCATTTAGACATCTGACAAACGTTGTTGGCATTCCTGTGTGAAAACTGTGCACTTTCTGGTTTTCTGTTATAAAACTCAAAAATATGAGTGTGCTGCTAATGTCCATAGCAACAGATTTGCGGTGTAAGATTTGGCCTGACGCATAAACCTGTCTGTGGACAAAACTTTTTTCTTTTAAATGCTTTGGGAAACTCGGTCACGAAAGGGTCTTAAACCATATATCTGCTAAGATAAGAACGATCTTTCCACGGGTGTAGATCACACTTAAAGAACTCTACCTGTACTCCGTTTGCCTTCCTAGCGCAGACATCCACTCCTGTGTCTAACAAATCAAGCTGTGCGAATGCCACGGTGCAGCGTGAGCTCAAGAACAGAGAGCTATATTCAGTGCTCACATTTGTTTTATTGATAGAGACCTGAGGTGAAAATTCCATATTTCTTTTATTACATGTCGAACTGCTAAGAATGTGAGCTAAAACATCCCATATGCAGGCGGCTTTCATTTCTTTTTATATAAAGTGTTCTTGATTTATGAGCCCACAATGTCTTTTTCCTGCATGAAATAAATTATGGAGGTGAATTCCCCCCCAATGAAAAAAAAAAGGGGGGGGGGATGAGAGACTGAGAGGGAGACAGCGAGACAGCGAACCACAGGGAGTGCACAGAGAAAGCAGTAGGGAAGTCCTCGATCCAAAGTGACACCATCTGCCAAGTTTAAGGTGCGTATCTGCCCTCCAGGTCCTTATAACAAGTTATGAATATGGAAAAAGAAGGTCCGCTCAGCTGCTTAACAGCTTTACTGTTTGTCTTCCTGTGCTTAGCTGGGAAATTAATAGGGAAAGTGGGTATTCATTGAACATTTACAAAAATAAACTCTGGTGAATTTTATCTAGGAACACGGTTCATGTTATGAAAACATTGCATGTGTTCAGCTGACACCCTCATCCACACCAGCTGAGTGCCCCGTCCAGCTTTGATTCTCTCTGCGCGCTATTGGAAACCATTATGTTGCAAATGCTTTCGGATTTTTGGTTCGTATAAACGTGTTTCAAAGGATATTTATACTTGACGTCCATTCTTATTAACTCAAAAGTCATGGCTCTCTGCTCTGTGAGTCGGCACAATCGTGTTAATATTAAGAACTGTTTTAGCTAATAATATTTCCTATGACTAACCACATCAGGCAATAATTGCACACATGCATTCAGGAATAAGAACTCAGAAATGGCCTAAAAACTGATACACAGAGGATACTTGCATCCAACGATGCATTATCAACCACCCTCCATTGTGACTCCAATCAAGCTTCCTGAACCTTGATCTGGATACACCTTCTAAAGCTGTTTGGTTTGGTGGTCTGAATAGATGAGCATATCTTCCTTTGTACCAAGATGTTTTAAGTTTGAGTGCTCCACACTGTAGTGGTTAACACATTTGCATGCCACATTAAAGTTGGGTTCCGGGTGGGGACACATATTAGGAAGGGTGTCTAGTGTAAAAATCTCCCATAAGAAATATGCAGATACTGCTGGGACCCCTTATGAACTAAGGGATTGCTGAAAGAAGCTTCTCAGGTTTTTCTTGGTACTTAGAGGTGGGTTTTATGGTTGTAAATAGCAAGACACATTCAAAAGATATGTAGCTAGAAATGTACACACACATGACTCAGTACCTGATTTAAATACCCAGTACTTTTGTAAATACCATAGAAAAGAGACAGGGTTTTGGCAAGAGGTTCCCCAAGTCTAACAAGAAAATACACCTAAAAATGTATGATCTCAGGGTGCAAAAAAAGAGGGAAAAAGAGCAATTGCAGACCTGCACCTAAGCAATTTACATGTGCTTTCACCTTCAACTGACTTTCACCCAAGGGTGTAATTTACATTTAAACTGTGGAGGACACATCTGGGAAATACTCAATGCTCCAAAATAATTGTCTCACTCATGCTCATAATGCAATGCGCATACCCTGTAACCCCTCGGCACTCAACACAAATTAGTAGTATATAAACATCATTTCTAAGTCACAGGGTTGGACTTTTTGTAATTTGACATCCTGCCCTGAAATACGTATAGAGAAATTAGCAATACACTCTAATTCTGATTTACTCAGTGTGTTTAAATAGTGCTTTAAAAGAAGACCTTATCACTCATAATGAATTTATTCCATGTGTAAAAAAGGAATAAATATTCAAACTTAAACAGGATCTATGAGTAAAATTTGTCAGCAGTTCCATCTTGACAAATTTTCCCGCTATGCTGAATTTAGAAAAAATGTCTTAGCATATGTACAGAGACACCAAAGCTCTCCTTTATTCCAGCCACCCTTCGTTCATGCATGCACATTTAAAGAACATCAGAATTTATTTCAACAAAATAAAAATGCTTTTTCCCAACATGCACGTGCTCTCACTTACTTACTTACGTCCTTCTTCTCTCTGTATCAGCCAGTCTTTTCTTTGGGTGATATTTTCCTTTAACAACTTAACATTTCACTGTTTCCTATCAAGCTGCATTTATGCGTTTATGCTTTCAAAGCAATGTAGACTCTTAGAAGTAGCAGAGATCTGGTGTTTTAATGTAGGAGGCATTTAGTGTTTGAAAACCACACACACTGTTTACACCAGGGAGACTGTTAAAAAAAAAGTATATAAACAGATGCTGGCCAAAATTACTCTTCTGACTCAGCTTGTTACCCTCACTCCATAAATACTTAGTTTATTAGGATCAGGCCCATTTCTCTCCATCAGTACAATCACGAGGCATTTGGCTGGTAAGGCAGGGCTGGGCTGGTTTGAATGGTCTGCAATTATTTTCTCAGATAAGCAGCTCCAGGCTCGAGAGCTGGGAGGCACTCCCATGCCGTGACATAATATATGCCATTATTATTGTGTCTTCTATATCCTATAGTTTGTTCTTTTTTCATTCTGCAGGGAGAGTCCTCCCCCTTTCTACAAGCATCTCTGTCTTGGCAGCTGCATGTTCCTGGTTACTGGTCGGCGGTTACATGGTCCCACCAACGTGCTGAGTGTTATATTGTTTGTTGTCTCTCTGTGCTCTTTTTTTTCTGTCCTTTCTTTTCCTCGCGTCTACATGGCCACTCACTTTGAATCTGGTTCTGTCTGAGGTTTCCTCCTGTTAAAAGTTTTCCCCCTCTCTTTTGCCAAATGGTTGCTCATAAGCAGTTATTGGATTTGTATCTATAATGTAAAATTTGTGTAAACAAAATCCAGTTGAAACTTAAAAGAACGAGAGAAAGGTTTGAACAAAGCAAACTCTTTTTACATCATTTAGATTCCCCAAAGCAGCTACTCTTTGCTTTGATGACAGCTTTACAGACTATTGGCAATATCTTTATCTTTACCATCTTCACGGGGTGGTCACCTGGGATTGTTTTCAATTAACAGGTGTTGACCTAAACTTAACAGAGGTGGAATGAGTTGGACCGCAGGGTTAAGGAAAAGCAGCCAAAAAGTGCTCAGCATATGTGGGAACTCGTCAAGACTGTTGGAGAAGAATTCCAGGTGACTGCCTCATGGCTGAGAGGATGCCAAGACTGCAAAACAAAGGTGGCTAATATGAGGAATCGAAAACACATTTTGATTTCTTTACATTTTTTTCTTACTACATGCAGTCAGATCTGTTAATCAGAGCTTTAATTACCTGCAATATTTTTCCACTGTTGTCCAGTGCTGAGAACAGTAATTATAGTTACAGTGAGGGCAGTCCCATTGATTAAAATGGAAATCTGAGATAAAGCAGGAGGAACTGAAGCGTATAAAGGAACTCTTCAAAACCATCCGCAAGTGTTTACTTAGATAATCTAGACATCTTTAGATTTAGCTCTTTATCTTATGTTTGACTGCTTTGAACCACCTGAGATTATAGTTAAAGTCTGTCCTGAAACATAGCTCTCTATTCAAACTGAAGCTAGAATCTCAGCAGAGCTGCAGTTCAAAGTCACAACAAGTGGGAAAAATATACTTATGTGAGGAGGATTATTGATAACAACACTGAAAACGAGTTTTTTAAGTAAAAAAAAGTTGTGGGATGTTGTTCCACCCAAATGTGTTAAGCAATTCCTAAAAAAACCGACTGTGCACTGTAAAAAATTGTAATATAAAAGTATTTTACAGTTTTGTACTGTTCTCCTAGAATATCATTAAATTTACATAAATAGACAGATTTTACATTTCAAATGTAAAATAACATAAAATCATTGTAAATGTAATAAAACATAATTTTATTGTTTGTTAAATGTATTTGTCTGTACACATGCATATGCAGATTGTTAAAATACATTCACAAATGCATCATAATTTCACAAATATTTGTCTGTTATTTGAAAGATTGTACTGTTAAATTCAAATGTAATACTATGGAAAAATATATAAAATTATTCTTATAAACTTTTTTTTATATCAAATAATGTTATTTAGGGCGATCGTGGCTCAAGAGTTGGGTGTTCGTCTTGTAATCAGAAGGTTGCCGGTTCGAGCCCTGGCTCGGACACTCTCGGTCGTTGTGTCCTTGGGCAAGACACTTCACCTACTGCCTGGTGGCCAGAGGGGCCGATGGTGCGATATGGCAGCCTCGCTTCTGTCAGTCTGCCCCAGGGCAGCGGTGGCTAAACCTGTAGCTGCCTCCACCAGTGAGTGAATGAATAGTGGAATTGTGCAGCGCTTTGAGGGTCTCGAAACGCGCTATATAAATGCAATCCATTATTATTTAAACCAACTGTTAACTGTATATTTCTGTACATTAAAGTATTATTATTCATAGTGCCGCATTCATTGATCTTGTTTATAGGTAATTTCATTGTTTAATCACATTAAATTGTTAAAGTTAAAGTTATTTTCTGTTATTATTTTGGCGCCCCAGCTGCTGGAATATTACTGTTTTTTAGGATTTTTTATTTTTACAGTGTGTTTTCCTCTAAATTGTAAAACTGACTCAATAAAACAAACTGAAAGAAACAACATTTCATTGAAATATCACATATAACACAAATAACTAAAATGCAAGTTAAAAATGAAAATAAACGTTTTTAGTGTTTAGGCTTTTCATTGAGTCAGTTCAACATTTTTAAGTAAAATTCAATCAAATGTGTTATTGCGTGGAACAACTTGCAATAACACATTTAAATTTCAGTATGCTACAATACATATACAGTGTATGGATTTTTGTGTCTGCCCATGCTTGCGATAAATATTTATTCTTGTACACAGGACTGTTTTGCCGTGAGTTGGGGTTAATGTATAAGATTAACAGAGCAGTGGAGGAATTCACACCCAGCTGTGGAAATAAGTTGCAGTGAGCGAGAACAGAATGAAAGCCTATTCACGAGAGAATGAAATAACATACAGTGAATGAGGTGGAAATAAAGTTCACAAGTTTAAGTGGAGGACGCTTTCAGAAAGGGAGGAGGGAGAAGTAGTCTGCAAGCACACAGTAGCAGATGCTGATTTGTGATTTCTCTCACACATTTTATAAATGATGCTGGCCTTTCAGAAAGATTAGTCCACATTTCTACACTCAAAGAGGCAGAGGTTAACTACCAGTTTGGAAACACACACTCCGTAGCTTCCTCGTGACTTCCTCTCTTTGGCCATTGTCTCCTTTAAACTCAACTTCTTGGCCTGACAAATCAAATTGTGTGTTAGTTCCTTTTCCTTTCCAAGTAATGACACACTGCAGGGTTTTTCTATTACACAGCTCATTAATAATACTCTTTATACACTCGCAAGCAAGCAATATTAAATCACAAACACACACACACCCACCCATAGACATGCAATCATATGCACATAAAGCCTCTGGGCTATGACGAGATCATGTCTCAAGTATATAGCAGCTCTGATTATTTTTAATTGCAACATGGAACTGCAATGGTTACATAAATGACAGCTCTAATCAGCTTGCTCCCCGGGACTCTCTTCCAACTCCAGCTCTTGAAAAACAAACAGACGGCGTCACATCCCGGCTCGGCTCGACCACAAAACACACATCAGCACCCAGCATTACTTGCTGTGATGTCATACACTTTAATGGCTCCAGACAGTTAGTTTGAGAGAGAACAGGAGGACTGAATACATGCAGCACATGGAAGTGCATACTGTGCACATAAGCATAAAGGTGTTGGCACAAGTGCTCATGTGCACCCTGACATGTGCAGATACAGTGAATGGATGTGATGGTGGTTAGAGTAAGAGCGAACAGCGGACTTAGAGTCAATGGCAAGCCTTTGGATAGTTCTAGGGTCAAGAGGGTAATGATGGGTGAGGGAAGGGTTAGAAAGGAGTGAGAAATGGGGTGTGTGAGGGACACTAGGGCATACAAATGTCACATGGCTGCAGAGATTGTTTTTGTCAGGGCCTGTGGTTGTAACCTTAGCCTTTCTTTCACTGCTCTGCTATGTGAAATAAGGGCGTTGAAATCCCTAGGCCAACCTTACACACAACATGGGGCTCATCAGTCTGACCAAATTTGCACGTATAGACGCGTCTTTGATTCACAGGCTCATATATACAAGAATAGAAAAACTATACAGGACATAATCAACATATAGTACATGTTGACGTATACTGTGTGGCTATTTAACATGCACCACACGAGAAAAGCAAAACAAGCATAGCACGTGCATGCAACACACAAACAAATGCAAACACTTGCACATGTGCCAGTAAGAGCGAGCATTTAGCTCTGTCTACACAGAGTTCACAGAGGGTTAGCCGGAGCGGCTCTCTAGCTCGGTATAAAGATACAAATCAAACATGACAGATGGACACACACACGCATGCACGAACCTCTATAAAAGTTTGTAATGCAACCGCACCATGCCCAGAGACGCCACGTACCAAAAAAACACTACATCAATTATCATATCAACATTCAGCCTTCATCGGCACAGCGGGATTTATACCACGCTGTGGGGGGAGCCAAACCCCCAATCGTCCCTAACTCATTGATCGGTCCTTCATCCAAGACAAATATGCTGATACTGATGAACTGTGATTCGAGGAAATGCTAAAGTGCTCACAATACTCACAGCGGTTCCCAGTCCCAACACAATATAGAGACCTGGGGACAAACCAAGGCTGGGAGCCAATGGCGTTGCTTGCTTTGGGCTATGGTATTGTTCGACCACCTACCCCGCTGCAATCAGACCGCCTTTTCCCTCCATTGCCTCCCTGACCTCCAATCTAGCTTTCCTACTTTCCCTGCTTACCCTCCCCTCTCTCCTCGTCCACACTCCTGACTGTCCATTCTGTTAAGCTGCACACTGAAAACAGACTGGGTGCATTTGAGTAGCAGAGGCAAAAGCGGGGGGCCCATTTAGCCACTTCCTGTTTCAGGGAGCCAATAAGTATGCCCCTCCAGGCCATTGCCATGTGTAAGCCAATGAGGATTTTCGTGGACTAGATGAGTTGGCAGAGGTCGGCTTGTAGCTACAAAGACTCCGCTGAATATGCTAATGCTGAAAAATCTCACTCAGCTTGTTTGCACAAACACAGGATGGAATGCTAAATATCCGCCTGATTTGTTCTGGTTTTGTTTTTCAGCGTGTGGTTGATGAAAGTAAGCTGACTGTCTGAGAGATAATTGATGAACTTCAAGCCTGTGAATTACGGACACTCTGTTCACCAAATGTATACTGCATGCTAATCCCAACCAGAGTTCAAAAACAGTGAGATATAGTTTCTCAGCTTCTCACACTAGCTTTCTCCCATTTTCTTGCTTTCTTGCACACAGACACACACACACTCACACGAATATACAAAGTGTATTAGTACAGCTGGCTGTCAGGTCCTCTAGCTCGCCAAGAGGTCTCTAAGTACTGAAGGCTTTTCTTCCTGTCACAGCATGGGGTAGGCAACTATTTCGTAGCGTACGTGTGTGTGTTAAGAGCGCATGTTTTCTGCTCGCTGCTCCAACCTTGGCAGCAGCGTGTCTCCTGACACCCACAGGAACAAATTTGTCTTTGGGGTCTGCTTCGGCTTTTTCCGATGTGTGAGTGCGCGGGCACATGTGAGTCGACAGGTCTGCTCATTATCACTACCACGGGCAGCAGGGAAAAAGGTGAAGGAGAGTGAAAGAGGAGGTAAACAAGGGCAGAGCTGAGGACATGATGGCGAACCTAAACACGCCATTGATGAAAGCCAAGCTACAAAAGCGCAGTCGATGTAATGAACCATTAAACCCTTTAAGCGCAGTCAGGCCATCATGCAATAAGGGCTTTCCTATCATTGTTTCTCTAAATTAAGACATTTGCTGTAGTAACCCCGATCTATGCAAGTATAAGATTACACGCAGACAGTGGGTTGCAGTGCTGATGCTGCTAGTCACCCTGTGGAATGTGGACAGAATAGTGTGTGTGTGTTTTCCCAGCTTGTCTCAGCTCTGCTGTGTTGTGGTCAGCGAGCCTGTGTGTGGTCCTGGTGTGGTTCAGCTGCTCAGAATCATTTCCATTTAAACATATCTGTGGTCCTCGAAGCAAACCACCACTGGTATCCACGCCATTGGAGGTAACACCGAAAGTTTTGCCCTTTGCGTGACCGCCCATGCATATTGTGTTCATCGTGCATGTATGCAGAAATGCCTGAATGTGCGATTCAGCCATCGCTTGTCTTCTGATATATTAGCAAAGGAGATTTGTCTTGTGCATAATGGTGAATAGAGTTAGAGTAGCATGAGTGCTGATGGATATGTTGGGTTTGAACTTCAGGGCCCCTTTAGGGCATTGTGTCCAAGTGACTCCTCTCTTAGGGGTTCCTCCCCACCTCAAACAGCAGTGCAGATTGGATCACTGGGAAGGAATGCGGATGAAAATACCCCCACTGTTTGTCACTTAGTTCTTCTTTGAGTGTTTCTTCTCTGACAGATGGGGATGGCTTTTTCAAAGGCTCTTCTTCAAATTAAGTTTGTCCCAGTTAAAGTTAGTTTCTTTTCCCTCTTTCATTGTTTTCCCTCCCCCTGTTTCTTCCTACTTTATTAAAGTGTTTTTGTCATTGTCACCTGTGTGCATAAGCAGCTGCGTGCTGTGGGAAATCCAGAAAACAGAGTGGAAGCATTTGCAGGCATTTTTAGCATCTGAATGGCTTATGTATCCATCAGTGTGAGGGCAAAATGGCTTACAGAAAACACAGATGAACATTTATCACTCACAGGAACAAGGAAGGGGGCAACAGGGCTGCCATTGTGGCAACACCCCAGAAAGAAGAAAGCTTTCCCAAGTCTGCCTTTTGTACACACACTGGATGCACTTTCCCATAACTCATCTGGCAAACAGGAAGGAATCACAGACTGGGTTGGATGCGTGTTGACCCAAAACAGCTCCAATCCCATTACGCAGTGATAAATGACCCACAAGCAAGTCAGGGAGTCTTTGGACCAGAGAGAGAGGAAGAGAACTGGGAATGATTAAAGTCACAAAGTTCTGCTGAAGGGACGATTTCAATTAAACAGAGGAGAATAGATTAGACCACTAGGACGCTGAGAATTACCTCGCCGCTGGAGCTGGAGGTTCACAGAACCGGCTCGTTGAGAGGTGGGGAAAGAGAGGGAGATGAAGCATGTCCCATTGTTGACCACAGGGACCTCGGTGTTGATGTGGAGGCCACGGCAGCGCTTCCTCTGACCGGCACTGAAAACGTCTTTGTTGCTTTTTATTTACAGCATAACATATGTATATGTGGCTCTCTTTGCACTACTCTAAAAATTGTGTTATTGCATGTATGCGTACATGTGTGTGTGTCAGAAGAGTGTCTGTTCCTATGCAATTCCCTGGTCTATTTCTAAGCAGATACAGATGGTTGTTGTGTTGGTCTTCCATTCCAGTGTCGTGGTCTTTATTGTTTCTTTGAACGGGAGGATGAGCCTCTGGGGCAGAGGGGGTACGTGAATGACAAAACAGTGAAACACCAGATGAACATGCAATTCCACACACACACACACACACACACACACACACACACACACACACACACACACACACACACACACACACACACACACACACACAGTCGCTGCATCTCTGTTTAGGTCACAAAGCAGCCAAATATTTCCCCAGACCAAGAGCAGACTCTGTATTAATCAGTCAAATCTGCCAAAAACAACAGCGCAATATACGAAAAGTAATGATTCATATTTCATTTTAGCGAATATCTGCTATGCTAAGCTCCTTTCGACAACAGCTTTCGACAACCACATAAATTTTTTTAACATCATTTTATTTCAAAAGTACATAAACAGGACCAATGTTGTTTAATAAGGCAAAGCTCAAATATTAACAACCACTCACATCAGAGGACTCAAACATCTCGTAGTCACAGTTTATGGGTACCACTTGCAAATCATAAATAAGACTCTTTTGTTACAATATATTTTTATATACATACACTAGAACTCTTTTATTTTCTCATTGTGGAAAAAAAATATTAACAGACAGACATTTCATCACAACCCCAGCCACATATAATCATCATCAGTATTATCTGTTTTCTTTTTTTAATCTTCATAAAAAGTCAAAGTTGGCCATGTGTATCTGTCTTTATCCATGTGGGTGTTACGTGGCTTTAATACCCAGTTCCAAGCCCAGCTACAGACCCAGCCCATTAGCTGCTACTTGAAAGGACTGAACGTTGTGGTGCTAGTGTCTGTGGGTGTTACTCAACCACTTGTGCAGTTTTTAAGCTACTAAGTGCATTGTCAGCATTATTACTACGTGATTCTAAACTTTGTATCTCCTCAAAAACCTCGTGATATTGCTAAAGCACCTTAATTATTACTACTTAGCAGCTGTATCCATTATTAATCCTTTCAGATATTTACCTTGTAGGATGGCACGTCAGGGCTAGGGACTTTGTAGGTGGTGAGTTGAAATTGGGCACAACTTTATATGGGGCAGGAGTGTTTTTTGTTTTTTTGTTTTTTTTCGGTGGCATCATTGCGACTCTTTTGCATGCCGAGCCAATCCGACCCAAGTAAAGTTCTCAGTGGAGAGGCATGGTCAGCTCTGGTCACCTGGGGAACAACGCCACAAGTAGGCAGAGCAGTGTCGTAACAAGAGACTGGGTAAGATTCACAGCTCCCCCACACTCCATTGAGTTTTCCTAGAGAAAGAGAGGGGCATTATGGGAACAGATATGTTTTATTTGAATCAGAGGTATACGAAACAGGACTTTTACTATAGTGAGTTATTGTACATTGGAGGATATGTACCTCTGGGTGAAAAGGGTGGCAGGTGTCTGGGCGCCTCCTGTCCTTTTGCATCTTCAATCTTTCGCACTTCAGAGATTCATTATGTGCAGTTGGAGTTAAGGCAATACTAGAGGACATGTACACTCAGCATTACTCCGGCTGGAGTATATTTCCTGTTTGAATGCAAAAGGAATGCCTGTTTGTGTGTGTGTGTGTGTGTGTGTGTGTGTGTGTGTGTGTGTGTGTGTGTGTATAGAGTAAAAGTGAAACAAGAGCCAATTCTGAGCGATGTTTGATGAGGTTTCTTTTGTTGCACAGCAACAAAACAGCATGCTACAGTGAGCACCCCACAACAAAATAAACACTGGTGGACATGTATACACAGCGTGACTGCAGTGCATAAAATTTCAAAGAAATGCACATTGTAGGAGAATTCAGCCAGTTATGTGGTGACAAATTAAGTTCCTTCAGTCTCCAGCCTTTCCAAGCTAGCTGTGTCTGCTGTTGATCAAGATCCAATCACAGCGTGGCATGTGACAAAGTCCAAACTCACACACAGCCAAAAAAAAGTGATGTCTCATTGCCTCAGCTTTGGTTCTTGTCCCATACAGCAATTAGATCGCTTACCCACAAGAGGTAGAGTGTAAACAAGCTTTTTACTTTAAAATGTTCCACTGAATTCATAATCAATGGAAATTAACTATAAAAAATCTAATTGTGAAAGTTATGAGGTGGAGGAGAAACGTCTACTAAAAAGAAAACAAGACAACATGTATATTTATCTCAGCAGCGGTTTGAAAACCAAAGAATAATCAATCCTCTCGTACTCATGTGGTTATTCAATCCCAATAAAGTTTGAGGTGATGACTCCCAGGAGAGTTTGTTACATTTGAAGCCATTTGATGAATTTACACACTTTTTTACAGAGTAGAGTAACTTTACGTAACCCTATCGCTGTTATATGTCTTGCTTTAATATCATTGTATACATATACTCGCAACCTTCTCCCTCACACCTCAGCGAAGGATATACATGATTTCGATGGGGTCCATGGTGATTGGCTCAAACATGCTGCAGTCACACTTGTTGTCCACCACCACCATGAAGAGATTACTGCTGGGGATCTGCTGAATCACAAAGGACCTGCCAATCACAGCACGGACAGCCAGATAGAAAAAGAAAGAAAGAAAGATGGAAAAGGAACAAGAGACAGTTGAAAGTGAGATCTGGCTAGCAGTCCAGGAGCATGGGTATGATGTAAATTTCCATGTGTGTCACGGGATTTGTGTTATGAGTCTTCACATGCTCCCCTGGCAGAGGGGAGAAGCACTCTGAAGAGACTCCACTGGATGCATGTCAAGAGTATGAAGTATCTCACCGCCAGCTGTCAATAAACATACAGCGACACAGACAGACTCACACCAGCGTACACACATATATAGTTTACACACATACTTGTCTAACTCACTCCATCCGCCCCTCTTCCTCGTTCTCTTCCTTTCCTTTTCTTAAGGCTTTGTTGTACCCTATCCAAGGCAAGCACCAATGAAGTGTTGCCGAATATAAAACACTCCAAAGGGAGACAAATGGGAACCACACTTTTGTGCTTACAGCTTCCCATGGCTGTGTTTTACTGGTCTGAGAGATCAGGCCTTGCCTCGGCCTCCTGGCCGGTGATTTATGGCTGTGGATAAGCTTTATTAAGAAGAGAGGTCGTAAAGATGATCTCTTCTTTCTATCACCCTTTCTTTCTTGATCTCCTGCTTCTCTGCCTGCTCTCTTTTCGCTGCAGCTGGGTGATTTATCGAATTCGCTCTGAAGCATTTATCAGACACATATGAAAACACGCACGTGTGACTGAGTGAACACACACAGATGTAAAAAATACTGTATACACAAACGCACTTTCTCAACTGTTGTGAAGGAGAGCTTGAACAAAGACAGAGAGGGAGAGACCCGATAGATCCAAACAGACCCAATACGTACAGGAATATCTCCATCTTTACTTATTCAATACCATGACCAATTTAATCTGACCACAAACAGCCTTCAATCCCCGAGGAGTGCCAATCCGCTGCACTTAATACACTTATCCCAGCACGACCGGCCAAACCAAACCAAACCAACTCAGCAAACATGCCAAACCAGTTCCAATCAGGGTGAATTAGGATCTGCTGATGTTTAATAATCTGTGCACACCCCTGCACAGCGCCGGTCCAGTCCAGCGCTGCCCGCTGATAGAAAGCAGAGCAAGTGTTTTTGGAGAAAAGACTTAAACACATCCTGACAGCACATCTGCTGGCCTTGAACATCCCCAGAGCTAGGAAAGGGAGCATCACACTGCACACACACCTACACACACGCACTGATGTGTATAATGTGCGCAGATACACAAGTGACAGACAGCAATGCATATCACAAACACAGATAGCGTAACAGACAATTTGTTGTTAATGTTGCCTCATAGTGCTGTGGCCTCTACATTTTGGCTGGCGGGGAGACAGACAAGGACATCCAACATGTTTCTCTGAGAAAAAATAACACACAACCTTTTAAACAATGTGGAGACTCACGTGGGAGACAAAAGGAAAGGCTAGAGTTTGATATATAAAGCTGAGAACTGTAGGAAAGGATTACGACATATGCAGTCGGAGAAAGACTGTCTTCTTTTTAGTTTTGACAAAACATAACACATCTTACACATTCTACAGCTGACAGGGATGCACGACTAAATAATACCTTGTTACTTATGATAACATAATGCTAATTCATGGGTGCCGGTCAAGCTTAGTTGGATGAGCAGGCGACCATGTGCTGCGTGGCTGAGAGTGGCCAGCCCAGGTGGCTGATCTGTCTTTCCTTCCACTTTCCTGTCAGTCTTCACTGCATCTATCTAGCAAAGCTGAAAAAAGGCCAAAAATAACTATATATATAAAAAAAGATAATGCTAATTCACAATACATTTCGTAATGCTTCACTATAGTTTCCAAGCTGGACATAGTCTCGTACATTTCATGGAAAAATCATTCCCTGCACAGGTTCGGATAAATGTTTTTTTCTGTATCCAGCCGAGAATGTTAATGTTTTTCTAAGGTTTTAATAACTGCACAGCATAACCATAAATGCATGTCCAGCATGGTCTTCAGAAATATCTGTCATCACAGTTGAAAAATTTGACCAGTAATTACTGTGTGCAATTTAACTCTTACTAATTCGAGTCGAAATTGCTCCAACAAAATCTCAACAAACAGATAGATGAGTTTTAAGAGGAATGCTGTCATTTTATTTCCACGTCTCCTGTTACTTTAGGGGGAAAACGAGCACTGTGATTCCAATATTCTCCTTTTACACGTGATTCCACTGCATGCATCTGACGGGGGGGGGGGCTCTCTGGATAAGTTGATGTGAAATATGGTACGATGAGGATACTGGCACTAAAGTTGGAAAGGAAGATTATGTATAAAGAAAAATGCAACTATTATTATAGTAATTATTATTACTTTATAATTTCTTTCAAATTATTTTAAATGCATTTGCAGAATTAAAATCCATTTTTAATGCTGAATTAAAAATGCCCAAAAGAAAACCTAAGAAGAAATATGTACTATCCTAGCAGATTAAGCAACGTCCTACTGTAACTGTACACCTGAAGCTGCTCCTCACTGGAAGCTTCAACCTCTTTCTTTTCTTTCTGTTTTTGGTGACTTGAATCGTCCCTCTTGGTTGAGAAAAGGAAAAGGAGCATGTGTCTTTGGAAGATATACAACCAGGATTATTGTCACTAATGGTCCCACTGAAGACCTTCTCCGGTTGGAGACGCTCTATTTGTCCTGAATCTCAAGTTACCATCTAGAAAAGCTACAGATGCATTAATAAAGGTTAAATCATCTTATTGGGGGCACTTAAGTTACCAGAGCACTCGCCAGGGTTTGATGTTTCTTACGTTCTGTCACACTAATCGGGGAGCAGCGCGCACACGTACGAGATCTGACACACACATCCACACAAAGAGTCAAAATACAGCAAAGAGAGGTTTAGCAGGCAAGAGCTTAGGATATATTTCCTAGAGCATAAAGCATACACACGTGTCCCAATGAAAATATAAGAGAAAGGCTTCAGTCAGGCTGTAACTTGAAACAGATGTTTATCGCCAATAACCTCTAATACAAATATGAGCTATAAAATTCCATATAAGAGAAATAAAAACTCCATTTTACTTTGTCAAAGTCATTGTGTTTTAAAAACGATGCATTTGAAGGCGACATGTTGCTGAGCACACAGCTAGTTCCTGCTAATCCCAGCTCTGGTGTCATCATTGCAGATTATACCCTGTCCTCTGAAGCAGGCTTCAGCATGTGCGGCTGGGCATGGGTGTCTCTATGTGAGGGTCTCGCAGTATCTCCAGCCACACCACAGTCCTGGCTCCGAAAGCGGAGGATACCCCGCTGACCCTCTGGGGCTGCACCGACAGCGGACACACATATACACAAGCACACTGAGACACACACAGAGCTCTGAGCTCCCTGGCAGTTCCACAGCTGGGAGCAATGAAGGCCCCATTGCAGGGATCCAGAGAACACCCCACAATTGCCTGACAGAAAAGCCCAAATTGTTAATGGGGACCACACTCATTTTCCCATTTTTAAAGGAAGCCTTTTTTCCACCTCTCTCCCTCATCTCTAAATGCCTCGTATTTCAAAACGCTCACTGTGTGTGTGTCTCTGATGGATTACTCTGGATAAAAGCGTTTTCAGCAGACAACAAATGATTTAAATGTGCTTCTCATTATTCAGGATGAAGATGAGAGCTAACAGGATCGTTCATTTTTCATAGTTGTTCTATGGTGGACAGCTGATAACCAGCGCTCTTATTGTTGATGTCGCTTGTAGCTAATTGATGTTTATGTGTCTGTTAGTGCATCCCATACTTGACGCAGCCGTCGCAGTCAATGTTGCCGGTGTTCTCTTTGATGGTCCTCTCGGAGATAAAGGCCGGGTACTCTGTGTCGCACGGTACCTGCATGGTCCGACCTGTCCTCTGAGCTGCGAGGTGGGAAGAAGGAAGGAGAGAGAAGGCGGCGAGAATGAGCGAGACATTCAGCCAGAGATGGTGGAAAAACTTTGAACCACCCCTTTCAAAATCAAATAATAGCTACGCAAGGAGTTACGCAAACACACAGTTAAACACACCGCGTCCATGTAAATATTCACGTTTGAAAGAAAACAGCATTTCTGCACCAGAGCTGTCTCTTGTCCTGCTGGAAATATTTCCAATGTAAATCTAGGCCAGTCATTCTCACAGCATTGCTTGAACTTTCCTGCCACCCAGAGGTTTGAAATGACCCTGCAGAATGGTCGCTTTAAAATATCATTAAACCCTTTTTTAAAAAGGGTCGACATCTTCCAAACGTAGTGTTTTCTTCCAACATAAAGAAACGGTTTGAAAGCTGAATCGCAGCGCGTTACACATCTTTGCAGAGAGGCTTGTAAACGTGGGTGATTATGTGTGTGATTTGGATGCTGCGGTTTGATTATTAAGAATCAGGAGTGCAGCACGATTCATTGTGTGTGTGTGAGAAAGAGTGCACTGTAAATAAACTATATGGATGTGAGAACGCAGCCTACATGTATAAAGGTCTGGGATTAGTTCAGCTCGAGAGGTTGTGTAGATTGGGTTACGGCTGCTAAATGATGGTGTTTCAGCTGTGTGTCACAGGCCTGCGTCTTTATTGTGAAAAGATATAGAAAGTGCTAAGACCTGAGGCCAGCCAGCTGTGAAATTGTCTCGACTACTTGGTGAGCAGCGATGCCCAGCTTCACTTCATTCAGGATTAAAGTGTGCAAGGAAAGCATTTAGACGTAGACTTTCATTTGGTGGTTCTTCCTTCCCCCTGTTTCACACACTAAATATTTTCATATTAGTTTTGGCAAGAATTAATGCTCTAATATGATGCTGCTTAGTGAGGCTTTCATTTCAAACAGGCGAACGGTATTCGACACTCCATAAAGCATGAGGAATCACAGCATTCATAGCCTGGCAATAATCATATGTGTGTGATTTCATGGAAGCGAGTACGAAGGAGCAAAAAAAGAGAAAGGAATGAAATACAACCAGAGAAAAGGAGAGAACATGATAGACTGGCTGACACATGAGAGAGAGCTTTTTCTTGTGTTACCAAACGGTTATTGCCGACCACCATCACCAACATGGGATAAGACCGTACAGATCATAAGATCACATAAAATAACCCCTCTGGACGCACAAAGAAGATTGTGTGTACAGAGACATGTATACAAAAGCTCTGAAACGCTGAGGTCACTTGAGGTAATGGTCTGTTTTGCTTTTTTCTCTTTTCTTGCTTTTAGGTTTTGGATTGCGCCTCTTTATTCTGTTTTTCCAGTGGTCACACTGACTCAGACCAAAAGGAAATGGAGGGGAGATGGCGAGGATGAAGACATGAGGCCAGTGGTAGGGACGTTGGGTGTTTATTCTGTATGCAGCGTCGTCCCCTGTGAACTCAAACATAAGTATAAAGCAGTGCGTCACGTTTTTTTCTTTCGAAAAGAGCAACGGGATGAAAAAAAGGATTTTCAGTGAGAAATTAGACGCATTTTTAACTGCGACTCTTTTCTCTGTTTTGCGAGGCAGGAAAGATCAGACTAAGTACATGAAAAAAATAAAAATAGAAAATCTACACGTATTTCAGAAGAAGCTATTTTACACAGTCTGAGGTAGTTGAATTCAGTTTTCTTTGCTACACAAAGTGTTTCTGTTTGATTTTTCTCTAATATGTTAATGAGAATATGTTGTTGTTTGTAACTGTTAAAACAACTGCTCATCAAATCCTTTTTTAACCTGTTTTAACATTTAAAATTCAAAACCAATAAAAAATGCACTTCAATCAGGCTTAAGTGACAATATTAGTTTAAATATATGCAACAGAAATTTAAAATAAAACTCTGAGCCACTCAGTAACTCAACTCGTCAGCTAATTAGTAAATTATTTTTCTAGCTCTTTGGATTATAATCATTAATAACCTTTTAATGACAAAATTATTTTCAAGTTTGCATCTCGTATGAATTCTTTTCCAAACGCAGCAGATTTGTTTATAATAGATTTGAGTGTTTTTATAACATTACAGCCACTGCAGTTTGTCCAACATTGTTATAACTGTGTTGAGACAGCGGTAGAGTGCATGTGGATGCGTGAGTGCTGTTTAGATGGAAAGCCGGAGATCAAGCACATCCCCAAAGAGATTGTTCTTACCTTTAGCGGTGAGGTCAGAGTACCACCAGCTGTACAAGTTGAACTCAACCAGGAATCTAAATAGGGAGATGACATCAGCGATAATCATAGCCAACATATGCTGATATAATATGGTCTGCATACTAAATGGTTTCTCTGCAAAGTAGAGAGCTAAATTGTGTCATTTTGCAAATTATAAGTTTAAAAGTGAAAGTAAATAAATATCTACAGACAACCTCTTTTCATGTTAAGTTTCAATTACAATTTAATCTGCACTCTATACAGTTCTGCAGAAAAATACTATATTTTAGAGAACAGCACATTAGCATTAACTAACTGAAAATGAACAGATCACTTACAATTTTCAGACTGACTATATGCACATTATAGATACTCAGGTTCATGTGGGTTTGTGCTCATTTCCACACAGTGATATCGACAAAAACACGTCTTCACTATGACAGACTGTAAAATGAATACTGACAGATCAATCCTCCCATGATGCACTGTGGCAACAACAGACCACCCAGGAAGACTCCAAAACCACAATGTGGCACCACAGGAAACATCAGGTAGCCATTACTGCTCATGATCACCGAGGATCATGTCAACGTACATGTGGAGACACTCGTAAACAAACATACAGTTCATACTCACAAACACACATTTAATCTAAGCCCTACAAAGGACATACATGCAGCAAACTTATGTTATTAGAAACAGACATGAGACATTCTCACATACACAAAGTCTTACATGACAAGCTCAGTCAGAATCCACTTCACAGCTGAGAAGAAAGCGAAGTAGGGCTAAAGAAAGGAAACAGATATCAGACACATGTAGGCCCAGCTTTGCACTGCATGGATTACAAACAAAGAGGCTGAAGAGCTTCAAAACATTTGCAGGGCTCACGTCCAATAGCGTGCGTCCACTGTCGCTACTTTCCGAATAGACCCAACATAGAGCCTGGTAGTCATATAGAGTCACCCTGTGGACACAAAGATAGAAAAACAAAATAGAGAATGAAACAGAATATCAGAAATAGAGATCAGCTAAATCATTTGAGGACAATGCAGCCCTGATAGGGTGATATAAGTCTTGATTCACACACTCTCTTTGGTATTGCATGCCTGTGGGGCCTTTTGGACTGCTGTGTGGGAGCAGGAAGAAAAGATCCCACCTCTGCTATAACTGCTCCTTTGCCTACCAATAATATATTGGATGGATGTGGCAAGAATGGGAAAAGGAAAGCATGTGAAAGCCGAGAGCTTCCTGAGAGGTTCCTCAAAGTGATGTAGGAAGGTGGGTGAGTGTATGTGTGTGTGAGTGTGTAGATGATTTGGGGATATTGGGGGGATAACAGAGGATTTAGAGGCTTAGTAGACCCTGAGGGTGTGAGATCTAGGTCTGTCTGGGTGAGGTTATTGAAGGCGTTTCTAACTTGCACAAACACGCACACACTGGACACTGTTCTTATAGCCTTTGGACAAGTTCCTGTATACTTGACAGTGCTTTGTGTGTGAACGTTTGTCTAAGTATGTGTGTGATGTCTGAGCGGGCCCAGTATATCCGCAGCCCTGGGCGATGTTCAAACCAACCTCAGTCACAGTACGGGTGACACACAGCTCCAGCACACCGCCAGGAACCAATTAGCACTAAGCCAGGCCACATAATAGCGTTAGCAGCAAATTCAGACCAGTGCAAAAATCTGAGTTTGTGTGCGTTTGCGTGGATGTGTGATTACTTTATGTCAATGTGGGTGTGTACGAATACTCTTCATTTTCTCAGCATAGCATCACTTTTTATGGATTTCTCTTGCTTGGAAAGATGGAGAGGATGTAAAGGGAACTAAAAATAATTCCTGTGCATTTATCTTCATGCTGCGTCTCGGTGCTGACCAATAAATTCAGGCTGGCAGTTGGTTTCATCTTTAAGTCGTCCACTTTAAAATGTCATTAACAAAAAAGAAAAGGCACATTAATACTTTACAGATGGCACTGGGTTAACACAGATCACACTGGAGTCATTAGTGTTAAGATCTGAAGGCTGTTACTCATCACGCTAATACTTCACCAACACCAGTCACATTATTCCTTCATCAAACGTCGACCTCCATTCTAAACAATCCCTCTTCAGCCAACATTAAATATTCAGGGAAAGCACTTGTAGGCCTGTTTGTTTTTATGGGTGGATCTGTAAACTATTTGCTGTCAGCTTTTGATGTTCATCCCTATGACATACAGGCGTGGTTGTCTACTTGTGTGATCATTTGTCACCCGGGATTTTTATACACTGAGACAGCACAGCACAAATCTCTTCGCCCACGTCCTGCAGGCAGAAGAACAGCCTGGCTGCAGTATTGTGGTAGAGACGTAAACGTGGCCATAAGCTTCTGTGTGACTAAGTTCAGATTCCACACATGACGCCACGGAGGAATTACAGTGTGTGTCTGTCTGTTTTGGCATTCCTACTCTGTGAAATTAGGAAAGGTATCCTCTTGGATTAGATTTCCAAATTAATTGCAGAATGTTGCCACCCACTGCTCTCGGCGTTTTCCAGGACACACAGCATTGCAACAAGTCTAATACTTGTGTGTGTGTGTGTGTGTGTGACTTCAGGTTTTGTCCTAATTCTTTTGTTTCGGGGAAAGATTTGCTGTAATCCCCTAATGGAGAACTTTGCTGAGTGAGGGGTCGGAGTTCAGCACAGAAAAGCTCAACATGATTGGCCAAGTTAAGAGCTGTCAGCATGAGGGGAGACGTGCTCTCATTCTGTAGCCTCCCTCATATTATGTGCATACATTTACACACATGCAAACACTCACACTCATGCGTACACTTGAGCTGGCATGTTCAAGTACACCCTCAGACAGACACACACACATATATGCACTTTGAAATACTCACCTCTTGAAAGAGCCCATCTGCAGAAGCTTATTCATCACAGCCCCTTCTGCTTCACCAAAAAAGTTCCCGGTCTGAGAGCAAAAAGAAAGGCTTTTGTTTAATTAAACGAGTCAGAATAAAGTCTTTATGTTCATTTAAATTGTAAAAAAATTAGTAGTAGATGGATCCCTTTTTGCACCCAAACCCTGGAACTAAACTTATCTTCTTTACCGACTGACCTGGAAATTATTTTTAGTTGGTCAGTTCTTTTTTAAAATGTCAGAAAAGAAAAACACACACAGAAAACCTGCTGATCCATGTCACCATCATAAACTGTCACAAGGACTGAAGTCAGGTAACTGTACTGCAAAGTAAAAATGACAAGCCGAGGTTTTCAAGCCTCATAATCCTGCTACATTACAAATCATTCTCCACAAAGAAACACGCAGACTTATGGAAAAACAAAAGCAATAAATAGTCCCACCACCACCACCAGGTGTGTCTTACCTTTAACATTACATTATCATTCTTTCCAGCTGTCTCTGTATGTTAATGTTCACAAATCCTAAACGTGAAATCATCAGTAAATAGAAAATGCTGGTATGGATCAGTCCTCTCGAAGTGTTTGGTTTTCCCTTGGTGAGGAGCAGCTTTCCTCTGAGACCACTGACAAACTGCCAGGCAGCACTTGCTGGTTGGAGTCACATGTTCTTTATGCAGCCAACTCTGTCATGAATCTGTGTATTGGTGAACATAGGCTGGTGTATATGTCTTGTAACACGGAAGAGATTTATGCCCTGATCTAGTTTGTAAAAAAGCATCTTTGAATGCTACGCACTAGCTCCTTGCAAAACCTTTCAGAAAAACTGCACCATCTAACATATTTTCTTATTTTATGTGTTTTATCCTCTTTTACTACTGAATGTTTCTCAGTCCTGAAATTATTGGATTCCTTGGTCTACACAAAAATATGGCATTTGCTTGCTAAAGAGTGCTGTTATATATTCTCACCATTCATTCTTCCTTATTCTAATTTTCTTGACTCTGTGGGGCAGAAAATGTGACTCAGCGCTATATAACCTCTGCCTAGTAACAAAATAACAGCTGATAGTCAAAGCTGTTCACACATTCAATGCAACATTTTATAATTCACATTGTTACCTTATTAGTCAAATACATTGTCCCCATTTAATATTGTTATTAAAAAATCGTGACATTTGGTAGCCTAAAAGCTCTGCCACATCCAAATTAAGTTAAAATAAAGCACAGAAGCCTGCAAGTGAGATACACATGAAAAGAACATGCAGGGTAAAGCAAGGGCAGTGACAGCCAGCGGACTGGTTTCTGCATGAGGCAGAGTCAGAGTGACAGCATGTCTGGTGACAGCTAAGCAGAGGGTATAGTCTATGCGAGAGCAGCAGCACGTCTCATTGTGAGCAGTCAAAGGGACAATATTCTGTGTGAGATGCAGAAAGAAAATTACACCGCTCAAAAAAATTGATCATTACGATATATTACAAAGTTAGTTAAATGCCAGTGATATCAATATATACAGTTAGGAAACATAAAGTATGAATTAATTTCAGCTGCTTTGGTGCAAATGAAACTGTTTGGTCAGAAACACACACGAGTGGCCTGCTGGAGGTCGTTTTTTAGAGCCTTAGTGCTGCTCCTGTTCCTCCTCGCACGAAGGAGCAGGTAACGGTCGTGCTGCTGGGTTGATGCCCTTCTGCGGCTTTGTCAAGCTCTTATTGTGTAATGGCCCATCTCCTGATATCCCCCCACACAACTGGGAGTGCTGGGAGACAGCAAAACCTGTGTGACAGCACATATGGACGTGCCATCCTGGAGAATCTGGACTACCTATTGGTCTCATGCTACGAACAGTGACAAGGACACATTAACAGAAATTAGTCGGAGCAATGATCCACAGCCGCTGTCTGTAAAAACCTTTCATTTGCACCAAACCAGGTAAAACTGATATACAGTCGTTAATCCTTCTTTACAGACTGATAGCCCTGAAGTATCTCCGACTTGCTGTGATGCTGTCATGATGTGTTCCCTTAATTTTTTTGAGCAACAGTTTTTTGAACAGGGACGCACATCCGAGGTGGAGATGACCAGGTACACGATGGATTCAATTTTCTGGTTGCAGTGAAATCAAAATGAAATGTATAACTGTGACAAAAAGAGGCTATGCAAGCTCTTTCATCCATGTCTCACCAAAGTATAGTCCTCTGCTACCAGAATGAAGCCATTGTTGTCAATTAAGTAGCAGTTAATATTCTGTAAAAGAGAAATATGTGTTAGAGAGTCGGAAGATTCACGAAGGGTTGACTGTGAAAGTGAAAACAAACTGACCTCATCATCACAGCTTATGGAGCACTTCCCATCTAATGCTGCACACTGTAAAATGAAAAATGATGTTTGCATGTGTCACAACAAATATTCAGGCTGGTTGGGAACATAAATCCCCTTTGGCCACTGGAAACCTTTAAAGACTTGCGGAATGGATAGTAAATTTAATTGGACAGACCGACGACCTTTTGTGTAAAGTTTCAAATTGTTATTATGGACATTTCATCAAATGTGAAATATTTTTTCAAAATTCAAACATAAACAAACATAAACAACATTAGTTACAGTTTTTATATTGAGCTTGCAAGGTGTTATTCTGCATTTCACATGCAGGTTCTGTGTTAATGCATTTGTACCTGTCTGCTTGCTGTCCAGAATTTCTTCTGAAAAAACTCCAGTTTCATCTGGATGCCCACAGCTGTAAGAGAAAGAGTCACACAGAGACAGCAGCAGGTCATGTGTTCTGTGTGTTGGGAAGTGCACTGTGATCTCTGTTATACACAACGTTATCCCGCTGGCACAAGAGAATCTTAATATACACGCAGCATCAGAACGCATCATTCATTAACCTCCAATGACGAAAACAGACAAAACAGGCTACAAGGGCGAGTACGCCCCGGACCATACATGCATCAGCTTGTATTTCTGGAAGGCTGAATGTGTAAGTCTACCATGTGTGCAGATGCCACTAACCACACTTAAAATTTCACATCATTCTAAACCAGACTTCTTTCTCTGTGGCCACATGAAATCCATTCCTCAGTCTGCTTCCCTGTTGCTATCCTGACGTGCACTTCCAGAGCTGCTACACTGAGCTGCTCTCACGTCCATAAGCCACATCGCAGCAGGTCCTTAAATGCACAGATCTGACCAGAATTCCTTGCCTGGAAAAAGACACCGGCTGACATTAAATGCGTCAGCTTTTTCGGAGTTGACTACGGAAAGATTGACACATTTACCACAGGCTTTAACTTCTTCTCCTACTCGTCCTCCTCTCGCTCTACCTCATGCTATTAAGACTCGGGAGGACGAGCTTTCTCTCAGTGGGGGTTTGTCATACTTTAGGTGGTCTGTAAATCTTTAGAAGCATGTCACAGAGCTTTATCCAAAAGCAGTGCAATCAGGTAGCAAACTAAATCAAAAAGAAGGGAGCATCTGAATAGATTTAACAAACTGGATATTAAACCACAGTATGAAAGATACACGGATTGGCGAGTGTAGATGGTTTTGAGTCCAAGTAGCATGGATATTTGTACATACTAAAGAAGGCAGCATTCAAACACCGAGTGTGTAACAGATTTCATTCCAAACGAAGCAGAAGTGAAACACGAAAACACCGCTACAGTTCACCAGACGCACATTTAGTCACCATTCTCATTCACTCATCCTCCTCCTGGTGCAGTGGTAGCATTCAAGGCAAACTGAATTAGTTTAGGCACACTTCTGTGTTTCTGTCTGATTATGCACAGAGAAACACACAGTGCAGCGTGTAGATGGGATCAAGATAATAAATATAAATAAATATAAAATGCTAATTTAAAGCATGAAGCCTTCATAGATGATAACATTTGCTTTGCATTTCTTTCAGGATAATTATGTGTTTGTGTGAATATTTAAGTGCAGCGGGGTGCTACTGCATCCTGTTTTAGCTCTTGCCCAGAGGAACAGGTGCAGCTTATCCCATCATGAGCTTTGCCAGATCCTTTCAGCAGCCCACCACTTCTACACCCACATGGAAAACCCAGGAGAAGAGTCTAATTTAAGATGCTGGGCAACAGCACTGGAAACACACGTGATGCAAAACCAGGAAGAGTCCACATCATCAAGACAATAAAAAGATCATCTTCTCTGAAAAAGAAAGAAAAAAGTAATAAAACAAAAGAAATGGTAAAGGTGTTTTTATAACACAAAAAGATGACAAATTAGTGAATGTATATGCCAGTTAAAGTTATTATTTTCTAATATAGAGACATTAATATGATGGCATGTCTGTTACCTCAGAAAGAAAATCAAGTTAACATAAATCCAGTATGAATGGCAGAGGAGTTTGCTCTGTGCGAGATGGCATTAGGGGTTAAACGTGCACTGATTTGGCTGCTACGGGGAAGCTGGCTCAGAACAAAAGCCCAAATCTGTCTCACTAATGCTCAGGAATTTTCTGTACTATGGGGGAACATTTAATTTCCTAAAGTATGATTTAAGAACTTGGGGGTATTTATGCCCTGAGCTGGGTTTATGAGTCCAAACATGAAGAGACATAAAATCCACTCTAAATCCATCCGATCACCAATCTTGTATAAGTGCAATCCCAGGCAGGGAGAGATGACAACGACTTAAAGTCCACAGGTATTTGGGGAGTCTAATAAGGATTGCGTAAATGTAAATGTCCATCAGTGCAGGACTGCATCTGAATGTTAGTGCTCTTGTGCATAACCAGAATTTGTTGAGCGTGCACATGCATCGAGTCCCATTGCAGCTGCAGCTCAAAAAACACCTCTAGAACAAGCATGCACGCATACACAGAAAAGAGAGAGAGGAGTGATTTTCACATTTGTTTGTGCATTCATGCAGCAGCAGTTCCACAGCACACGGGGTGGATCATGTCAACATCCTGCAGAATTGTCAGAGGATGAACAGAACAGGAGGATGCAGACAGACTTAACTGACCTCTCCTTCCTGTCTTCTTGTTGCATTAGACTTGATTCACTGCTGTTCAGCAATATAGAAATACTGGAAACAGCTAGTTTCAGCCTCCTAGCAGACACCCCGATGGTATCAATTTCAAAATCCTGCAACGCCTTATTCTCAAGTTATCGCATTCACAAGATTTTCAAACGTCCGACCTCATGAGATTTGAAATCAGCCATGATTTTCAGTAGACGCAAATATGACAGCATTTTGAAAATCCTCGCATTCGCAAGATTTTCAGAAAACATGACCTCTGACCTTGAGGTCAAGGTCACTGAGATTCAAAGTCATCCAAGATTTTTAGTAGCTGGACCTTATCAATCAATTTGAAGCTTCTGCGTTGCCTAGTTCTCAACTCATCTGATTCACACACTTGGGCATACACACCATCTGCCTTTAATGGCTACAGAATAAAAATCTGTTTTGGCTACATTGCAAACATTTGTGAATGAGATCATGCACAGATAGCATCTATGTAGCTTCCCCTTAAGGTTATTTCCACATGCACTGAAGCATCACAGGATATCACGTGGTCACATGGTGATAATATATGTGGCGTCCTAGTCAGAGGAGGACATGTTTTTTCCTCTGTTTCTTTTTAGGTAACTCGAGGAGACGTTCACACGTTACAGCACAAACACAGCAGACTGTCTGGGCATATCAACCATACGGGCTTTTAGCAAATACAAAGGTGTCATCACACATTTGAGGATGTATTTGCCTGTGTAGGCGTAAAGAACCACTCCAGTGTGCAAGTGAATGTGTCGATTTGTCTTTATGTCTGTGTGTGTGTGTTTGTGTGCAAGTACATGGATTTATGTTTGCCTGCAGTAGTCGCTCAAAGTTAACTGAGCAAACCTTTAGTCATTTAGAACAATAATAATGAATTTAACATAAACTGGTGACACAAACTGACCTCAGGTTTAACATGACAGAACTGAAATAATTGTCAGGCCCTTCAGCAGAGGGATAAAGGGATGTAAATATGGATGGACAGGAGAGCAAATACCACAAAGGGTATTGCAGGACTGAGCCTGCATGTAAGCTTAATCATATTTATCATAAAAATGATAATCTCTCCAATCCCTTCCTTTGTTCATTTTTTGCTTCTCCTTCAAGCCACCCATGAGTTTATACGAGCTTCACAGGCAATCCATCTACACGCACATACACACGCGTATTAAAAAGAAAAAAAAATCCATGTAACTATATTGCAACAGCTACATATCCTAATGTGTGTGTGCATGCGTATGGGTGCATTCGTGCATTCTGTGTTGCTGTGCTGGGGGCGTGTTCTGCCAGCCTTTCTGCCCACGGCTCATGCATAATAGCATCCAACCATGCCACAGCAATGGGCATCCTCTGACAATGTTCGCTGCGTGCTGAAGTGTTTGAATATTTGTGCAGAGGCTGCAATCCAGATCTAATTTTGTCTAGTTCGGTTCTTGCCAGAGCAAATAGGAGGTAACGTGAATGTCAGTGAATGTGTTTGTGCTGTGATTTGAGAGGCACAGCTGTCCACTGAGAGATGACACACCATCACACTCACAAATGCAACTGGGGACAGGGAGAGCGAGGGAGCGAAGAGAGACAGAAGTGTTGATTTGGTTTGAAGAGCCGAAATTCAACATAAACGAGCAAGAGGAAATGTAAAAGATTAGGATGCAGAAAATTACAGACAGAGGCAGAAAAAGAGGTTGAGAGATGGTAGGAGAGCAACAGGGAGAGAGAGATAAAGAGCTAGAGAGGAGAGAGAGAGAGCGCAAGCCAGGGAGAGAGAGGCAGAGCTTTCTAACTCCAGTGATTCCCAGACTGGCTGCCTGGCTGGCACTGAGCTCTGTGCTCTAATTCACCCGATCTGATGGGGTTTCATGCCCTTGCTGCCAGTGCTGGGGGTTTTAAGAGCAACACGGGTTTCTGCTGTTGATCTTAAATCTCTTCTCACCTGCTGACCATATCAGCCTGCACAGATGATTACCAGGACAAGCTAATCTCAGCCTTACTGACGGCTAATGGATCTTCAACTGAAACACCAGTAAATGCAAGTGGCCCAAAGACGACTGGCAGAAATGAGAGGTAGGTGCTCCATCAGTGGAAACAGCATAAAGAGCATTTGTGTGTGTCTGTGTGCGTATATGTAGATGGAAAGGCTGTTAAACTAGAATATTATGTAAACTGCTCCCTGACTATTGGAAAAGGGTTGCTTACGAAAGCTTTTGAATAAAAACAGTTAAATGCTCTACATTTCTTGTAGCTATTTATGTTGGTACCAGGACAACTTAAAATGATGCTTGCTGTAGGTTGTGTTTGTCATGAAAAACTTCTTTGTAGGTGCTTTGGGCTGGAGGGACACATCAGAGCAAAGTGCCTCTCTGTTTTGTTGATCTCGTTCCACAAATGCTGTCAAAGAGCTCCACTGAGCCACTGCCGTGCTCATGCTTGTATGTTCCCTGTAAGCAGGACCGTTTGTGATCACGTGACTGAATTCATTCTTGCATATGGACAGTCATTTCAGTAACGAGGATGCAATTATCACAGGTCGTTGCACTGTATTAAATCTCAACCCAGCCATGTTATGATGCGCTTTGTTTGGGGCAAGTCAAATAAAAGCTGCAAAGGCAACACCGCCAAGAGCCATTGTACCAAACAAACACCTGACATTAGAGCACCTGCGCCTGGATATCTCCACACTTGTACAACGTAATCCGAGAAGTCCACCAGCTAAACAGAGATAAAATGATGCTTTTAACTGCATGTTAGAAAATAGAAGACTGCGTTAAAATGTGGTTTATTTAAAGAATGTAGCGGTGAGATAAAGTCATTCTGGTGCAAACTGCAGAATGTTTTAAATTATTATTTTTTGCTACCTAATTCATGTTAACATTCCTTTGTGGTTGGTTATTTATTGTGTTGTTAGCTGCAGAGTGTTGCTTAACATGATTATAGGATTTTTATGAGGCTAAGAGCTCCTGCAGGGTAAAGACATAATTTATAAAAATATTTGATCAGAGGAACATGGAGCTTCTGTTCCGATGAAAACAGATGCGATGCAGCATGTCCATCTATTCACCAGATATGTTTGTGACTTGTGAGCTAGCTACATTTACAGGCTTGGGTCAGAGCTTCATTTCATTGAGCCTCGAGCTAGTCAAGCCAAAGCTATAAATACTGCTGTAATGTTCCAGAAGGAATGGACATGAAGTTATCTCAAAGGGAATCAGACACCTAATATGTGCTGCGTATGGATTTGTGTGTGGGTGAGGGGTTATGCGGCTTTGGCAAAGTCACCAAAGGCCCCTGTCTAAGGGGGTGGGAGGTGGGAGTTGGCATATTAGCAGAAGTTTACTTTCTTGTTTATTATACAAAAAAACAATGCAAAAAAAGCAAAGAAAAAAGTTGCATATTCAAGCCAAAAATGACACAATCCTGTATTTTGTTTTCCCCAGATTAAAATATGTTATTTCTGTTATTATATACTACAGAAAATATAGCGACAAAATAAACTGCAAATCATCGAACGCCGTTGTATTTACATGGAGACTAGACTGTAACAATGTGGTGTGAATCAATTGCAATTATGTAACAGTACTGCAGGATATTATTGAACACTTTTGAAAGCTGTAGAATGAAGGGTTACAGTGCACCTTCATTTCTGACACGCAGCTGCAAATATTCCACTTTTACACGTCTGATCCACTAATGTGTCCCTTTGTTTCCACAGCGATACTGGTGTGTGCTGTCCTCTCACTCCTGTCTTTCTCACATGCCTGTCCGAAGGAGTGTAGCTGCAACAGCAACACCAAAGCAGTAGACTGCCGGGGTCAAGGACTGTATGACATCCCGCGACGACTGCATCCAGACACCCAGGAATTATACCTTCAAGATAATCGCATCAGGGGGCTTGGATCAATGGCTTTCAGGGAAATACCCCTTGTTCGCATTCTCGATATATCTAATAACTCTATAACAACAATTTCGCCGACTGCTCTGCTTGGGCTGAGAATGCTGCAGCGACTCAGCCTGGCTCACAACAACCTGAGGGAGCTCGACAAGCGGCTGCTTGGACCTATCCGCTCACTTTCACACCTTGACCTCTCACACAACAGGTTAGACCTTGATGCTAGAAAAAAAAGTTACGTTCCCTGATTTGATTTCGCATGACTCTCATTTTATTTTGTTTCGTTTCCCTTTCACCAGCCTGTGGGGTTTGCCGGGAGCCATGGGGGACAGTTTGAGGAACCTCAGCCACCTGGGGCTAGCACACAACAGGCTGACACGATTAGATCGTTCCCTGTTGGAGGCCCTGACACACCTGGACACCCTTGCACTACGCAGCAACCCCTGGAGGTGTGACTGCCAACTTATAGGCCTCAAACTCTGGCTGGAGACCTACCTCTTTAAAGGTCAGACCACTATCAGCTCTAGGCAGCGACTGGGAAACTTCCATAACATTTCCAAGGTTCATCCATAACAACGCCTTTCTTGCTGGGCAAAGTGCTGATTGTAATATTTAATCACAGCAGTACAAGAAATGCATGGGAATAAATCTACAGCAAGCCAGAGGTCAGGATGCAACAAGTGAATATTCTTAAAAAGAAGAACAGAACTTTATAAAAATGTGGGATTTCAGCATAAAAATGTCTCCAAATGAATATCCTGCTGAGAATTTTTCATTGAAGACACTATCAGCGTTAACTGTTAATACAGAGATGGTCATTTCCAGCTGCAATAATGTATATCTGTATACAGTATCTCTGCTCTGGCACAACTTAGCAGCAAGACGCCTGCATAGAACAGACGAAGCATCAATGACAACAAATCAGACAAAGCATGAAAGGAGGATGTGATGTGAAAGGAGGTTGCAAAGAAGCTTGCAGACAAGCTGAGCGTTGCTTTGTATGTATTAAAACTTAAAGTTGTACTCTGATCTTTGAGCAGTTTGCATCATATCTCAGACTAATTATAGAGGAAAATGCCTGATTTTGCACCTCGGCCAATGCAGTTACCCTTTGAAAAACCTGGAAACTCTTCTAATAGTCGTCAAACCTCGTTGTTATATATATATATATATATACACTGGGGGTACTCGTGATTACAGGGGAGCTCATCAAATGTCATCTGTATGGGGAACGAGTTAATGATAGTTAATTGTTTTTTTTAGTTTTTAAAATATTAAATCAGTCCGCTTGAGAATCTACTGAACACGGTGCACTGCAGCTCTTATAACTGTGGTCTTCAGCTAGATAGTGAAGATTAAGAGTTCTTTGTTACTGTGAAACACATTATTTTCCACGCAAAACTAAATCCAGCACGCATTAGATAGCAAAATTACCACTGTATAATGAAAGCCGGGCGTGCATGGAGCTGGCTGGCACGCCTACATGCCTATGTCACCCTGACACAGCTTTCATCTTACAGGCTGAAAATTCTAATTACTACAAAACAGAACAACGAATCCAGATACAATAATGCATGCTTAACAGAAAACCAGTGGTTAATAACACAAGCAGAGTCACAGTGTGTGACAGAGCATGCTTTACAAGAAAACAGAGCGATGAATATTAGCCTCCTAAGACCTGAACTCTTCCTCGGCAGCATTTTGAATTTCTCTTTGATGTTTGGGCACATTGGCGCCCGATGAATGTAAAAACAAAGAATTACCAGATTTTTTTTAACCTTATTTTTGTTTTTATGAAAAATGAGAGCCACATATGAGGATATTCGTGTAAAATGTTGATAGAACAGTAGCAGCATAATGTCCTCGTAAGTGGATATCAGGCCCTTGTAGAGCAAAATTGAGTATTTTGATCTAAATAACCCAAAATGTGACGTCCACATATGTGGACGCAGGTCCTAAAGTGATTTATGGTACATACAGAAGGCAGTTGACAAAGACCCATGTTACTCAGCTCTAGTGATCCAACTTCTTTTAATCACATAACACTTGCTAATGTGGCCGTTTACAGTAATATATCCTAGACTAAAAACACAAATATAAATGAGCTAGTGCAAGCTTAGCTGATGAGTATGACTGAGGTTTTCTCTGTAAGCTGCTGCAAAGGATACTTGGTAATTAAGTTATGAACAACTGACACAACCTTCAAAACTCAGTGTTGGTCCTTTCTAACTATTAAACTCTGACCCCAGGTGGAGTGGTGGATGAAGTGCTTTGCTCCCAACCAGAAGAAATGAAGGACAGAGACCTGCAGAAGATCCCTTACCAGCTCTTCCATGTCTGTATGACTACAAGCTACCATTACCTATTTGCCAACATACATCACCTTGAGTCTGAGAGACTACTACAAAGTCACACCCATGGCAACCACGCTCATCCCTCTAGCCATGCTCTCCACGTCCCCATGGCGATGGGGGAGGGATTTGGTGGTGGAGGTGGAGGTGGCATGGCAGAGTGCGAAACTAAGCAGAAGCCACGGCCCGTCAACCTGCGGCACGCTATTGCCACAGTGATCATCACCGGTGTAGTGTGTGGGATCGTGTGTCTGATGATGCTGGCTGCCGCGGTGTACGGATGCGCCTACGCCGCTATCATGGCCAAATATCAGCGGGAGTTAAAGAAGAATGAGGAACTAGCGGCAGCGCAGGGTGCAGATCACGCCACAGCAGATGAGAAAGAACCACTGGAGAACGCCATCGCCTAGGAGACGACAACTACCCCGAGACTTAAAACCTGGGCCTCAACCCTTTAACCTAATTGTCTGCGGATGTGCCACGCGTGTGCTTGTGCATGTATGTGCGCGAGAGATTATTTATTTGCGAGTATGTTCACCTCATTTCTGAGACTTGGGTAGCTAAACTCCACAGGTATCTATGCACTGATCAGAAGAGTGTCTTCTGCTGTATGCGGGTTTGAAGGACAGGCCAAAGAATTCCAACATTCGTTTTGTCTAAGAAAAGCATATCACTGATAGGTGCAAATATATTTATAACTGTGTACTTGTAGGTATAATCGTGACGCTCTTGTATTTAAAAAAATGGACTTTAGAGTTTGGTTGTCGTTTGGTTGTTATTCGTAATTTTGATAACTCATAGTAGGCAGCTGCTGTCAGTCCTGTCGCATCACTGATGTGGGTGTATGTGAACGAGGTTGTGTTTTTATCTGTGACTGAGCGTGTGTGAAAGCGTACTGTACTGTACGCACATATTACAGATGCGTCTGTGCCTAATAATGTGACACAGGTTTGAGGAGGAAGCGTGTTTTCTTAAAGGATATTTTTCCGTTTGTGACGTTAAAAATGAGAAATTCGCTGAAGCAATAATGAAACAAACTAAAACAACAACACAACTCGGATTCAGCCTTGTTGTTTTTCTCTTCACTTTGTGAGTCTGAGTTATCGTCACGCTGCACACAATCACACAATCACACACACACACACACACACACACTAAGTTTTAGGACTACAGGTTTTGAGAACAGTCTTGTTTGTGATTTTATGCTGATGGTAGTCATGTCCTACAATATGTATTATATATAATAAAGGGAAGCGTTTTACCTGATCAGTATACTGCCAGTTAATTTGATAAGGTCCTTAAAATATTGTTTAAGGAGGGGAAATCTGGGGAGATTTGCTCATGCTGGAGAGAAATCAACTCGTGAAATATTATTTATACATATAAAAACATTATTTTAATGTCTAAATCAGAAGAAAACAGTAACACAACTCAATACACTGTTCTGTAAGACAGTGTAAGACCCTCAGGCGAAAATGCCTCCGACAGTAGTTACAGTTACAGTGAAATGAGGGCTATCTGTGTGGATGTCTTTACCCATGTCAGCTTAATGATCCGCTGAAACGATGGCATATCTGTAACAATTTGTGACTTCTGAGGGAAACATCGGGAGATGCACATTTGACATTATATTTTTTGCATCTTTTATTTTATTACAAGCAAAATGTCTCGAGAAGAAACAGAAAATATGAAAATATATTTTTCCTGTGTCTATTAGAAAAAACTATTATTATCGATTTTTGGAGAGTTTCGATTACTCAGCGCAGTGAGACAGACGAACGTGCAGAAATGCTTTGGTTTAAATGCCGTGACTTTCATGGTTTTGTGTATATCAGGGTAGGAGACTCACTGCACGTGTCTTGGGATGTGACCACAAACACTGATCCACACGCAAGCGGACTGGAATACAAATGCGTGCCTATGTATGCACATATTAAAATTGTGACTCGATGTCTGCAGGGCCAGTGGTATGTGATGTCATCAGCCTGTCCTGTTAAGTTAGCGTGTTCGCGTATTCACAAGTCCACAGCTCAGTGGAGCGCAGTGCAGTGAAAACTGGCCCTAACCGCCCTACGCTCAATTTGCATTCTAGCCTACATCTCTCCTCCCATCTGACTCTCTTATATAAAATCATCCGCACAGACACCCCCTGCTGCTCTGACAAACGTGATCATCAGTGCCGTACATCAGCACCCACTCCAACAATAAGGTCTTCTAAAAGTCTTGATGCTGACTAGTCATTTGCATTGCTGCTGAGTAGGATTTGAGAGAATGTTGTTATCTTAAAACTACAGTGATCAAGTCATCAGGGTCAAATAATCCTGTGGGCTGGTGTAAACTGTGGGCTGCTTGTGTAGCACTCTGCTGGAAACCTGATGCATACGCTGTGTGCATGCTTGTGTGTCTGCGTGCGCCGTGGCAGCGCACAGACTCTCCCATCTCTGTCCTTCTGCTCCAGTGGTTTCCCCCTGGCCAAGAATACCCACAATGCACTGCTTTCATGTCAGCGCATCCAGGCACCGTGAAATAATTTTCTCTCCCACTGCCCTTTTATTTGGTCTCTTATTTTATCACTGCTAGCCCGAAAGACTTCCCTCGTGTTTCTCTCCACATCAAACCGTGTTCTGGGATTTCTCCACTGGCACGAAGCTGGTCGTCATGTGTTGACGAGAGCGAGGACACAGATCCTTTGTCTTTGGTCCTTTGTGTATATTTTCGCCAGTGGAAAGGATGGCTGTACTTCACAAGTGTGCTTCACTATACGTGACTAGAACAATTCATTGATTTAAAACTCTAATCTAAATGTTAAAAACAGTGAGAAAGCAGGATCATCTATACCAAATACTACGAATAAACCATCACAAAACTTTCATAACTCAACTGACCTATACTCACTGTAACACTGACTCTTCCTGTGGCTTTGGGGAGAGTTAGATTATAAACAAATGTCCTAAAAATATAACCTAGTGACAGAGAAACCATATGTATGCCTGCATGTCTGTCCTCCTCCCCCTTTTCCCCTCCTTCCATTTATTCTTTTCCTCTGTAACTGAGATAATGGTAACTCAACAAGAGCCATGAACTTTCTGACTGCACCAAGTTGCGCTGTATGGGCGTTACATTGTGGGGCTTCTGAGTCACCAGGATGTGAGATGAGGCAGGCCACAAAGAAATCATCTAGGCTGCAATATGCTTTAAACAGACACAGAGGCATAAGAAAAAAATGCACGAAAGGCACTTACATGCAGACTTTCAGCTTTAATTTGAAGCAGTGTTCCACTGATATGCAGTAATTAAGCATAATTACTAAAGGAAGTAACAATCTATTGTAAAATGCAGGGGTAAACACACAGACATGGGCAGGGAGTGTTTCACCTCAAAGTGGAAGAGAGGTGTGGGGAGACAAGTGTAAACTGGGGAAAATGAAGCCGTGTAAGGGTCTGTGGATGTGGATGTGCGTATAGGTGAGTGGGTGTAAAACAAAAATACAGGAAGACACACTTGCGTGCTCGCTTACCTGCAGCTATTGGTGATTTCCTCTCATCCAAAAGCTGAATAGCAGTACTGGCCAAAACAACACTCTTGTTCTCCGACCCTAAAACGCGCACAAAAGCACACACAAATACAAACGACAAAGACACGCAGAGTTCACATATCAGTCATATCATAATTCCTTATATTATTTCTGAACTGACCACAGGGAGATTGGAGAGAGGAACGCTGATCATAGATACCACAGAGCCCTATTTATGGCTGCAGCTAACTACCACAGTCCTGAGAGGAAGAGTGCATCCAAGGCAAGTCCGGCGAGTAAATAAGAGGCTTTCAGATCACTTGTATTAGCTGGCACTAATGGAAACCCTGAGGCTGAGAACAGATGAGAGCACATTCAGCCTCTGGAGGAGAAACCCTTTTCTTAGAGAAACAGTTACACTGAATATGCGTGAGGGGCTTGTGTGTATGTGGGTCTTTTTGTGACTCTGTGTGCGTCTGTATTTGTGTTCTGGGCAAGTCACTATGGAAAGGGCTGAACCTCTTCCTAATGTATCTTATTTCAAGCCACAGCAATCAGTGCGATCCACAAGAACACAGCCCAGAATTAATAAGAGAGGAAGGGGAGGTACAGACGCACGGCCAGAGAAAACAGCCAAAAATGGGTGAAAGAGGGACAGAGAACATTTCAAAGGGTCCTTTTAAAAACACATTAGTGTATTCAATTAGTTTACAAAATATAAGCTTCTTTAGAAAATATAATGACTGTGTTTTTTAACTCGTGGGTTCCAGTGCCTTCAGTTCACTATAATGAGGATTTAACAGTACCGATGTTTCCTTAAACACAGAGACAACATCATCACCATCCAAATGAAAGTCACGACTAACCTGTGTTAAAAGGCAGAGAGTAAACAAAGGTACCAGGAACTTGTTCTGCCGCTCTCTTGTACCACAGGGGAAAGTGGTCGGCATTGAACACCCCCTCTCGGTCTTCAGCTGTCAGAAAGTCTCTTAAAGCAGACGGGAAACAGAGAATACAAATGACGCACACGACACACCAAATATACAAACTGGAATCGTAAACAACACTAAAGTCAACACAAACATCAGGCCGTGTTCATGCGCACACACTGTATGCGTGCAGTCAGAAAACGTACTTGCTTGTAAGTTCATCTGGCACCACAAACAGGTTAATCCTGGACAGGCCTGTTCTCGTGCCCAGGTAAGCTATCTCCACTCCTTTATCAGAATTCCTGTATCATGTGACAAATGAATATCCGGCTGTTGTGAATTCATTTTAAGCCAAAGAAATCAGTAACTGTGCTAAATTATTAACATTTTAGTTGTGCAAATATATGCTCCATTTCATGGTATTTTCTATTTCAAAGAGGAATAAAATCCAACATAAATAACAACATCATTTCGCTTTCCTTTTGTTTTAAAGGGTAATAAGGTGGCATACTCTGACTTATTAAGCACAAGGCTGGTCCAGTAGGCTTCCAATGGAGCGGTCACCACTGCATCAAAGAGAACTTCCTGAATCAGCTCCTTGTCACCTAACAGGACAAAGGCAAAAAGGCACATTTCCACACGTGAATCTTGTTCATTAACTTGCTAATAACATATAAAATATGGGGGCTGTAAATGAGCATAACTAACAATATAAGTGGGGTTCGTGCCCACTGAGGTACAGTTTAATTGCCTCTATCTGACTCAGGTAGCGGTGCTCTGGGTGCTCATCTGTGTTGCAGTATGTCCTGTAACATGACAAGAGAGAAAAATATGAGCGTTTGTTAGAGTCACAACCAACTTCAGATCAGTTCCTTTCTTAAAACTGTAATCGCTTTAGTTTTGGTCACATAATCCAGTTGCTTTCAGTTGCTTCTGGATTGCAAAGCATCTCCAGTGAATAAAACCTGAGGTAGAAGGAAGACACTTCTTTTCATTTACAAGCATTAGTTTGAAAAGCATTTATTGTAATGTGTTTAGATGTTGGTTCCCAAGCCTGGAGACCACAAGTCATCAAGTGACACAAACAATCAAGTCAAAGTTCTGCAGATCCCAAAAACTGTTGCAGAGCTGTTGTATTTCAGCTGACATCAAACCTAACTTTGATTTATTTTTATGATTTGGCAGTATTTTAGGATTTAGCCCAATAAAGATGTCCTTTGAGTAAGGGACGGGGATAAAACAGCGGCGGGAATATACTCTTACCATTCGTCTGCCAGGGCTACATCAGGATGCTCCAAGTCATGAAGTCCTGTAAAAAAGAAAACGTGAAAACTATTTGGTTCAAAACAAATACGCAAAAACACTCAATATGAAGTCATAATAATAGGGCTAGGCATCTACATCTCCACTGCGCACACTTAAACACACACCGGGGGATGAAAAATGTGTTTTTTGAATGGATGTGACAGCTCTGATTAGATCAGGAAGAGCCAAGTCATGCTCTGAGCGCTCTGTGTGATGGACATGTTTAGAGAAACACACAGACAGACACACACACCACCACCACCGCATGAATATTAACATGCATGGGGACTGACGTGAAAACAGACATGCATGCACGTGGAGAAACACACAAGCAGGAGCAGACATACAACACTGTCAGGAGAAGGACGCACAACACACCTAAGGAGCCGCAAAGGGGAATATTTAACCTCCTGTGAAGTTGTGGCTTTTTAAATCACTACATGAAGAGAAAGACTAGACAAAAAGTGTCTACAGGTTTGAAGAGGAACTGGTTACGTTGGGCCAAAGAGGAGAAGACTTTACATACCCAACACATAACCAGTTTATAAAACATGATGAATGTTTACTGATTTAATCAGATTATCTAATGTCAACTTCATCCAGTCACAACATCAAAGGTTATTTTAACCTTCGTGTAATATTAATCCCTTAATACAATAATCATAAGATTTGAACGGGCATAGTTAATGTCAGAATCCAGCTTTTTCTGCACAAATATCACCGAGGATGGAAAAGTATTTCTTCTTGTTATTGTTTTTTAAAAAAGGCCGTTTTATTGGTTCTGACTAATCATTCTGCAAAGAGACTTTTATACCATGCATTCCTAGAAAATTATATCAAAATATATTTTTATTAAACATTTTTGTCCTAAAATAACTTTAGAAAGTGCATTTTGTGATTGTGTTTTTGTGTTTTTATACAACAAAATAATAAAAAAGTATTATTATAATACTAAAAAGCTCTCTGTGATGCTGCATTTCATGTAGTGCTCAGAGAAGCATTTACAAACTAAACTAAACTACTTGCTGAGTGCTTGTTTAATGAGAAACAGAAAAACAAAGGCCCTTAGAAGAAGAAGAGGGATCGAGAGAGTGCGAGGGAGAGAAAAGTAGGAAAACAAAAATAAAAGTAACAACAAAAACAACAACAACAACACAGAAATGAGTCACAAAGCAAAAAGGCTGATTTCCTACCTTCCTCTACTGTCACGTTCCCCCTGAAGAAAAACTTCCCATGGCCTCTGGAAAGAGCAACCCCTAGACTAAAACAAACAAACAAAACAAACAAAAATAAACAAAAACCCCTAAAACAAAACAAACAAAACATATTTCCTAAAAATCTGTTGTCGTTTACAGATTAACCACCGGAAAATTCAGCTTCGTTAGCTTAAGGAAGTCTTCAGACTTCTTACCTGAAAGGAGTCCCTTTGATGTCTGTGTAGTAGTAATCATTGTGCAAAATCAGCACACGTTTCTGAAAGAGGTGAATATAGTGGCTGCGTTAAACACCAGGCGGTGCTGTCTGATATCATTTCTTGCAATCTAGCGCCATCTAGTGGTGCAAGTAGTACAAGCTTCTGTTGGGCAGTCCTTAGCTGCAGATGGACATCAGTACATTCATAAAGAGTCTCTTGTGAGCGTCTCTGTCTCTCTATATAAATATAGATATACAATAATAATAATAATAATAATAATGTGTGTGTGTATGTGTGTGTGTGGATGTCTGTATTTACATACCAAATGCTTAATAATCAGCCTAATGCAAATCGCTCTTTAATATGTGCGAACACACATTTAACACATTCACACATATCTACACACACCTTTCTCTCTCTCTGACAGGCAGGAAGTAAAGCAGAATCAGCGGGCTGCTGTTTCCCCGTATTCAGCAACATGTGCTTTGTGGAGATAAGGGGCTCACACGCAGAGAGACACACACCAGTGCATGCACAGCAAACCAAATCAGAAACAAAATCCCCAAGTCAGTCCTGTACATCACTGAGCCAGCTGTAACAAGCCCTTAGCAGAGTGAATGCTTGCTGGTAAGTATTTTCTCTCGCTCAGCCTTTAGGACTATCTGACAAGTGCGTTGTTTGTGCGTTTTGTTGTTTTATTTCTGAACTTTGCATTTCTCACCCCTTTGTCTACACTCTTCTTCACCTCCATTGAGAAGATCCCCGTCTTCCTGTTGACCATTGCATTTCGTAGCTAGAAAGACAAAGCGCACACACACACACACACACACACACACACACACACACACACACACACACACAGTTGTGCTTGATGACACTGATTTTCAGAGCGCTGCTGTCCTGACACTTGATGCAGATTTACTAGTGTCTCACCGTGTCTTCCTTATCCTCCCATTCCACCTCAGACAGATCCACGCTGCTATAGTTCGGTTTTCTTCTCTTCTTGCCATCTCCATACTGGACAAACATCCCAACACACACATGCACGCACAATCAGAAATACTGGAAATGACATAACAGAAAGAGTATGCCAAACTACGGCAATTCTTTTGTTGTTCTGTTGTTGTTATCAGTTATCAAAACAAGCCATTGCATTTCACATAATGAAAATGTCATCACAACCTCCAAGAAAATGTTTGTATTTTGTTTTAAATAGTCTTGAACAATAGTTGTCCAGTGTCGCATGTTTGTTAAGCCACATAGCAACTGCACTGTGATCCAGTCAAGCAGGGGCGAAACTCAAGGGATGAACCAGTGTTGTGTGTACATATAATCTACAACTTGGCAAAGAATCTATTTTAAATTGAATCTTTACTTTGTTACTAACATGCACAAACACATAATTTATTCCCATTTATTTAGTTGAATGTATAAAAAGATAACAGAGTCTGACAGGTATAAAATACTATGTTTGCACCAACAAGGGCCACTAGCCAAAAACTTGGCACATCTTGGTGTGGACGGTGTTGCATGGTGGTTCTAGACAAAACTGTGCAGGTGACAGGCCAAATCTACATCAGATGAACCGTATCTAAAAGTCATGTCCTTAAAAAACAGGAAAACAGTCCAGCGGACACCAAACACAGGACCTGAAGATCATCAGAAATAGTTTCAGTGGCATGGAGGCAATCATGGAGCCATTTTACCTCCTTTCTTTCCTTAAGAAGGGAACGAGGGAAACAGACTGAGGTGTATAATAGCAAAGAAGAAACTGAGAAGATTAAATGAGCAAATACATGATAAATTATTACTGAACCAAAGAATTAATCTTTTGTAACAGAAAGACTACAGAAAGAGTTTGATGAGTAGGTTGATATTGCTATCATAATTTACAGTTAAGTATGAAAGTAAACCCCGGAAGCCACCAGCCAATCTTTGTTTAACTGATACAGAAGCAAAAGTAAAAATGAGAGGGAATAGAGTTTCACATGGTTGCTGCTGCTGTTTCTTGCTTGTGGTTACTCAGTCATGCTGACAAATTACCTTTGGCTTTGAAAATTAGGACTGTGCTCTAATGTAAGAAGTAGCCACAGAAAGACAAGCAAGCAACTGTTGACAAACTATCTCCACATAATCATGTTTGCACCTGTGCAATAATAGTAGAAGCTCGTTTTTCAAAGCTACTGTAATGGAAAAAAAGCAGGAGTGACACAAGAGAAACCAAAGCTTCAAAAATGTAAATGTACTTTGATGTAAGTGGCCAGATAGTTTTCACTGGTTAACATACAACAAAGAGACGATGGGAGTGGGCGGCTTCAATTGTGCAGAATGTGATGCAGCTTGCAGCACAGTTTCTAACAGCTTGTCTCACCAAACTACATGCATGAAAAAAGAAGAGGATCTTTTTACTCCATTCAAATCACATCTTTTCAATAAGAAAAGGCTTATTTATTGAAACAGTGGATTTTAAACGAAACAGTCAATACGTTTTCTGTTTGTTCTTGACCATCCCTTATAATGGTCTGTATTTGTACAGCGCTTTTCTAGTCCCTAAGGACCCCAAAGCGCTTTACACATGCAGTCATCCACCCATTCACACACTGGTAATGGCAGCTACATTGTAGCTGTAATGACAGAGGTGAGGCTGCCGGACACTGGCGCCACCGGGCCCTCTGACCACCTCCAGTAGGCAACGGGTGAAGCATCTTGCTCAAGGACACAACGACCGAGACTGTCCAAGCCGGGGCTCGAACCGGCAACCTTCCGATTACAAGGCGAACTCCCAACTCTTGAGCCACGATCGCCCCGTGATACATTAATACGACTTTAACACCATGGCCCACTTTATTAGGAGAGTTTTGCGTTATTTCTCGGTCAACTTCATAATTACTAACTTCATATTTCAGGGTAACAATCCAGTAAGTTCCACAACGTGCTGGACAAAGACAGTGTTGGTAGTTGTTGCCTCTGTACACAACCACAATCAACACTTGGCTGATGTGCAGACTTCAACTCAAGGAATTAAAAAAAAAATGCATTAATTGTTTAGGAATTACAGCTGTTTTTATACATTTTCACTGGCTCTTACCAGTGTTTGGATCTTTTTTAAATCCTCCATATTTCCATTCATGAAGACTTCTCTTGCTTGTTGCTGTCATTGTTCGATGTTGTGAAGCTGTCTTTCTAAACCATGGAAATGATTCTGTCATCATTCACTTTAGCTGACTCCTGTGGTCTTTCAGGCCTTTTGTTCTGTTCTGTCTCTCTGACAGGTTGATTTTGTTTCTTCAGCCTCCCTCTCTTGAATTGACACATCTTTGTGAAAATTACAGCAAAAAGCTATAAAATACAAATTCAACACTTTGCATCAGCTTCAGATGTCATGTCTGTTTCGTTTGCTATGAAATAACAAAGGCTTCACATGGCCATGACTGCTTGTCAGTCAGTTCTCCGATTACCTCTGAGCCTCTGAAAATGCAGGTCTGTGTATAAATTCCCATAATGTTTAAACAGTCAAGCATTTTTTTGTTAAAGCTGAAAGTTTCATTTCAATCATGTCTTGATTGTTTGATTTGTCACTGTGGTGACATACAGAGGCAAAACCATAAAATCTGTATTTTTGTCCAACAAGCTGTATTTGAAACTGCTTTGATTTAGAATAGTCTTCATTTTACGTACACCTATAAAAAGGTGGTGTCATCATACCTGCTGGCACTTGGGCCAATAGCTGGATAATTTAGTCTTAATTTCACGATTCCTTTATTTAATCAAGTGCTTCAGCCTAATAAAGCACCGATAACTTCTTAAGAATTCAACCGTGCAACAACAGTTTATGTATATGTGACTTTTATTAATCTATCAAGCGTCAGGATGCAACGCTCCAGGAATACACCACTGCTGGGTAGCTCACTGGCTTGACCACTGACCCATTAAATGAAGGTGAAACAGATCAAAGTACTGAACTTTTTAATTGCATTGTATGTGTGTGTTTATGCGTGCGTCTGTGTTACTACTGTATGTGTGTCTACTTTTGAATCTGTCAGTGAGGACAGTCTCCCACCCCTCATTAGCTGTTAAACACTGGTCATTAACGTCTTTAATTAGACCTCTATTAAACCATCTGTCTGTCTGCCTCACTGTCTGTTCTCTGTTCTCCATCTCATCTGTTGCCCTGGCATCCATATGAGCACCTCACTCTTCTCCCCCAGTGTTACACCAGGCCTACCTGCACCTATCCTCACATTCAGCAGGTTCCCGCAGCCTCCCTCTCTTTCTACACTCTCTCTGTCCAGCTCTTGTGAGAGGAGTGGGTGAGTACAATAGAGTTAATCACAGCCATTCAGAAGCTGTATCTCTGTCTATTCACAGAACAGCAGAGGCCTGGAACATGCTCTCCTCATCTACATACCACCACGCAGCCAGCATACTCACAAGGCACACCACACAGAGTACCACACAATTACACACCATTCTGTTAAAGTCAATCGCAATCTCAGTGTGACAACAAAAAAAGAAAATTGGTAAGTGACTTGATGTGAACTCGAGAGGGTGTATTCATCTATCCAGTACAGAACAACACATTTCAACTTCAACCTGTGCATCCTAAAAGGGATTTTTATGGTAATAAGTGTCACACTCAGTAAACTCTGAAATGTCCTGGAGGTAATACTCACGAGTGGCCGTAAATCCGGGTGGGTGAGGATGTAACCGTTGTTGGTGATTGCAAAGGCGTAGCCATGAATGCCCAGCTAGTAGAATATGCAAAAGCACACACAAAGACACACCAAAATTATGCATAACAAATCAGAACCTAATTGTAAATCTGGTTAATCAAGCCCCTTTCAGAGTCTTTGTTTTTGTGGTAAAACCGAGACCCGCACAACGGGAAAGGACGGCATCGTTCATCATGTCATGTCTGAGCAAATAACACACTTTCAAATGTCAACACCTTACACACATCCAAGATTCAGATCTACAAAAGAAATCAGTGCAGGGATGTGGGTGGGGGGACACGAGCAGAATGCATTAATGAACCGAGTGTAACCAGGAGCTGTGACTAAGCTCATCTCTAATGTATCTGCGACTTGGCTTTGCATTCAGTTACTGTACTCTGGACTGACTTATGTGGAGTATTTTATGTATTATAAGGTGGGGTTTTGGACCGCTTGCGGAACTGGAGAGGTGGAGCAACATGTTCAGAGTTCAGTGTAGAGGAGAGGGTGACGGGCACAGAAGTTGCACATCGTGTAATCAGTCTTTCCTATTTATGCGATAGCTTGCTAGGATCTGGTGGAAACAGACAGTGGCTGTTGTAGCCATACAGTAAAACATCTTCGTGAGCTAAAGCTGTGTGCATGGGTATTCAGGACTGTGCCAATGTGCACAAGTGTATAAAACTGCTTGAGTAAGCATTGGGAACCCTCGGTAGCAGTGTGATAGTGTAAAACATTGAATAATGGCTATTGAGATCCCTAATCACGTGCAGGAAGAACTAAGTGATGCTGGATGTGGTACCTTATACTTGGGGATAGTCTTGAGCAGCTCAGAGACTGGCACATCTGTCCCAACCACCCCCAGAAGGATTCCACGGTTTCTCTGCAAGCACACAAATATACGAAAATTGGTTAGCTCAGTTTAAAAGGTTACTTACATAACAATCTTTTACAGCCGCATCAGTGCCTCCGTTTATGTTATTTATAAAAATATTCAACTTGCAATGCGCTGCTTTGTCCCAATTTTCAAACTGCAATCAAAGTGATATTAGCATCCATCAAATACACAAAAAAATTAACAATGATTTTACCATTTGTGTCAATTCTCTCAAAGACTAATTCCCCATGATGGAATAACTCATGAGGAAAATTCAGTTTTTCAGTTAAGCTGTAATTTCATTTGAGACATCGAGCTTTGGAATCACGAGGCAGTGAATGTGTTGTGAATTCTGCATCACTGTATGTGAGCTTACAGTCTCGTTCTTGGTACTGAACACTGGCATTGCCACCGTAGTCATCAGAACTGGACCTTGACCGTCCTCCAACTGAGTGATTTGTGAAGCAGAAACAAACAGAAAAACAGAAAGAGCCAAAGGGAGGGAAGAGAGGGAAGGTAATGATGAAACTTCATTGTTTTTGTTACAAATTTTATGTAACCACAGAGCACATTTCATGCATCTTATATGAAACATCTTGCCCAGTCACACTGAGCAGTGTTTTCAAGCTGCAAAACATCCGTGTGGAACATAGAATTTGATGGGAATTTAGCCGAGGACCTGATCATCTTCTTCAGAGACCAACTAAACTTCCACGACATGTTTTATTCATGTTTATTATTTGCCCTAAAATATGTTCAATCAGAGTCTGCCTTTGATCTCTTGCAGAATAAGCTTATCCAAAGGCAGCGCTTCTAGTCTGGATCTGGGTACCCCCCCCTCTAAAGACTGCTGGGATAATTATGATATTTATCTTTCTACCGGATGTCTGTATCTGACGATGATATCCATTACAGATGAAAGCTTGACACTGTTTTCTTAGGAGACTGGAGGAAGGCTTAGTACTTGAAAAATATGATCTAACCTTGCCTACCCAGAAATGTTGAATCTGTCTAAATGTCAGTGACTTCTTCCATTCAGCATCAGTAATTGGATCATTAAGCAAAGAATAAATCCAAGATGAAAATCTACAATAGTTCAGGGGAACACGGAGCGGCAAAAAGCATAGAGCATGTTCTACTTACGCTGCACTAATCAAAGGAATATCATCTTTTAAATTTGTTGGACTGACTAAATATCAGCACACATCTTTAGAAAGTACTGAATTTTATACCGACATTGTAAAAGTGCTTTCCCCACCCCAAGACTTTTTTTTCTTTTTTACCATGAGAGATAACAGGTAATGACAAGGAAATCTGTCAATATCCCTCAGACGCTGAGGAAAGAGGAATTAGTGGCACGAGTTTGGACAGCTGCTAAATGTAATTTGGAGTCCAATATTGGACGTAGAAGGGAGAACGAAGCATACCTAGATACTGCAGCTGCAACACGTGGCAGCCGTGCTACCACTGAACGGGATAAATTAAAGAGATATATCCAAGCCCAGGTCGTTTCAATCAGTGCAGTATATTACTGGTCCTATGGGCTGCTGTATCCCTGTGAACCCCAATAGAAGACTCTGTGTAATATGTGAACCCTTTGAGCAGAAATCCAGATTGTTCAAATTGGTAAAAATGCCCATGCACTTCCAGGGATTGCCATACTTTTAGGTAAATAAGAAGAGGCAGTGCATTTAAAGTCACCATCAGAGCTACAGAAAAGGTACACTTTATTCAGCCCCACGGGGGATTTCTTCTCTTTGCATAACCCATCCTAATTATTAGGAGCACGGGCAGCCAGCTTGAAGCAACCAGGCCAGTAACTGCATGTGTTTAGATGCTGTGTGAAATCGAAGACCTATGGCAGAGCACGAGGATTCCACATCGAAGGCCTGCCCTAGCCTGGTGTTGCTGACTCAGGACCTTCTTGCTGTGAAAGTGGAAGTGGTGCTAACCCTAATCTTTAAGTCAGAACTCACACATCTGGGCCAAATCTGCATCATCATTGCCTCTGCAAATTTACCTGTATGAGTCAGAGTAAAGGAGCTGTGGAAGTTCTTTTCTCTGCTGTGGGTCAAATAATGAACGAGAACACCAGTGGGCATTAATACACTTGACACCGCACTAGCACATACCCACACACACATAAACACACACACACCAATACCCATCAGAGGGCTAACATACACACCCTTGGCCTGTGTTTTATGTTTCATAGTACACTTTATAATCTAGGTTGCTGTGACAAATTGCATGGAGGTAGATGAGGTGACCCCTGTTTCCTTGGAGACCAGGTTTGTGTGTGCGGGAGCCAACGCCACCTCTGCAGACTAATTTGAGCAAACTAAAACAGACCCGATGGGAAGCTGAGCTGGCACACATCCAGCACATGTTTTTACTGCACAGGTGTTTGGGGATTATCTTTGAAAGCTCTTAATTACCTCAATCAATATTAATGCTTTGCTTTGAAATAGCGGAGTTCATGTTCATCCAGCAAGACATTTTGAACATCTCAGCATTTCAGTTTATCTTCAAAAGGCAATCAGCCGCTCACAGATTCCCCATTTTTTGGTCTTCGTACTTAATCAAGTATCAGTCTCGTTTTTTGAAACTTCAGTGCAAATTCCTCCTGTCACTCCCACAATGTTTATGATTCTTTAATCTCTTATGTTCTTTTTCCAACCCTCCCTACCGTTGTCCTCAAATATCTCCCCCTGACACATTCCTCTCACCTCCCTCGCATCATCCCTGAGCTCCAGTGTCAGTTCATCCAGCAGAGTGGGAAACAAAGCCAAATGAGCCAGAGAATGATGAATGAAGCTGGTGGAACGAGGGATAGGAGAGCAAGAGGGAGGATGGCAGAAAGGAGAGCACAGGTGGAGGGAAAGAGATAGGGGCGAAGAAGCAAAGTGAAACAATAAAACAAAACAAAACACAAAAGAAAGGTAAGATAAGAAAGACGGACTGCTGGGTCGCAGTGAGAGGGAGAAAACCGGGGAAAGATAGCATGAAGGAAAGATGATACACTTCAGTCCTGGAACAAAATGCTCATCAATTTTCTAACACAGAGCCCATCCAAGGAGTTTTGCTCACTTCTTATCACACATGTTTGCATCCTTCTGTCACTGGAGTAGTGTGTATGTGTGTTCACCCAGGCCAGAGCAGTGCTGGGGCAATTATATGCAAAGAATTGGTACAGATTCCTCGCTAATCCTAATAAAATGATATCTATTTCAGTTTTCTGCTGAGCTGTTTTGAGGTCAATCAGCTCGGGTCTGTCACACTAACAGCACTATGTCAGACATACGGCCTGCCAGCTGTGTAATGCTACTGCTGTGCCTCGCTCACACTGATGGGGAGGCAGAGCGCTCTTTTGTTTCGCCATCATCACTGTTGTGATTATAGAGCTGCTTATCTCAACCCACATACGATTCATAAATCACTGGAAAAATAAAACACTGAAAATGATAAAAAGGCATCAGAACAGATCATCCCGCCAACCATTATGGACTATTGGATTTTCACCCAGAAGATGACAAAACAGCTTATTCTGGAGAATTCTACCAAAACAAATAACACAGGCAATCTTGTTTTCACACCAAAAATCACACAGGCCAAAGAACAAAATGAAGCCTCACATTTACACACATAATCACAATGCCAGCCCAGAGACACTGGCAAAGCAAGGCTAACATAGCATCACCAGTGAAGAATGAGCGAGTTTGTGCACAGACGTGTGCGAATGCGAAATCAGACGTGCAAAAGAGAACGCGTGAATGGCACCCATGACAACCATGAGGCATGGCTTCAATCAGGAAGTTGACAAACAACATATGACAACGACACATAAGAAAATGCCACGAGCCGCTATGATAGTTCATTTCACAGATATTAGAAACCGAAACGCACATGCACAAGAAATGCACATGACACACAGCAGGCCTCACCACAGCACAATGCACCAATGACCTCAAACCACATTTACCTTTTGTGCTTGGGGGAGCTAAAGAGAACAGATTGAGAAGGAAGAGGAGGTGAGAAGGAGGATGACGATGAGGAGGAGAGACAGGGTCAATACATTTGTGGATAAGTGTCAGAAAGCCTTTCAGTGCAATTTTCACTGAATGGAGTGCCAGTGGGCACATACAATCCACTGACATTGAACACAACTTAAAAACAGCGACTGTCTCAAGAGAGGCAAACTTTATAGTCAAAAGGGCCGCAGCAGAGAGGAATCAACACTCAAGTGCCGTAACTCCTACTGCAAGAAAACGTAAGCATTTCCTTATACGTGTTAGGTCAGCGCTGAGTGTATGCACTTCTGTGATAAATGGGAGGGAAAATGAGGACAAAGAGAAACAAATGAGCACAGAAAGACAGGAAAGGGTAAAACATAAGGGATATTCAAAGGATAGCTGAGAGAAAAGAGTCTATTTTTATGTGGTTTTTTGATTGCGTGGTGGGTATTTCTAGTGGAGGGCACTTACCTTTGCCTTTACATGGCCAAAGCTCTCACACTCTTAATCTATACAGAAACTGTTAACTCCTGCTATTTTCTCTCCGTGTCTAACACAGCAACTTCAGCCAAGAAGGACCAGTGTGGTGAATGATGCAGCATGTTGTGTGCTGACTTTGGATCACAGAGGATTCGTCCTTTTAACTCTGTTATTATCATTCAGGGGTTTTTCGGGATGTTTGTGTCACTCAACTATAGAGGATGTACAGGAGACGAATGCACGATTTCAGAAAATATTATTATTTTGACTGTAATTCACAATATTCACTACCTGCTTATGCTCAGTATGTCGGCCAGTATGGTGATAGGAGATTTAGAGATTGGAAACCATAGTTTTCACAGCAAAGTCCTGAACTATTCTAGACATTACCTAATGATGGCACATGTGGGAACAATAAATGCCCCATGCGTTCAGATCAGACATTACATTTACTTTATTATAGCAGCTCCCCAGTACAATTGTGCAACGTTGCATCCATGTGAGAAGAGCCCACATAAATGCCCTGGTGAGTTAAAGGCAAATGACTGTGACCCATCATGCTCTGGTATGATGGCACCCTCTTCTAAACCAAGCAAAGTATTTCCACTATCAATAAATCTGAAGTGAGACTTTTTCACGCGGGAAAGGTCAACTATGGGCAATGCCCCAAAAAAAGATTCTCCTAAGACTGTCTGGAGTTGAAAATGCTGCAACCCTACAAAGCTCCCAAGCACACACAGGAGGCTCGTTTACTTAATGGGTCCATCTGCTACACACAGACTCATTTAACTCATTCACAGTCAAAGGTACAAATGCAGAAAACATTGTCAGCCCTCTGCTCGTCTTTCACCCTCGATCACTTTCATTTGGGTTGTTTAATTCATTCCCCTTCAAAATGTTTTCACAATATGAACTTATACAAAAGGTCCTGTGGTTTATGTATACAACAATTCAGCCCATTATGGAGTTTTCTAAGCCTACAGTGGATATGTGAGGCTATCAAGGACCACGTGAACTGGAGTTAAGTAGCAAGCGAAGGCATATTCAACTCACAGTGCTATCGATGTAGGCCTCAGTCCAAACTGTGTCGTGCTCCCGGTCGATCACCTTGGGACGACTGAGAACATGGAGATACTCCATCACGTTCTCTTGCACATCTGCCAGTGTGGAAATCTGAGTGAAATACCCTGTTGAGCAAAAAGTGGAGGAGAAAGATAAACAGAAATGAAGAATTGTTCATTCTTAATTAAAGTAGATTAATTATTTAAATTAGATCCTGCCAACAATGAGGCAGCACAGGCTCAGAAGTCCAACTCACTACTGCCCAAAAACACATGCTCTGTTTCTAAGCTTGTTTGAGGGCAGATCAGATGCCTGAAAAAACATTTTAGCTTTATGGAGCCAGCAACATATTCCAAGCCATTGCTATTTTAATAATCTTGGTAACAATGCAGACTAACTACATCTGGGATGCAGTGCTGCTGACCTGCTGTTTGCATGATGGAAACTTGGTTAAATGCATGACTAACTTTTAAAGTATCCTCCGCAAACTATTCAAGCAAGACCCAACCATCATGGGTTTTAATGTATATGTATATGCATGTGTATCTAAATGTAAGACCAAAAATATCTCAGCTAAACTACAAGCGATTCCATCTCCCATAATGGCAATGCCATCGTTATGATACTAATGTGTATGTGAAGGAGGAAATATACTGTTATCTCAGGAGGAGGTTCAGAAAAAGCGAGAGGAAGAGAGTCAGCATTGCAGTCAGACAGAGACAGAGGCGCCATGAATAAGGGAAAAGAAAAAGCCCACCACATTTTCACCCAGCTGTAAAAACAGCAAACTGCCTCCATCACCGTTGGGCATTCAAGTAGAAAATCATAGTCGGAGGAAATAGATGTTGGGCTCATCTTTCCCGGCAACAACTTTGACTCCACAGGGAGAAAGGACCTGAAGTCTAGACACAATACACAGATCTGTGATAGACGTGGCGCATCAACCCAGCCCAAATATCTGATAATATGCACCATTGATTATAAGCTAATCTTAAAACTATATCTATAGTAAAGCCCAAAATAGAATAATTAACTAAAAATAAAATCTATTATTGAAAAAAAGTGCTGATATCACATAACTGCTGTAATCAGTATATTAACAGAACTTGACCTGGAACTGAACCTTTGCAGGTCTTTTTTATCCTCAGAGGCATTTGGAGCCATTATTCCACCAGACGGTGCAATGAGAACACACACATACAGACGCATGTCACACACAAAGACACTGTCTAGTCTAACTGCATCGTTCATCACAGTAGTGAGTCGAGAATTACTGCTCCCTCTCGAAGGCTGAGGGCGTCCTTCGAGCTGAGCCATCAGGGCCAGGTGCCAGGGGAAGAAAAATGAAGGCTCCCAACTTTCAGTGGATGGTACCCATGTTGTACATACAATACAGCCTCAGCAAGGTGTGGACAGGTTGAGGGCATCAATATATTTTTACATGACCTTGGTCTGGGTCATATGTAGCAAATAAGATCCCGTAAGGTGTCCTGATAATGGATGAGGTGGAAGTGAAAAATGTATCATCGTGTAAGGAAGCGCTGTCTTGGTGCACAGTTGTAAAAGTATTTTACAACAAAACTGTAAGTTTTTTGCTTATTAGGAGAGAGCTCGTCGGAGGAAATAGATGTTGGGGTCATCTTTCCCGGCAACAACTTTGACTCCACAGGGAGAAAGGACCTGAAGTCTAGACACAATACACAGATCTGTGATAGACGTGGCGCATCAACCCAGCCGGTAAAATAATCTAGATGACTTAAAGAATACTTAGAAATGTTGCCTTGCTTCCTGTTAAAATGGCCTTTAAAAAAGTACTGATTACCTGCAGAAATATACCACATTTAAGAATACTCAAAAGACACTAGAGGAAAACTACTCTTGCACTGGTTGCAACAAGGCAAGTACTGATGCAGCGTTTAAATCTGAATACAATTAAGATGTTAAATTGAACGTGTAATAAACAATTTATAAAGGGGTGTTGATTAGCTTTGATACACATTTTGGAAAATAATTGCTTAGAACATCTGAAACGACACTAAAGTTACTTGTAGACAGCACGGCGATTTGTAGTGAGAATATGGAGCAGATAGAAGTAACCCCAGAGAGGAGGCGGAGGTATGCAGGTACGAAAGGAGAGTCAGTAGGAAAAAGACAGAATACATGTGTGAATGAGGTCGAAGGAAATGTGAAGATGCAAAGAGTAGAGGTAGCGAAAGGGGGCGAGTTTAATAAATAATATCGACCGTCCAAAGCAACAAACTGGTGGTTAGCACTGTCGCCTCACAGCAAGAAGGTCCTGAGTTCAATTCCACCATCAGGCCGGGGTCTTTCTGAGTGGAGTTTGTATGTTCTCCCTGTGTTCACGTGGGTTCTCTCCGGGTACTCCGGCTTCCTCCCACAGTCCAAAGACATGCAGCTTGTGGAGATAGGTTAATCGAACAATCTAAATTGCCCATAGGTGTAAATGTGAGTGCGACTGGTTGTCTGTCCCTGTGTGTTGGCCCTGCGACAGACTGGCGCCCTGTCCAGGGTGTACCTCTTGCCCTAGCTGGGATAGGCTCCAGCGCCCCCCGCGACCCTGAAAAGGATAAGCGGATGGATGGATAGTAAATATACGGTAAATGCTGAGAGTTAGTGAAAACATGTAACATTATTTTACCGATGCTTGCACCACTTCTATCCCAAACAAATTCCTCTGGGGTTACATCAGAGCCATCCAGCATAAAAATCTGCCAAATCAAACACGCGACTCCTCGTGAATAAGGAAGCAGCCAAAAGTAGCTTTACTTGCACTGTGACACTCATAGCATTTCCAGTCCTGCTAATATTCTGGGCCACGCAGAGTTTTTGACAGAAGACTGTTCTGCATCATTTCTGGGATGGAGAGAAAGTCACAGTCATCCCCCTGAATCATCACACACATTAACATCCGTACTATAGCATTACACACACACACATACACAAGTCTAAACAAACACAATGTTTTCAGCAACCAAACAGGTCTCATGTGTACATCACATTGCTTGCAACAGCCTTAGGGCAACATGTGCATTCCCTGGTGCATGCGCACACGAGCGCACACGAGCGCACAGCCAAACAAGAATACTCACAGACGTCTGTGAGCCTCTTCTGTCTCAGGTTTTATCATCACTAATATCCTCAAAGACACTGGATGGGTTCTCTGATATCACGTCCAAGCAACACTGTGGATGTTCTTGTATCACACGACCAAAGAAAAGTCTAACACACACACACGAACAAGCACACACACACACACATAACACACACACACACACACACACACACACACACACACACACACACATACTTAACACCCTTTGTGTGACCTGTGGCTTGCCTGTCTTATCTGCTGGAGCCTGAGGAAATGGAGCCAGACTGTCTCTGTCAGCCACCTCCCAGCTAAGTATAGATCCTGGAGGAAAGTGCTCTACGCATTAAGACAACCATGACCACACAGAAAGCTGCTCGAAAGTGGCGCATCACTATGATTCATTTGGACTTTAAGCTCAAAGAAGAAGTAATATGACACATCTGGCCTGTGCAACTGGAACCCGTTGCCGCCTGTCGCATACACCTGCTTATGCTGATGAGCGCCGACAAACTCATCTATGCTAGTGTATGTATGCACACAGACACATGTGCCAAAAACTCCAAACAAATCCTGAGCTGCATAATGTAATACTTTTCCTCCAGCTGACAGTGACACGCTGCAACTTTACCCCACCAAAACAGATTACAGGGAGAGAGAAAGTAGCGTCTTTGAAGAGCCCACCTTTGTTAGCACACGCCATCCATTTTAGATTTTCTGCGAAGGCTGATTCTCGACCAATCAGGTAAGGAAATATACGGACCTGGGGAAAGAAAAGCAGATAGCTCCCATCATTCATTTTAATCATATTTGATAGGGGTTGCCATGGTACCATTCAGAAGATAACACTGTCAACGTCTGGCAAAAGACTCATTCTTTCTCATTTAGTGATTACCAAGTCTCCTAGTTGATGATTGCTTCCTGAAAGTTTATTGTGTTACCTTTAAATTTAAATGTTCAGTTCCAGCTATTTTCTTTATTTAAGAACCTAAAAATCAAGGATGAGCAAATGCAGGCGAGTGTTTTGAAAATCTGCAATTACAGTGATTACAAAAGATAAAACGCAAATTTTAATTTGAAAAAGCTTTATGTGCTCAGTACGGAGAATCTTCTTTACTCTTATGTGCCAAACCCATTTTTTCCCTGGCTCATTGGCTCCAGCAGCAGGTGAATTTGGCAGGTGCATGTATGAGAGTGTTAAGAGATTTGTTGCCAGATTGGACCAGATGCAAGCCTCTGGGGGCACAGCTGCTGTGCCTATTGCATATGCATTTTCCACTGACTCCCTTAACCCCAACAGCATGTTTCTGTTTGTGTGTGTACATGTACTGTGTGTACTGCATATGAATGCACATGAGTGCGTAGACCTCTCAGAGTTTTAAACATGTATTTGATACAATTTTGGAACTCAGAAAGTCTGAAAATTGCAAAAATTTATGCAAAAATATCATTTATGTATAGATGCAATTGACTTTTCCTGGAATATGTATGCACTGCATTCTCTATTACATTGTTTTTAACTAAAAAAAGTCTTTAAAATTAATACGTAAATTTACCACCTTGACCATGGACAGTTCTAAATAGTTTTTTTCCAGATAATGTCAGTCTGTTGATAACGGTAATATGTTTCACTGAATAAGCATAGTTGTTTCATTCACCGCTCATTATCTAGACCACAATAATCCTCTATTCATCAAACTTCAGCCATTTGACTGACACTACCAAAGTGTTAGGAAAACACAACACAGCTGTTGTAATCAGAACAACGCCATGTAAGACTTTGATAAAAACGTGTCATGTAAGCTTTTCTTTGTGTGATTATGTGTTTCACTTCACTGAAAGCCAAACCGCAACAGACTGGTTATTAAATATGGACGAGGTTTACAGCTGAGTAAGGTAAAACTGAGGTAGAAGAAGAAATTGTAGAACTTGAGCCACGACATGCAATCTTTAAGATAGTTGAGTGCACAAAGTTTACATGCAAGGAAAAAAATGCACATGCACGAAAGAACAGACACCATCCATCCATTCGCTTATCCTTTTCAGGGTCGCGGGAGCCTATCCCAACTGTCATAGGGTGAGAGGCGGGGTGCACCCTGGACAGGGCGCCAGCCTGTCACAGGGCTAACACACAGGGACAGACAACCACTTACACTCACATTCACTCGCACATTCACACCTAGTGGCAATTTGGGTTATCCAATTAACCTATCCCCACAAGCTGCATGTCTTTGGACGGTAGGAGGAAGCCAGAGTACCCAGAGAGAACCCACGCAAACACGGGGAGAACATGCAAACTCCACACAGAAAGACCGCGGCCTGATGGTGGAATTGAACTCAGGACCTTCTTGCTGTGCGGCAACAGTGCTAACCACCGTGCCACCGTGCTGCCGAGTGCACAAAGTTTACATGCAAGGGAAAAAATGCACATGCACGAAAGAACAGACACATCAGGATATAAATACTGCAAATTCATGCACACACATACAGTATGCATATGGATGTAATTTCAGTTAGTACATGTATGAATATTTTACATATTTAGCATTTAACTTAATAACTGATTCTGTCCTCCAGAACATTCACACATTTTTTTGAAAGAGTAAGTAAAGCAAGCAAAGTGTTTTGATGTTTCTGTTCAGTACTTAACAAAGTCTAAGACCTGCCACACAAAGTGCTACTTTGAAAAAAACGGGCCAATTTTACATATAGATCAACTCGATGATTTAACCTGAATCCAAATTTGCAACAAAGGCAGACATGCAAACAGAAATGGTTTGTATACGGCCACTATTCAGTAAGCCTACATGTGTCTGAGCAGAAGATATTTGGTCAAAGAAGCTTTTCTGATTGCAGTCTGTGTGGGCACTGCTCTTCTATTTTAATTCAGATACAGGATCTAACAAGCTTCATCAGCAAGTCTTACAGATTGATTCACAGGCTTCTCCAAGGAATTCGTTTTTCCGGTCTAGTATTAGTTTTCAACTTGCAATGAGTGTGTCTCACAATTCAAATTGTGAGGCTGAGACACACTGAGACTGACACATGAGTGCTCATGGTATCACCAGTCTAGGTCACGAGAGAGCCTAAGGATTGTCCTTTCTAGGCTGTAGTGCTGAGTAATCTCCACTCTCCAGGCAGTTATGCTGAACCGCCGAGGAAAACGAGGCACAATGTTGGCAAATGCAGGGTGATGTTGCCTTGTGATGCACTGCCAAACGGTGGTGACAGATAGGGTATAGGCAGTGCACAAAGACAACTCAAAAGCTAGCACGGTCATTGTTGTGTGTAGGACAGCATATCAGTCTGTATATCATTTATACACGTGGCTCTCTGCGCAGCATCTTTCAATAGGCAGGGATGCCTTGTTTCCGCCTCTCGAGGAGTTTCTACAGCTATGTCTACGGCCACACTACAAGCTCCCACATTCAGTGCAGCCCTTTGCATCCAGTGGAAGTCTCCTAATAACAAATCATCTGATTCACTGCGCCTGACTTTTCAGTATATTGAAAAGGAAATAAGAGCAAAGGATACAAGACTGTGACGCACTAATTAAAAACAAAAACAACAAAAAAACGAATCTTGAAATGATTACAATACGTCATTGGATGCAATATAGTGCTATCAGCCTAGAGCAATATCAGCAAATACAAATTAATGGAATTTGTGCAGTCGGGCAGTCGACTCTTTTTTTAAGCGCATGTACACAGTGTTCAACTTTAATTGGCATTAATCTGTTCCAGCTTGGAACACCGTATTCAGTTTACATAATACACTGATGGCACATCCCAGGTTTCTGTCCCCGAGGGCCGTTCACCTGCCAAACAATTTGATCACAAATTAGCTGTCTGGGGATTTTACAACTCAGCAGGCTACAGGCTCAGGTAATAGATAGAGTTTGGCAACACTACAGACAGAAAATTGTCAGTGTTTTAAGTCAAGGGACTCGTGATTGTTCTAATCAATGCCGTCGGCTTTTTCCCTCATTTTTTGAAAGGCACTTCAAACAACGCTGAGATTTCCATCTCACAGTCCTGTATGGTCACAGGAAGTGCTGCATTGTGTTTAAAAGATTTTATTTGCTAGGAGAGTAGATAAGCATGTGTATGAGAGGGTATGTAAAGAGCATGTCGGTGTTTTGTATGGTTACGCTCATCCTACAGGTGTGGTTATGTGAATATTTGTGTGATGCTGGTTTTAGTAAGTCTTTAGTAAGTTTTGCTTCAAAAATGTGAAGGAAAAATAAGCTAACGTTTGAACATTAAGAGAAAATCACTTTGAAAATAATCGCTGCTGTAACAGGAAGAAATGTTTTAGACTTTTTATCACGGCTGTTTTTTTCTTATGGTAATCAACCCTTTATGATCTTTTTGTGTAACACATGCTGTCTGGATACAGACATTTATCATGTTTTTAGCATTCACACTTGCCAAAGCCTGTTTGTATAGTTGGTGCGATTCTCAACAGTGGTGAAGCTCTAAGATGGGTTGGAAGGAATCCATTAAAAAAACAGCAGTGGTGGGTGGAGGTGGGAGATTGGGGGTGGGGGGACAGACTGAGGAGAGTGACAGAGACTGAAGACTTCTATTATCAGTGGGGCTTCTTCTAAATGGAACTATCTAGCAGCCTTGTCCCCTCTGCTCACTGATGTTCAGCCTTGAGCTGTCGGGGGGGGAGAGCTTTCGGCAGTTTTAATACAGACTGTACCAGACATGCAGAAACACAATGTGCAAGTGTGGCACTAATAGTAACTAAAAGGCATCCATAATGATACACAGAAACATCTACTCAGAGTCAGTGTTAAAAATGACTAAAAATATGTCTTAACTGCCTAATGTCAAAGGCCTCTCCTCTCAACCTCAAAGCATTTAGGATTTACCTGAGGTAAAGGAACTGTTTGTGTCCTTTGAAGTCATATTCACTTTTACAGTATGTGTACTGTATACAGTGTGTGATAACAGTGAATATGTACTATTGCATTCGATACTTCTATCATTGACCTGTTAAGCTTCAAACGTTTTCCTTTAGAGAGAAAAGACCTTAGAATAACCCTTTTTTGTCTCCTCCTCCATCTTTTCTGCCCTTCGGTTGCATTTCGTGACAGATCAGAAAGCACCACAGCAACACTGCAGGACAGCAGCAAAAGTGTGTTGTCTTTTTCAACGGGGCCATGCACCGTTACTTCAAAAAGATCCCACACTGGATCCACTCAATGCCCTCTGCTTGTCAAAAAGATTTACTGCACAAACAGAAAACCACACAGAAAAACTGTGATCTTAGTGGTCTTTTTAGACAGATTTACCAAGACACTGAACATTTCTCAAGCAACTGTATTTCTAATTTAGTTATTTACTAGCTGGGCCCACGTCCTCATTTTAGGTTTGACAGTGTTTTAGTAGGTAAATGCTTTGACATGAATTGAGCTGCGGTGTGAGGAAGGCCTCGAAGGGGACTGGCGACGGCTCCCAGGCCTGGCAGATCCCCATGTGCTACATAGAGATGAAGTTAGAAAACTGAGAACAAGGAGGGAGGGTGGGCACGTAAACGAGAATGAACAGCTTGCAGAACTGGGAGAACCTCTGTAGATGACAACCGGAAGGAGCGGGTTCGGAGGATTCCTGCTCCTGAAATTCCCATACATAATCTCCAAAATAATTTGGCATAATTAGAAGTCATTGCCCCAACCCTGTAGAACAGTGCTCTTCTCATTCTTCCTGTTGATTTATGTACACTACATTGCCAATTCACTCACCCATCTAAATGACTGAATTCAGGGGTTCCAGTCACTTCCATTGCTGCAGATAAATAAGATCAAGCAGGCATCCAGACTGCTTCTACAAATATTTGTGAAAGTCGCTCTCAGGAGTTCAGTGAATTCCAGGGTGGTACCGTGATAGGATGTCACCTGTTGTGAAATGTCCTCTACACTAAATATTACACAATCAGCTGTTAGTGGTATTATAACAAAGTGGAAACGATAGGGAACAACAGCAACTCAGCCATGAAGTGTTGGACCATGTAAACTGCTGACGTGCATAGTGTGCAGAGGTCGGACACTTTCTAAAGAGTCGATCACTACAGACCTCCAAACTTCAAATTAGATGTTGTGCGGAGTGACGAATCACACTTACAGAGAGACGGTACTTGTCTGACCTCATTGAGCCAAGTGTAACGTTTGGCAGAGGCGGGATTATGATGCGGAGTTCAGCCTCTCAGAGTAAATCTTAGTGCTTCAGCATACCAAAACATTTTGAACAATTTCATGCTCCTAACTTTGTGGGAACAATTTGTGAGTTTGGTGTATGAGAACTTGGCCTGCAGAAGAGTCCTGACATCTTTAGGATGAATTGAGTGCAAACCTCAAAAATTCTCGAGGAAATCTTGCGGAAAACCTCCTAGAATAGTTGAAGCTGTTGTAGCTGAAGCTGTTATGGGATAATATATCATATTTAACCGTGTGGATTAAGAATGGGATGTCAGTCAAGTTCATATGGATGTGAAGGCAGACGAGCAAATATGTCTGGCAGTACAGTGCACTTGAAAGCACATTAGATCTCAGGGGTTCCTTTTAACGTTGGGTCAGAAAGACTTGTGCTCTTCTCAACAGTGCGTTTAAGAAGTCATTCATAGCCACATGAGGGATTAGCCCACCTCTCTCCACTTCTCATCAAACACTGGTATACATGGTTACATGCTCATGACGTTGTGACCAAAGTATAATGGGAAACTGAGATGAGTTGCCCCGACTGTCTTGGAACATATTTGCAGAATAATATGATGTGTGTGCTTGTGTGTTCTGATACACTACCTTCCTCTCTGGCCAGTTATACTTGGCAAAGATGGCATCGTATGTATCCACTGCCCCATCTGTCACCAACATAATAGCCTGGCTACACTCACTGCCCCTCCCAGTCTCGTTGAACTAGACATCGGGAGACAGACAGACAGAGAAAGACAAAGAAGGAGAAAAACAGAGGGTTACTACGTGATGATCAAAGAACAAAAAGCTCTCATCCAGTCAAATGTAAATGTAACCAGTTCATTCATTAACACACAGCTCTTCCACTTCCTTCCCATTAGAGCTTATAATGTATCATCACAAGACTCTCCATGGACGCTAACTGTGTTGTAACAGTGAGTTAATGGAATTATAATAGCACACCTTCAATACGCATGCATGAACGCAAGGTAGAAGGGCTACTGTGAGATAAAATTACAGCGAGGCGTCACTATGCAGCATGTCAGGGTACACTTTAAAAGATACATGCTGTTGAAATACGGATATTTAGATTGTGTGTCTTTGTCTTTGTCTGGATGACTGTTTGATTAATTACATGTCCATAATTAGGAAATGTCAGATCAGTAACCTGAGTCATCGAGTGCCTTGTTTACTTGGATTTTGCATGAATCAGTTGATTTAGCTATTAATTACAACCCTAATTAATTTTATGCATAAAACTGATGTGTATGCGTGTTTGAAGAGTGCGTCTGTGTGCGTGTATGACCGCAATCGTGCATGAGTGCGTTACTTACGTCACTGAGGAGATTGAAAGCCTCAGTCAGAGCTATATCCAACATCCCGATGCCTTGAGCAAACAGCTTGTCGAGGTGTTCCCGGAAATGCTGGGGAAAAGGTTTTAAGAACATTACAATCTCGCTGAAAAAAGCAGAGAACTAAAGTGACAAAACCACAAAAGGTGACAGAATTATAGGTCTTTATGAAGAAAAAACAAAGGCAGAGGCAAGAGAGAACTACAAAAGCAGGGGAACAAGATGCAGAGTTATTACTTTTCACTGTTCCTATCCTAGAAAATATTTTACTGAATTTGGTTTGCCATCATTTATGTGTGAAGAGTTTGCATCAATGGTCTAATGGGCTCTTCAATTCAGTCCTGAGCCAGTTTATCTGGCAAACTCCCCCCTTATACTGAAGTGAAATCTCACATACTGACTGAAAAAACCATAATGACCAGTTTCCCTTCTCTTGCTTTTAGCTCAACGTCATTTATTGCACCGGGTATGTGCGTATACATGCGTTTGTGTGTGTGTGCGCATCTGCTCACAGGCATGATTGCGTTACAAAGGATACATTATTTCTCCAGCAATTCATGGTGAGTTTAATGTTTTCAGCAACTGAACAGGTCTCATGTGCACATCTCATTACTTGTAACAGCCTTGGGGTAAAAAATACATGGCGTATGCACACACACACACACACACACACACACACACACACACACACACACACAC
>NW_024582370.1:545431-593598 GCF_018398535.1 Haplochromis burtoni
ACACACACACACACACACACACACACACACACACACACAGTCCCCATTATCCAGTATAATCTATTATAGATATTTAGATCCTGTAATTGGCATTTTGAACACACTGAGATTTGCTAAATCCAGCAACTTTATAAAACCAATTCTCCATCCTGACCCGTTTACATATATCAGTTTTGCCATTGGTAATCGAGGCATGATAAGCCATGAATGCAATCAGGTTTCATGATTTAGAAACAGACTAAACTTACACCCCCTGCTCCCTTTTTTCTACCACTATCGTCATCTTTTCCTGTCTTTTGTTCCTTACTCATGGGAGGACCAAAGTCTCTTGGTACACAGTAGGGGGGTCATAAGAAACATAAGGCCATTTCAGAGCTTTGCCCTCTTGGGAGCAAGCACACACACCCACACACACACATATAATGCAAGTGCAATGTACAGATAAATGTGTACACAAAACCAACTTCTGCTGTTTCAATCGGCAAAAAGATAAGCTATCCATGGATGTGGATAAAAAAGGCTGTACCCTGGAGCATAGCAAACTTTACCTATTGCTTGCAAGTGTGCTTGTGAGCTAAGATTGAAGTGATTTTTCTCAGCACAGCGGGCCATGTTCAATTCCTGGCACAGCAGTGTACTAAAGTGGCAGATTGAAAATGTGTGTGTCAGTGTGAATGCAATGCTTAATGTTCCCAACCTTTTGTCTGCACCAAAAGGCTCAGAAATGTGCATTGCACATCAAACTTCTTCAATCCTTCAGACACCTTTGATTCTTAAAAGCGATCGTATCAGTGAAATGAAAGAAGCCAGGGTACAAGGACATTTTAATGATTAACCAAAATATCTCAAATTGCAGCTTGCTAAGCCAAAGCTTTTGATTGCTATGATAAGTTATTTAAATCAACGTGAGGACAGATGCAAATCCGATACCTGCACAAAACAGGGGCGTTGTTGAACAACGAAGAGCAATGCGTGAAGAAGCGAGTCAAACGGGTCTGTTTCAGAAATAAATCAACAGGCGCTGCTCAAAGCAATAGTTTGAAAGTTTTCTCTTACTAAACACAAGAAACAAAGATTTCTGCTCACAAGAGTCATTTAAATCCTAAGTTCAGTCTGTTTCAGATAGCAAACAATCAGTGCTTCAGATTCCAGCGTAAGTCAAACATGTTTCTATTTTACGTTAGAGATCATCTCTTTAAAATATCTCTTTAGAGTAAAACTACTGCACATGTGAATGACAACAAGACATGAATGACCTCCACATATTTACACACCTGTTGACATGCATATGGACAAATAAATACTATTAATGTAGTCATATTCATGTGTGTCACATGAAAACTTAATGTGGGTTTTTGCCCCAACATTTCACGTTGGGCATGAAAAAACATATTTTCGAACGTCAGATCAGTATGTTTAAATCTCCAGAGTGACGACTACTTCTTGCCCTCAGCTGAAACAGAAGACATTAGCCTTATCTACTGCTGCAGACTGCCTTCCCCTCTCAGCTGGCTGACTCAGACAACATTAAACTACATTCTGAAATTAAACACACAGTGCTAATCCATATGCATAAGTGTACACTCACTACAAAGTAAACAGAAACTAACTTAAACAAACCCACTACTTTCATGTAGTGCATGGAAGGCAGTCAGTGTATTTGCTAGAAAACAGCTGTGTCAAAAAGACTTTGAGAATGTAAGAATAGAAGTTAACTGAATTTTTGAAACGAACCTTTAACAGTTTTAGGGGAGAACAGATTTTTGATGCAGTCTATGCTGCATAAATCAGAGTCTCAGAGATGACGAGGGGAATCATGCCTCAATAATAGCAGGAACTGCACCATGTTGACATTATTATGCAAACATAATGCACTCCAATGAATAAACACTGTACTTCTCTAGCACTGGACTCCTTCGCGCTAGTCTCACTACACCAATCTGATTAGCACATCACATGCATAGCTTTAAGCAAGCCCATGGTCATTGTAAGTTTATGTTAAATTTACAGTTAGGGTGCAGTTCTCATATTCTAGCTGTGCTGAAGTTCAGAGCATATTTATAAGACAGAGACCATTTCAGGTAACTTTGTAATTATGAATCTGAATAAGGAAAACTTGCATGTGAATTTTCTCAGAGGTCCATTGTTGGACCTCTCCTAACATGAACACGCTCCTTTTTGCTACGACTGGGAATCGAGAAATGGTTCTTGTAAGTAACCAGTATTTAAAATCCTTGGAATTGTTAGTCTGCCTGCCAATCAGTTCCACTTGCACTTGTGCTACAATCAGCTGTCCGTTTGTGTTCTAGAGGAGGAAAGCAGTGGTGCAGTCTACAACATTTTACTTTTGTTGCCATGATGCCAGGTCTCTCTTGGAAATGAGATTTTTAATCTCAATGAGATTTTTTACCTGGATAAATAAAGGACTAATAACATGGATATGGACATTACTTTTATTTTTATTGCACAAAAGAACAACAGCAAATTGGTTTGCAAGCTGCATCCAGGACAGAAACAACTGCAATATACTGCTAACATAACTTAGCTCTTTGCAAGCACTTGCACCCACAGCTAGCATGCTAACACTAAGCTAGCCAAGAACCCAGAGAGGCGCTAAAGCTGAGTGAATACAGACGCCTTCCCAGCAGCCGACCCTGAACTTCAACAGGTAATAAACTGATGAGCCTCAGTTTCGACCTTTTCATGGTTCTACATTAGAATCATTTTAAAGTATGTGTGCTGGTTGGCATCTTTGTTTTGTGTTGTCGGCTTTTTGTTCATACCTAAATAATATGATGATATTAGTAATACATTACTTTTTTTGAGTAAGTACCCCAACACCGATCACAATAAAGAAGGGAAAGCTCTCTCCACAATACACAAACGTTAGAGCACACAGTATACAATTCATTTGTATGAATGTAATGTCTGTAAAATGCTGGTTAGAGATGGTGGTGACTCTCAAAGCGGAGCAATAATAACCCAATGAGAATCGATAAGAGGCTCAATAAGGAATCAAACAGATAAGTGATATTGATATTTCCTATTGCTACCATCTCTTGCTCGGATTATAGAATATTAGAATATTTCCTATCGTTAGGACACACAAACGTCACCTCAAGACTAAAGTCCTCTTGACTCTAAAATTGCACTGAGCAAATTATAAGAGTAACTTCCAGCAGCTGAACTAAGAAATGACTGGAATAGTTGTTTTGGCCCTAAAGAAAAAATAATAAAAGTCTCAGTCTATTTAGAAAGCGTTACACTTAAATCCTCAAACCAGGCTGGTGTAATTATGGACTCGGACCTGAATGTGTCTGTAACATTAGGAGATACTTACATCTTTATTGGTGACATCTGCTTGGACCAGAGTTCCATTCAGGCACGGTTCCACGTAGTGCAATTCCTCATTGTACTGGAGAATTACACAGGTACAAAGTATCAGTGTTCATTACTTTGAACCCAGCATTCAAAAAGAGCTGTTTAATCTACCATGAAAAAAGCAGTGTGAAGATGCTAAAAACTTTACTCATCTGGGTAAAACTGCACATTACACTGCACAGAATAACCCTTATGCCACTATACCTGCCTACCATTCAATGCCTTAAAAACAGCTCAAATTAGACTAAGAAAGGCAGTGATAGTGCATTCTTCCAAAGCAAGTAACTTTGCCCTTTTCAGTTTATGTGCATATGTGTGTGTGTGTGAATATGTTTCTTTTAGTTTTACTTCTTTGGATGTGTAGACATTTTGCCCCACATATCCAAATCTCGCTGCATGAGCATACACATAATTTGTTCCACCTCTGCAAATACTTTAGACAAAATAATACTATTTCCATTTTAGAATGTGTGCAACACCATAAAAGTGACACAGTAATAAATAACAAACAAAAAGAGGAAACACATAAGTCAAAATGACATATCCTTTTAGAGAGAGTCTGGGGAAACAATGTGTTTCTGCCTGATTGTCAAATCCTCTTTTTCTCTATTTTTCAAAAGAAGAGTTTTCAACATGATTAGGATATTAAATGATAATGAAAACTTTGCTCAGTGAGGAAAGCGACTGAAAGTGACTGTGGAAATGTTTTGATGTGAAATCACATCAGACACACACACACGGTCATACACACACTTGCAGAGTTGCATCACGCTGAAATACGATAACAATATTTTAGGTGCCTGAGGCTGGATCCAATCACAACTGCCTCTTTTGCATTTTAAATCTCCATTCAGCTGACTGTTAATTGGTTGTGAGCATGATAGCAGAGAAAGCTGATTCGTTCCAGCATTTCCTCTGATCTGAGAAGGAAAAGATGTGGGTCTCTGGGGTTTTTTTGTTTGTTTTTGTGAATACATTTGCGCACCTATCCGAGTCTAACAATGTTCTCGACTGTGCAGACTTACAGCGATGATGTTAAAAAAATCGTCATCTCCAAGAGTGTCCAGTATGGAGGAAACCGTCTGCCTGGCGATAGTCAGTCTCAGGCCTTTCATGCTGCCACTTACATCCACCAGGATCACCACGTCCTTTGGAGAGGTGGCAGCCTGGATGTACCATTTCCGGTTTCGACAGTCAAAAGCAATAACTCCATGCTCATCTGGCTTCCATTTGATTCCTTTAAGAATGCCACAAATCAAATAGATGCACAAAGAGATGCTAAAGTACTGGAGTACTAAGAAAAGTTACCTAAGTGATAAAAAAAGGTGGGCCAAGAAGTCATGTCTTTAAGCAACCTTTGGGATTTTGTATCAAAACATACTCTTTCTCTATCACAGTTGAATTTATCGTTGCTTTAAAAATACATTTGCCCTCACAGTATCCTGCTGTGTAGAAATTATTTTATATTAACCTCCTAAGACCCGAACCGGCATGCATTTTTCATTTCTCTTTGATGTTTGGGCTGATTGGGACCTGATGAATGTAAAAACGAAGAATTACTAAAAAAAATTTTTATCTAATTTTTGTTTCTGAGAAAAATCAGAGCCACTTATGAGGATATTCGTTTAAAATATCGATAGAACAGCAGCAGTATAATGTCCTCGTAAGTGGATATCAGGCCCCTGTAGAGCAAAATTGAGTATTTTGGTCTAAATAACTCAAATAACTCAAAATGTGATGTCCACATATGTGGACGCAGGTCCTAGGAGGTTAAAACATCTTTTTTTTTTAACTTATGTTGCACAATTGGCAGTCCCTTTAGCACCTTAGTGCAGAGTGACTGTTCTGACTAAAAACACTCCACAGAACACACTGCAGGGTATTTTCATGTTTTGTTTTGGGCTTTTTTCCAGTTGACAGAAAATATGATTTGATGGGTTATTTAAGCATAGAATTGATTAATGCAGTAATGACTTTGGGGGAACTGAGGTCAGATGCTTACAGCGGACAGCTGAGGTATGATAACCGCGTAAAATTCAACAGGTAACACTGAACATTTAAAATTTTCTTTTTTTAAATTTACAGTTAAAAAAGTAAAAAGTTAAGAAAACAGAAAACTAAAACACTTTCTGTGAATTTCATCATAGTCAATGCTAAATATAACATCTATCCCCCCTTTTTGATAATGCTTCTCCTATAAAAATATTTACACCACCTCACCTGTGTCAAATGTTTTTATATTTTTTTCTTTACACAGAGTCTAATCTCGGCAAACTTCCACTGTTCTGCATTTCTACTCCCCTCTAGCTCATTGCTAACCTCCATTCTCCTGCTCTCAGTTACTGAATATTCCCATTTCTGCTTCATAAAGACGACTACTTAATTACAAAAACACAGACAGTCATCCCCAGATCACATCCATCCTTACAACAAACACACACTTACCTGGGTACTGCCTGAAAAAGCCTTTGGCACTGCCAAAGTACTGCCATATGAGTGATGGGTCTCTCTCAAAATTATCCACAAACACTTTGTTCAAGGCCTCAGACCAGTACACTCCATTGACAATGGCGGAGTCTGAGTGAGAAAAATGGAGAGGCAGACAAACATTGAAGGGAGGAAAAAACGTTAAATATAAGGAAAAAATGTTAAATATAAGTATAAATATACATACACATATAATATATACATATATATATATATATATATATATATACTACATAATATATATAACATATTATATATATACATATATATATACACATTATACATATACAATATATATATACACATATATATATATATACATACATATATATACACATATATACACATCATACACTAATACAATGATATATATATATATATATATATATATATATATATATATATATATTATATAATACATAATATATATATAACATATACATATATATATATATATATATATATATATACTAGTATACACATATACACATATATATATATACACATATACTACATATATTATATATATATAATATATATATATATATATATATATATATATATATATATATATACACATATATATACATACATATATAATATATACATATATATATATATATACATACATACATACATACATACATACATATATACATATATATATATATATTTGCAGTCTAGGAGGTTGGAGCATATATTCTCTGGTGCCTGCTCATTCAGTCATATCATATCACACGCTGCACGTCCACAGGCTGCTGCCAGGCATTATTCATTTCAGAGAGATTCAAGAAAAGCAGTTAGCAAAAAACAGAGTGAAAAATGAGAGAAGAGAAACAATATTAAAAGGATGAAATAGAGGCAGGATAGAAGAGACTGCTGAATTTTAACCCATAAAAAGTACAATAATTATATATAGTCATGGTAAAAAGAAAGTACACCTCTTTTCAAGTGTTATGTATCAGGACATTAAAAAACTCCTAGCAGGTCTTACAAGAAAGGTGAGTACAACCACAGATGAACAGCAAAATGCTATTATTTATTTAACAAAAAGTCCAAATGTAGAAGCAGTGTGTAAACGGAAGTAAACTCCATAATTCTGTAGAGCCACGGTCAGCAGGCGTAACTCAACTGAATTGTTTTCTGTCTGACTTTCTCACATTGTTGTGGAGCAAGTTTGTCCCACTCTTCTTTACAACGTTGCTTCAGTTCATTAAGATTTGTAGGCAATGGTTCTTGCACAGCTCTTTTAAGGTCCCACTAGAGCATTTCAGTGAAGCTGAATACTCGACTTTGACTTGTCACCTCTTTTCTTTTTCTTTTTTCATTCTGTTGTAGATTTGCTGCTGCGCTTGTGTCCTGGTGTGTGACCCAGTTTCAGCCAAGCTTTAACTGTCAGACAGGCAGCAACACTTTAGTATAGAGTGTTTATACTTTAGTATGACCTTGATACACAGGAGTTCATGGCTGACTCAATGACTGCAAAGTGACCAGTTTCTGTGATTGCAAAAAAGGGCCAAAGCTTAACTTCTCTGTCGCCCTGTTTTACAGCTGGTGTGAGATGTTTATGTTGACATGCTGTGTTTGACACTTGTCTTGTCTGAACATTGTTCCAGACGTCTTGTGGTCTGTTCAGATGCACACTGGCCATCTAAGCTGTGCTGCAATGTTCTTTTCAGAGAGAAGAGGCTTTCTCCTGGCAGCCCTTCAAAACAACTCACTCTTTTCTGTCCATTCTGTCTCTAACTTTAACATTTAACACGCTAACTGATGCCTGCAGAGTCTGAGGGGTGTTTTGCGGTTTTTCTGAACATTGAACGACCTGACCTTGGGGTGAATTTGCCTGGACCTCCACTCCTGGGAAAACTGCCTTCAACATTTTCCACTTGTGAATAAGCTTTCTCGTAGTTGGATGATGGATTTAATATGTTTTGGAAATGGTCTTGTAACCCTTTTCAGGCTGATGCGGAGCATTCAGCATTGCTGATGACTTTCCTTTTTGGCATTATGTTCACACAACCCCGAATGCTCTGGAAATTTCAAAATACAAGTTTACATTTTTGCAACACATTTAGATTCATCTATAAGCTGCCACAGCCTCTGCTTTATAGAGGTGCTCACACTTGGTAGTCAAATGCATCTGATTAGCCTCACTTGGCTGCTCCTCTTAATTCCTATACCATAGTGAGGGTATACTTAGTCTTTCACACACTCCTCCTCAATCTTTGTCTTAATATTTGTTAAATAAATAATGACATGGTGTAATATGTCCTGTTTTGCAGTTATTCTGAGGTTGCTGGGGACCAGAAGATTTGATGTTATGTTGATGAGTAAAACCTTACTGCTATTATTTAACATTTATCTTTTCAAAATAACTTTTTTTAAATACATTTGCAGTAATTTACAAACCAGTAGTTACTGAATCCTGAATTTATGCTTACAGTTATAGGCTTAGTGATATCTATTCTAGAAATATCATGCTACAATTAAACTCAGCTTGGCAATTAAAAACCCAAAAGAAAAAATGACCAATTTAAGACAACATAAGGGTTACTATATTGGTGCCAATAGATAGACAGACAAACAGAGACAGCTATGAACTTCAAGCTAAATATTGCATCAAGCTGCTAAAACTGGAAATGTGGGCTTATTCATTGCACATCTTCCACAATAACCATGTGCAGCTATACACTGCATACATTATGTGCAATAGTATTTGCTTATAATTCTGTCCAAATGGCAAATCCAATTACTAAACCTTCTTTTCAATTTGCAGGCTGAGAGCGTTATGAATGTACTGGTTAGAGACCAGACAGACAAGCTTATTATAGCTGGTTATTACTTGGTTCAGAAGCGGGGCGAGGAAGATGGGAGCAGAAAAGGATGCACAGACAGACAGACACAAGTGTGTGGCAGGACAGACACAAAATATACCCTTTAGACTGCAATAAAAAAGACAGGAAGGCAGCTAGAAAGAGCTAGAAAATTACTGGGAGACAGACAGACAAGTACCTAATGGACAAAGAGAAAGAAAAGCAGATAACAGATTCCCCATCATTGTCTATGCTGCCAGCATTGTTCTGCTGTCAACAGTCATGCCAATAAGCCATGATTGAATTATTCCTCTGGAAGCTAGCACACTAAAGCCCTCTCTTGATAGTAAACACCCATCCACCTCTATGAAGTGGAGTTGAGAGGAGGCTGGATTTGATCCAGCCCATATTTACACAACAATAGTCACTTCTGGTGCAGTTTGAGTGTCTATTACAATCTCAGCTCATGATGAGGAAGGAAGTATGGGCTCTACTTCCCCATTAGCTGTCATTTAAATTCATCTCAGCTAATGCACTCCACTTCAGTCTAAGAAGCTGCCACGATCATTACAGCATTGTACACTATATATACATGTTCATGTGCACAAATATTACTTTTATTATCCTGAATCACACGATTCAGGTTATTGTCATCATTCATGTTATTAGGTTACGTCCACTGATCAAGGAGGAAAGCTAAATATCACGAGTAAGAAACCATGAAGGGAAAGAATTGGAAAAGCATTTGCTCTGTGTATGTGTGAATATACGTACTGGATTTACATACGTGGACTGTTGTGACCCCCTTTAAATGTGTGCATAGGTTTACTTTTCCATGTCACGTTTCTGTCATTCAGCATCATAAAAATGACTGTGTGAGATATATTTTTGAAAGATGGATGTTTGAAAGTGGCGAGCTCCTTTTGCGATTAATCTCTGGAGAGGGGGAGAGCTCTCTGCTGCCATGGACCTAAACTGCGATTCATCACAGCTGATGCCAAACAATTTATGAAGTACAGAGGCTACGAACAGCTCTTCAGCAGCATTACGAACAGGTTGAGATGACTGCGATTGACTGTGTGGGAAAAACAGCTTTTTCATCCCAGAACTTTGCTCAGAATCATTATCAATTTAATATACTGAAGAAAAGATTATTGAAAGATTACCTTCTGATTTTAGTAAGATTGTTAGACTGCCTGCTATAGATTTTTAAAAAGTTCTAAAAACTTGAATTACAATGACCCGAAACACTGCGCAGTGCAATAGCATCAGATGACCCTTCAAACCTTAGATTTGCTACTAAAACTGGCCTTCTTGGATCATTTTTCATCCTCTCAGCTGCACCTGTAGCCCAAACCTGCCCTGATATAGCACCTTGTGTTTTCCAGCACAGGGCTATTTTCTGTCTGAACACCTGCGAGCCCCCTTTCTGTAAGATCGTGGTACTTGTAAAAAAATATAGTGCTAGCTAGCATCCTGTAACATTAAACATAAAAAGTGCAAATCCAGCATTAAAGACATGCACATGCAATTTTCACAAAATTAAAATTTATTGCAAAAATGGTTGCAAATGCTTTAAATAATTGTACACATACATTTTCTTACTCTAAGGACATATAAAAGAGACGTAAATGTCTTTTAACAGAAAAGTGAGGCTTGAAATCTTGAAAAGCTCCCTGAAGTTCCAGCTAATTTGCTGAAGTTATTGCTACCCACGAACAAATCTCGCAAAAGTAAAATCTTTAAAGCTGCGTGTGTGTATTAGCTTGTATGAATGTGTGTGTGTAACTCTACTCATTTGCCTGTGAATCAAATCAAAATTACTTTTGCTCTCGCTGTATCAGCCTACAAGCCTGCCAACCCCAGCTCCTAGCACTTTCATTCATTTCATTTCATTCATTCACCTCCTGTCACTCTCACTTCCTTCCTCTCTTTTCCCACCTAGCTGCAATTAATCTGTTGCTCAGACCTTCCATCAGTCTGACTTAACCTACTTTCTTTCTCATTTACGTCTCCCTCTTCCCTTCTCGCTCTCGCCCTATAATTTCTTTGCCTCTGTTAGCTTGGTTAAGTTGACATGACATTCACGCTGTCCGCTGAGCCTTGTACAAGGCCATGACTTCTCGAGTTGTGGTAGTGGAAGTCTAATTATTTAACTGCTAATTAAGTCAGTGTGTGGCAGGGATGATCCAAATAGTTAAAGTTAATGAATTCAAATCTGCCTCCGGACATGCGCATCAGCTCACACACCAACTGTGTTTCTGATTCCACATTTTTAGACCAGTGTTTATAGTCGTTTCTGTGACACAACAACAACAAAAGTGATCTCAACATGTAGATTAACTGCTGAACTATAAAAACATGGGTTTCATCCACATACCACAGCTTGTTCTGATGTTAGGACCACAGGTGTGAGAGTAGGTAGGGGCGAAAAACCTAGTATCTCAAATTGTAAAACAACACTGATGTCTGAAATGCTCCAGGCCATTACTGATTGGACAGATACAATTGTGTCACTGTCACATAACCTGATCTTTGCTGATTGGCTGGGAGAAATCCATGTGGTTCTACACCCTGAGTCATGGGGAGGCCAATTTTGATGTCCATTTAGTTGCCACATATCTTTTCTCACCCATTTAAGGGTTAAACCAAGCCAGTATTGTGCACATGCATTTTGAAGCACTTTTACTTTACACTGGGGGTCGTGAACGTACCTTTGTTGTACATGTTGGTGGGGACTTGTACCACGCTGAGGTTGAGGTTGACTGACAAGTTGTTAAAATGGTCATTGGGTTGCAGGATAAATTCCCCTCCCAGCTCTACACTGTTCCCCTCCTCATCCACCTCATTGATCAGCACTGCATTAAAGTATTCATACTAGAAAGAGACAGAAAGAGAGAGAAACAGACATAAAACAAGGCACACACACAACATAACATACACAACACAGCTAAACAGTCCCTGAAGCTGCCACACAGAGTCGATATTGCGTACTGTGGTAACTTGAATCCTTGGATGATCCCAGACGTGCATGTTGTTACAGTGGAAAGCTGCTGAGTTGACAGATCTCTCCTCAAACCTCTGAACACTCCCTTTCTAGCTAGATGTTCTGGCTCTGGTGTATTTTTAGTACTGCGCATACTGGGGAGACTATTAATAAATCATAAAGCTGGATAAATATAGAGCACATGACTCCCAGCATCCCAAAGGCTCTTAAGTCTGAGATGCCATGCAGGGCAATGCCTGCAAAGGCTACAGTTAAAGCAGAACAAAAGACAACAATCAGATGAACACAGTGAAGCAAGCGAAAAACATCTCAGTGTTTACATGGAAATAAACTATACAGACACATACAGAGGAACAAAAAGCTGAAAGCAGCATGTTTAAATGTTCTTCATGACTTGACACTATTTTTGATATAAAACAGTCTTTAGTTGTGAAACTGTGCCCAAATAAAACAAATGTCATCCATCCTCTTCCTCTTATTCTTTTCAGGATTGTTTACAAGTGCGGCCAAAAACTCCCAAGTGATGCCACATTGATTTCAAACCACCACCCCTACATTTAATTTAAACAAAATACAGTTTTCTTCAAAATGATTACAAATATGTGGGTCCTAACAAATGCTTTTAAGCTCTGCTTAATTTCTTTCTTACTTGAATTGAAACATCTACATCCTTTACTTTGTGTTTATTCTCAGCAGCAGCAGCAACACTCCCCTGGGCAGGTGTGCAGTGGCGATTACATGGCTCACAGTCACAATGATTTCTCTTGTAATCAAACAGAATAAGGTCTGAAAAGGGCTCTTGACAAAAATGAAAAGCCGTTCCCTCAAGTCTAATACAAAGCCTCCGTACATGTGCTATCATTCAGAGGGGCACAGACACTCTCTGGACTTCCTGAGGCATGAGCTGTAACTGAAAAGACAGCAGACTGAAGTAAAGAGTCAGTCTGTATGGAGGCAAGCACTTAGCCCATAGACCTACAATGTACCTCAGTAGGCCCTTTTCTACATGGGACGGAGGAACCCCTTTGCCCCATCAACCCAGTTCTCTGTTCTGGCACCAATAACCTTCATTTGGGCTAAATCTTTCTAGCGTCTCTGTGAAGCACCATCAGCCCTTCAGCACAGAGCAAAACACAGATAAAGCCATCAATTAGGCTGGCAACAACAGTGCCTATCGGTGTAATTAATCAGGCCTGATTAGACTTATTAGCCTTTTATCAAGGGGAACACTGCCATTTCAAGGTGAGGAGATCAGTGTTGCATATTCTGTTCCATATTTTTAGGCTTTTACCTGAATCTTTCTATTCCTGCATGAACACAAAAAGATCAGGCCAAGCATTTTAGCATAAGAGGGGAAAAAAAGATGAAATGACCAAAGCATACGGAGCAGCGAGCAGATTAAAGAAACACAACATTATAACATCAGCCACTGCATGAGATTGCATCCGTAAGCATTTAGTTACAGTACAAGCACATTAGTATGCAACTCACTAATGTTGTGGACTTGACTTGTAAAAAGAAATCGTAGGCACATTGACCTTTATGATGTTTGGAATATCGTCTATTTTCTACAACCAGTTTGGTACCTGTGTTTTCCAGTCCAACAAAATGAACAGGATTTAAATGAGCTGACTCTGACACCAGCATTTTCATGTCTGTCTTGCTTTGGGGAATCACTTCAAAATGTGCCTTTAAAGATAGAAGGAAGTGCGAGGATATTTTAAAGGGTTTTCTTTAAGCCTGTAACCATGAAACAAACAGGCTGTTAACAAATACAAATGCAGTGAAACAGGATAAATTTTCACTGCTTAATGATAATTATAGAAAAAAATCAGGAAAGGAGACGAGATGAAGCTGCTGAGAGGGACAAATAGAAAATATTAAAAATAGATATGTGCAGAACTGTGAATGATACGTTAGCCTGTGTTCACAGCTATATGTCATTCAAATAATGTATTAGAATATATATCTTGTCTACAATACCACTTGATCTGGAACTCAGAATCTCCCTCAAATCAGAAATCGAGAAATCAGGTGTGATTGTAAATGACAGCAAGATTTTTTATTAATTAATTTTTTTTTATTGTACTTGACCTAACTGTACCTTTATCCACTGGTAAAGAAGGTCTGAGTTCCTTGGACACAGCACAACTGTACTTAAACCTCTCAGAGTCGAGCTCCAGAAGAAATACATGCATTGCACAAAGACTGTGTGAATGGCAGTAATGAAAATTACAACTGTTGCCTTTGTGGCTGTTAAATATTCAATCAAGTCCTCATTTAGATCATTTTTCACATGTTTTAAATTTGCATTACTTATTGTTGATCCTGGCAAAGCAAAACTGCTGTGAACACTGTAAAAGATAATATAATATAATATTCTAACATTATTATATTAAATCATTTAACAGTTTTGTGTTAATAAAGCAACAAGCAAAATTAAGCTAGGGGGAGTTAAACATTGAGTAGGATATCATTGCAGAGGAGCTTGTAAAACCCACTTCACAGCAGACTTGATCTCTACTTAACATGTTGAGCATTTAAGGCCAATACTAACAAAACGGGAGTTTCATGTACACAGCCCATAGATGCACACACTAATATCTGGCACATAGAAGCTAAAGTGACTGCACGTGCTTAAGGTAAAGCTCCATTGTGTCTTCACTCTGTCTTTTGCACCGTTTCTCTCTCATTTACTTGCTTTTCTGCCTCTCAACTCAATTTTCCCCTTTTGTGTTCCTGCTCAGGCTGCTTCTTATTTCCCATTGTTAGCTTGTTGTGCATTCCTCACCACCTTCTGTCTCTTCCATTGGCTCCCTTCTGCATTTATGTGACTTGGCTAGTATCATCAGCGATATCTGTGGGGAAACTGTTGCACTTCCAGGTTGTCACAGACTAATATCCCTCCCATCTGCCTGTTCATTCCCAGCCTGTACAACAGGTGGGATTTTTTTAAAAAGTCCACCTGTTGTAAAATACAAATTAGCATTATTACTATTATTATGATTAAAATATAAAGACATCAGAGTTGTTTTTTTATTTTAGTGAGTTAGTGAGTTTAGTTTATCAGTTCCCAGAGTCAGAACCAGACATGGAGAAGCTGCATTCAGCTTTTCTGCTCCAAACTCCCAGAAAGCCTCCGATCAGCTGAAACACTCAGTTTATTTAAATCCAGCTTGAAGACTCCGCTGTTCTCAGCTATATTGGAATAAAGCACCAAATCCACACTGTTTTACTTTTAAGTTAAAATTTCAAAACTTACATTTTAACTACTGATTTTATCTCGTGTTTTTTGTTTGTTTTTTCCATTTTAAATCATGCTTTTTATTTGTTTTAGTTTTTTAATGTCCCTGTAAAGCTCTTTGAATGATCTTGCTGTTGAATTGTGCTATATAAATAAACTTGCCTTGCCTTGAGTAATGGAATCGAATAAAAAGATTTGGGGTTTTAGAATACCTTTGCCTTATTTGAACTAGCTCTGGAATAAAAACTCAATAACGGTGTTGTTATAGCGATATGAGGAATGGTTGGCGTTTTCAGTTACCGAGTGCCCCATAAATGTTCAGATATGTTTGAGCTCAGGGACTGTGAAGGTTAAGTCCATAACACTCAGCACTATTTGCACTTCAACTGCCTTTAAGTGCTTCTTATGTAACGTTTTGACATACTGTATGTTAGCAGGCATTACTGCTGGGGATTGTATACCTCAGTGTGCAGCATGTCTCTGAAGACTGAAGTGCTGCTTTCTCTTTGTACCCCACTCCAACAAACAGTTTTCACTGTGGATTTGAAACACATTTTCTCATGCTTGCCTCCTTACCGTTCTGTTGCATCAGTAAATTGGATCTTTCTTTTTTTTACAGTCATCCACTCAGACATATTGATATGTCTTAGCTCGTTCCAATTATTGGCCTCATTTTCCCTCCTGTAACGTGCTTTCAAATCTGCTACCTATCACTGACACTACAACTACACAGACATGAAAAACTCTTCAATTTATTTTAAGCAAACTCTGTATCATGATAAAGTTGCAGTGATTTGATGCTTTCAATCAGTGTTAGCCCAGCGGTGGGTTAATCAGATACCTTTTAAGGTTAATTGTAATTTGTAACTTCAAGTCACCATTAGCAGCATAATCACTGACAACAGCAAGTGTCCAGCTCCCAAGCGTAAAATGTTCTCCAGTTCCAGGTGAGCGATTGAAGCCAGTGACAATGAGAGCAGAGTATAGTTTTGGATGACATATGACCTAGTAATAAATATATTAAAGAGTTACCTAGGCAACCAGAGTGTGCAACATCTGCAAGCGACCAGCAATCAGCTAATAGGTGATGCGTGATGAGATAATCTCTTTCGGTGTGGATGCAGCTGCAGTAAGCACTGCTCGCCTTGTCTGTCACTTTGTCATAGCACTAAAGAGTCGAGTAAATTATCATTAATTTATCATCTGATTGCAGCTCAGATGGAAGAAAAGCAACTAAAAAAATGCTCAAATTTGAAACAAAATAGAAGTGAGAAGTGTTTCTGTGTATTCTTTATGATTATTTCTGATTACTTTGAGGTTCCCATTAAAATTACTACTTTTTAAAATGACATTTTAGACATTGTGACCTCTCTATATACACTTAAACAACAAAGGTTTCTTATACAAGTGGCCACCTAGAAGACAGAGCAACACTTAATGACGACTCAGTTGAAAGACACAATTAGAGCTGTGCATATGTTAAGTGTTAATTGTTTTGAAAAACAGAAATGAGAAAGATAAGTCACCAGAGGCAACAGCAGTTCAAAGTACAGAAAACACAATGCTTAAAAAAAGTAAAGACATAACACAGCTAATTAATCTGCTAACAAACGCATTTATATTCACAGTATGTTGTCTTTCATTTTGATTAAAATTGCACATTTTCAATAGTGCGAGAGCGAGTGTGGGTGTCTGAATGGAGTCCAGGGCAAACCATGATGTGTAACTGTGTGTGTGTGTGTGTGTCTCTGCATCTATGCATGTGTGTCCAAGTGTGGGTGTCTGTGTTGAGTACGTCAATTATGCCATTCCAGCAGTACAGTAAAGGAGAGCCCAGTGCCGCTAATGCAGTCCCAGATCGTAGTGTTAACAACCTGATCTTTAACGCTGCGGTGCATTACGTTGAGAGATTGTAGCATCAGCACCCACTCACTTAGTGTGGGACAGACAAAGAGGGAGAGGATGAATAAAGGGTTAGCAAAAGGTAAAAAGTGGAGCCTTTTCAGTTCCCTTTTTTCAACATGCAAGCCAAAAAGGATTTATTGTGTAATATGTACCACCTCACATTAAAATATTATTATGGCACTGAGTTTGATATAATCACACGATAAGTGGATTTACAAAAACAATCACTTTCTGCCTTTAATTCTTTGGCTCGACTTTTGAACATATAGAACCACGAGATTGATCGCTAAGTGAAAATTAGCCTTTTAACAAATGCTCACCACCTGTTCAGTTGCTCATTAATGCAAATGCCTTCTGTAATTAACTAATCAGATGGCAGCTACTCAATGCATTTAGATATGTAGACATGGGCAAGTTCAAACTGCCAATCAGAATGGAGAAGAAGGGTGATTTAGGTGATTTTGAAAATCATGATTTTGTGTCTCCAATGCTGTTTTGTCCTCTCTTTGGTGGTTCTGACCTGCATTTTTTGCTTCTGCTATTTTAGTAAATGTGCTCCAGTGTTTCTCTGGACATTTCACAATGTTCTACATGTGAAGATTTGTGCAACTTTTGCAGGAATGTCTTACAAATAGAAGCACATAATGCTGATTTTGTCTCTAGAATTACAAAGTGGCCATCTCTCTAACACTGGCTGCACACCAGACAATGGAAACTGTGTTGAGTGTGGTACATTTCTATCAGCCCGTGTTCATTTTTTTAGTCACAGATCAAGATCAGGTCAAAATATTGCTTGTCAATGAAAAAAAAAACTAAAAAGCAAACACACTGCAAAAGTTTAATTTGCCTCCTAGAGGAGCACTGATGCAGTTTAGTACAGTTAAGCCATATCTCTGAAGGCTTTTGTTGATTTTAATATTTTTCCTGCAGAGAGTCAGACAGTGGATCAACAGCCTCAAGAGAAAAAGACACAACGTGTGATTTGGGAAGGATTGACCATGATGCCCCACCCTCTGGTGCTCACGTTTAAATGTAATCTTGACTTAGACTCTTTTCCCCGCTCACCTCCCTGCTCTTTTTGCCACAGTTTGGAAAGGAAGAAGAGTCCCAGAGTGTGAAAATGTGAGTCGAAAACAACCGGGGGCATGGATATAAGTAATCAGGGGGTAAACAAGACAGCAGACTGAGTAAATAACTTGGAGGAAAAGGCCAAGTAAGAGTTTATATACCTTACTTGAAATCCTACTTCACGCAGCTTAAACTGTGTGCTCACAACTTGGAGTCAAACATGTCTGGAAGTCTATAGAAGCCACATGGGGGTATAATGCACAAACACACCTCACAACATAGAAATGATCTGCGTTTATCTGACCTTTTCTCTTGGAGCTTGCAGAAATATAGAGGAAAAAGTGATTAACAAAGTTTGTTTGCATCAAATATTTAAATCCACTTGGTTTTCTTAGTTTTAATGTTAGCTTGTGGGTAAATGTAAAAATGTACCAGTAGGTACTACTTAAGTTTATTGGCAGACAAAGCATGAAGAAGAACAACACTGAAGACTTTGCTTCCAAGTTTGATACTTGAGCTGCATTTTGCCTTTTGACAGAAAATAGTTCGATGCTTGCAAATAGTTTGAGGTGACTTAAGTCTTTTCTTTATTCTCACTTAATAATATTCTACAGTGTTGTTTCACATTATGCTGTTTTGGTATTGTTACCGAACTAACGTTCACCCATATTAATGAAAAATGTACAAACTTACATGCTTCGCTTTGATCAAAGTTTAGCTTTAAGCAACATGGGGTCTAACTGGCAGTGTCTTGATGCTCTGTGCTTGTTGCTGAGGAGATAATATTACAAACCTCCACTGCCTCACTCAACAATCAACACTGTTTCTGTCTCTGTGGGGAACCTTTTTGAACCATTTTCTGTGACACTGTTAACAAAGTACTTCAGACTACTTTGTGTGCAAGTTTCACTTCAGTTCAATTCATGTTTATTCATGCAGACTCTCATGGCACTTCATACTGTAAGGTACAAAACCAACAATCAAACAATCCCCTATAAGTGACAGTGGGAAGGAAAAACTCCCTTTTAACAGGAAGAAACCTCCAGCAGAACCGGGCTCAGGGTAGTTTACCCATCTGTCTCAACCAGTTGTGTGTAACTGTGTAATATACAATGTGTTCAAAGCCTAGTCTTGATTAAATAGCTATTTAAAAAAAAGTCACATAAGTGCCCTACATGTGACAGGACACTGAAGCAGGCAAAACACAGACAGAGACATGGGTCAAAACATTTTTGATATTATTAAGCAACAAGCAAGTGGCTCCCTCTCTGCAGTCTACGATAATGCCCCAGACACGGGAGTATGAGAACAAAAAACAGATTAAGCACTTCTTTCTCACTGCTCCCGCCTGACTGGGGCCACATTTTCAGTCAACATCGAGCTTAGCAATTGGCTGTTTGTTTCCAACCTCCAAGGAAGGATTCGCTGGCTGGAGAGTGCATGGGAGACTGCTCTCTGCTTTCCTATTTACAGTACATGAGCAATGCGGGTAAAAGAGTGAGAGAGGAAAATCGCAGCAGATTACCGTGCCAATTTCACATGGAAGCAGAAGAGCTCTGGAAAGGATAGATAAGGAAATTCCTATCAAATCGCTGCCAGCCAAATATGTATCCAATAGCAATAAACCACAAACATTTTATAATAAACTCAGAATAGTGATGGAGGAGGGTTCACCCTACAGGATGTGGTATTTTTAGCACAGCTGGCAATAATTACCATCTATTCACCATGTTCTGCAGTAAAACGCGCTATTAGAAATGCCACCATCAGAGCAGTGCAGACATGAACCATGCACACCTACACAGGTGTACACGTATAGTGCTGCAATAATATACATGCATGTTCCCATGCAGGTAAACAGCTTCTGCATTTCATGATCACACCTCAGGAATGCTTAATCATTTCACTGTTTTGCTCAGACAATTTAAACACAATTTACAATAAAAAGAAATATTTAATTTAATTACGTAACATATTAGCCCAGTTACCCATAGATAAGCCATCAGATAAACCAAACATAGGCATGCTAACAAGCATGCTGAGCAAAGACAATGATCTAGTACTACCATGATGAGCCCGATAAAGAAATAGTGATTATTATACGTATGAGGTCGTCACACGATGCAAAGTCTGTCTTTGTCTGTGAAATTTAAAATGTACCAATATATTTGTTAGTACAACACAAAGATGTCTAAATATTAGGACTGAGGTCATCTCAGTGATACCTGTAAGAACAGGGTGATGATGAAGGGAGAAAGATGAATAAGATACGACGATCAGATTGAACGGCATTTAAACATTTCTTTTATAAAATAAACAAGGTAACCACATGTGTGATCCTCTGCTGTTAGTGATCAATGAATTATTCGTTTAGAAGTGACGCACAGTACGACCACGAGTGATTCTGAGTTTGCTGTGCAGGTATAAAAGAAACTGAGCTGGTTATTACTGAAGAAACCACAGTTAGCAAAGTATTTTCATTGCATATTGAAATTAAAAACCTTTTTCAGACTCTGTGTTTTGTTTTATTTTTGTCTTCCATAACAGGTTTTGGTGTCTGCAGCTGTTGAGTATATTCCTTCCAAAATACAACAGACTTCTCAGTCAGCTGGGTTTGCACGGTGTACTGTTTGAGCTGTACTCCAGTTGGTTTCTTCAGTTTGTTGCTCAGTTTGAAGCCATCTTCTGCCAGTTTGGGGCAATATCTGAAAAAATGTAGTACGGAAAATGTAGAGTACTCTATTTCCAGTTGTGCTACTAATGCTATTTTTGCTTTGCTCCTACCAGTGACAAGACAGAAGTCATAGTGGGCAACAATATTCTTTAGTTAGGTCAAATTACAGGTTTATATTTCCTTTCTTCGGTCCCTCTCACCAGCTTCCTTTTCTTTCCCCTTGTCTTCTCTTTGTCTCCAGATACATCATATTAGGGCTGCTCGATTATGGCAAAAATGATAATCACGATTATTTTCACTGAAATTGAGATCTCGATTATTTGACGATATTTATTTAACCCTTTAAGACCTACCATAGAACCAAGTCCGCCAGAGCTTATATTATTTTTTTACATGCTGTAGTGCCATTTGTGGGAGCATTTCAAGTTGCTATACAACTGTTATAGCCCATATTTTAATAATATGTATGCATTAAGTCCATAGTAACTACATTAATTGCAAAAAAGTGCAATAAACTACAAAAAAATTGAAAATCGTTTTTGTTTTGTTTTTTACATATATTTCTACTTGGAGAAATTTAAGAGGTTTATCCCTCAAAACTTTAAATACAAAAAAGTTGCAAAAAATAGTTTACAACAACAGGAAATTTATTTTGAGTGTCTTCATAGTTTTATTTTGGAGATACAGCAATTTTTATATACTGCAGGAAAAACAAAAAACAATCCTATGATGCAAATTTGCAAAGAAAACAGCAGTGCATCAAAATAAACTATTTCCAGCAGTGCAATTCGAGTTCTAAGCATCCCAGCAACTATTCAGAAAAGTCAAACATGACCAGTATAGGCTTTTAAGGCCTACAAGTAAAAAACTACATTTTCCGCGAAATGACGTCACTTCCGGTTTCGGGCAGGAAATGGCGGACATGCGATAGTTAGGGTGACGTCTGTGTCACTGTGGGAAGTGTTACGAACGTCTGTGTCACTGTGGGAATTGTTACGAACAGCTGATCGGATCGGCAAAGTGTGTTTCTGGAATATTATGTTTTTGTTGCTGCAAACGCTTTTTATGCAATTTTTGCAAAGCTGTATGTGGAAGGAAACCGTGACCGAGGACAAGCTGATGGCATAAGATGTAAGTACAACTCCTCCGGTTTCATATGCAAAAAAAATTATTGCGCTAGCTCACGTGGTTCCGGTTCTACAGGGATTTAAAAATAGTTACGCAAAACGGAGCGTGCTGCTCTGACCGGCTTTAAAGGGTTAACAATAACAATGTGTTGAATAATGACTTTAAAAAAATAATATAAAACAGTGTGCAAATACTGATAACAGTGCAAATATGTTTGCATTAAAAGAAATAAATGAAAAATGTAAACATCTATGTTTAGTGAACTTTGCAGTGTTGCTCTGTGGTGCAGCTACGACACCTGTAGCAAAGTTTACACACTATGTCTACTTGATCCACGTCTGACTGAACCCATAATGTTTCCACACCACTGAAGTTTTTTTTACCTCTTTTTAACCAACGGCAGTCACTCTCCTCTCCAAATAACTTCTGCTTAGCTTTCCGAGCTTCCCTCGGGTCCTCTTATTGTTGTGACGCATGTTCGAAATGCAGAGAGGTGCGCTCGATTTGCCACACGAAGCAGCGCGAGAGTAAAGCACGAGGGAGGGGCTAATAATCGGCTCAGTCATTTTTAATGATCGTTGAAAGCCCAGATCGTAATCGTGATTAAAATTTGATTAAAATTTGATTAATTGAGCAGCCCTACATCATATAGGTGTGGTAGTATAAGGTATCTTGATAACTGTATATCAGAAAATGCAAAATGCTCAATTTACTGTTTTTATGAGCCAGTATCAACGTCTGAAGCTAAAAAGCATTAAAGCTAAAACAAAAGGATGCTCATCTCATCACTACCAAGTAATTATCAGCATAAAGCACCACTGTGACCCCACACGATGTTATTGCATATTAAGCTGCATAGCAAACAAAAAAGACAAACCCAGTACTCCATAAATATCAAATGCACATGACCACAAAAACATGCAGAACTATATACAATACTTTCAACCCAATATTGAAGAAGACAGTTTTGTTTGCTTGCCCTTGTTTTATGAACAAATTATTAGTTAAAACCATGTTAAACGGAGCAGTTTCTCTTATTTGTTTTGTCTTCTACATGTCAGTGCATGTGTGCGCTTGGGTGTGAGCATTGTTTTAAAGCACGGTCAGAGTGTTAAATGGTGTAATTTTCCTTTACAGATCAAAGGAAGGAAATTTCAGTTTGTGGAAAAAACAAGAACATAAAAAAAGAAATGACAGGGGCAGAGCTGGACAACAGTCAGTGGTTAAATCTAGCAACTGATCCTCCTTAATAACCAATGACAGCAGAACACCGCAGGATATTCACTGTAATACCTTTAAAACCTGACAGAGTAAACACATACTCGCTGCTGCTGCCACTAACACACATAACACGGCTGCCAAGCAATTTATAAGTAGTTTTCCAGCAAATACTCCCAAGTCGACTTAGTATCATATTTCCTCTTTAAAACTCAAGTTTCTGCTGTTGCTCCTCCCACTTTAACAAACTTCTGAGATGTGCTCGATGCTTGAACAAACTCGCCCCGCCACATATTCAGCTATTCTGCCTCTCTCTCTCTCTCGCACACACACACACACACGCACGCACGCATGCACACACACACACACAAAGTACAAAGCTGCACTCTAAAAATTAAAGCTGCTCAAATGGATTTGAGGCAGAACCATGAGAGCAGAAGCTTGGTTTGGGGGAGTGTATACAGAAATGATTAGCTGAATGCATTTGCCCAAGTCTGCAGAAGTGAGGATGGAACTCCCAGGGAGTCATTTAGAAAGTGTTGAATGTTTGAGTGGGAATGTGACAGAGATATAACACCATAAATAATTCATGATTTATGTTTCAGACTCAAAAGGTGTTTCCCACAGAGTATACCCAGGTATAAAAACATGACTATTATTGCTTGCTTTACATATCTATTTGACAAACTAGATGTGTTTCCTCCCCCATGCAATTAAATGTTGAGTTATTATACATCTGTAGGTGCAGCTGCATCACCTTTACTGGCTCCAGATTTGTTCAACTACAAATAAGGATTTGCAGTTGGATTTGCAGAGTTTCCCCTTACCCCTCGCCCTATTCAGGGGTATTATCAGAATGTTGAAAGCATCACAGGATCTACCTGAGACAGCAGGGGAATGCCCTAGTCACACTACACACGAAAATTATAGGTGATATGGGCACTTTGCAAGCCCCCATTAGAGCCGCAATTATCCTCCTGGGAGTGAAGGAAAATTCCACCTGTTGATGTGGTCGGGTGGAAGAGGTGTTACCTTTGCTTGCTCCTTTCACGTCCCAGCATGCCTTGGAAAAGCATGAGGCAAATTGTGTACAATAACTCCCTGCAGTGCAGTGGTTGTTGGTCTCCACAGGGGCTGCTGTTTGTCACAGATTCTGTTCGTAATTTCTATGGATAGTTTTTCTAAGTGCAGCCGAGGGCAGAGCATGGAGGGGGGAGGATTTGATGGTCTTTGAATTTTGTCTCTGTTTTTTCGCAGGCAATGTGATTCTGTTGGTTTCATCAAGCCATGACCTCCAGCTTATACTGGGGCTGTTTGCAGCCAAGTGTGAAGTGGTTTGGATTCGAATTAGCAAATCTGAGGCCAGGCATTAAAAGGGTGCAGTGCCCACTCCTACTCTGGTTTCAGAACGAGCTGTTTCCCCAGGTGGAAGCGGTTATGTATCTCAGTTACTGCTCACAAATGAAGGAAGAGTGAAGCAGAAGATTGAGAGGCTTGACAGGGACGTGGATGCTACACTAGTCTGTTGTGGTGAATAGAGCTGTTCATGAAAGTGAATCAAGATTGATCAAGATTAATCTCTATTCCTACCATCCCTCGTTGTCACAAGATCTTGGTAGTGACCGCAAGAATAAAGATTATGGAAGGGAGTGGCAGAAATGGGGATCCCCTAAAGGGTATGTGCGCTTTGGTCATTTAGGAGGGGCTCAGAGTAAAACTGCTACTCCTTAACTTTAAAAGGAGCCTGTTGAAGTGGTTTGGGCATCTGACCAGGATGCCTTTTAGGTGAAGTGATCTGGGTATATACTGGAGGGCCCAGAAGACTCAGGACCCCCTTCAAAAGATGCTAAATAAGATGTTGAATAATAATGTGGATTATAGTTGGGATAAAGGCTGTAAGTTGTATTAAAACAATGCATAGATTTTAATTTTACAAAATATGTAGATAAATTGTAACTCTACAAAAATAGTAATCATATTTTGTTCTTTAGATGACATTAACTACACAATTCACAAAGCTGTGAGTAGAATGGTAAATGGCCTGTATTTATATAGCGCTTTACTAGTCCCTAAGGACCCCAAAGCGTTTTACATATCCAGTCATCCACACATTCACACACTGGTGATGGCAGCTACATTGTAGCCACAGCCACCCTGGGGCGCACTGACAGAGGCGAGAAATAAGGTTTGTTACTATTATTAATATTAGTACCAAAAGTATTATTATTTCTCTATAATAACAGCAGACAAAAATTGCAAACCTAAAAAACAAATGTAAACACTTATTTATAAAACATGATGCAAATTGATACTTTTTCTTTTTCATCATTAATGACAGAATTATTTAGCTGGTTGAATTGTCAGTAGTGTCCAAGAATACACACCTGTAGGTTTGGATCCTCTTCATGTTGAAGGTGAGCTTCCTCTGCTGCCTCTACCAGCCTCTACAGGAGTAGAGAAGATAAGAGAAATAGAAACGCTTGAGTAAAGAAGTGAATTGATTAGTGGGTCAAAAATAATAGGCGGAGAAAAAAGCTTTACGACCAGCTTTAAAAGCACCCTTAGCACTTAGGCTACACTAAAACCCCTCAGGAAACGCACAAATACACACACACAGATAGAAGACAGACATTTGGCGATCTCGTGAAAAGAGCCTATTTTCCTTAATGGTTCAGCGGTAGAAGTAATGACCGCCTTAGGTTCTTTGGACACTATGACAACAAACTCCTTCATCAGTTCATGCTGTTTTACACATGCACTTTTTCGCTCATAAACTCCACAACAACAACAACATGTGATGACACACGAACACACACATACACTCCATTATCGCCCTCTTGCTGTTACCGTCTGCTGTGCGTGCCTCTATGTGGGTGAGGGTATATCTGTGCCTTCTTTCACCCTATCTAATGAGAATAATCATCCTTCAGAAGCAGACAAGCTGATGCTACTGTTTGCAAATGAAAGACAATCATGGAAAATTAACAATTTTAAGAGATGGAGTTTATCATATTAAACCGAAAAAGTAAGAGGCCCCCTTCTATCTAATTAACAGTTTCAGCACTACTGAATGTAGAGTCACTACAGAAATGTTCATTCTTTCTTTTGTTTTTGTGGTAGCATAAAATTGTTAAATGCATAAAATTGTCATTTTTGCATTATCCAATTTGTCCATTTGTGCTCAGAGCTTACAAAGTCAAAACATTTAACTTAAGACAGTTTATCCACTTTGTCTCATCCTGGACGGTGGTTCTGACACTCACAGTCCTTGGCTTCCTTCTTTCTGATCATACAGTCTCAAGATGGTGGATTTGGGGTAAAACTCTCCATGGATGGTCAGAAGCTTTCTTTTTCTTCTGTCTCCTCCTTTGACCAGCTTATTATAGCAGTGGGTATCTGATTGCCAGCAAGGCGTAGGTGTTGATTGCCTGGATCTTGTTCTTCCCATTCAGCTGACTTCTCAGGAGTTGCCTTATTCTCTGCAGTATTTGGTGGTTGCAGCTTTCCTAGTGGTTCCCATTTGCCTGGGGGATTCCCAGGTACTTGTAGCTGTCCTCGATGTCTGCAACGTTGCCTTCTGGTAGTTCGACCCCCTCTGTTCTGACTACCTTCCCTCTCTTTGTTACCATCCAACTACACTTCTCCGATGTCATTTCTGTTGACACTTAGTGGTGTGGATCAGTGAAGTCTCGTTCGCTCCTGGCATGTAGAGGAGGTGGCTGACAATTGCTCCATTCTGTAGTCGGTATCTGTATCTTGTCAGTGAGTCTTGTCTTCTCACTGAGAGGGTTTAGGCCTATGTAGAACAGCAGTAGGGACAGAGCATCTCCTTGGTAAATCCCGCACTTGATGGTGATTTGTGCTGTTGGCTTGAAGTTGGCCTGTAGTGCTTTTTTCCATATCCCCATCAAATTCCTGATGAACCTGTTGATCTTGTATAGTTCTAGGCTTCCAGGATGCATGTGTCTCAGGCTTTCTTGTAGTCAATCCAAGAAGTCTGGAACCACCAGGACTCTCGGCCAATCTGAGTGATCAGGGTAGAAAGGCCTTAATCAAAAAAGTGACCAATACCCTAAAGGCCACTCTGACAGAGCTCCAGTATTGCTCGTGGAGAAAGGAGAACCTTCCAGAAGGAAAACTATTTCTGCATTACTCCACCAATTTGGCCTGTATCGTAGAGTAGTCAGTAGAAGCCACTCTAGTAAACATCACCTGAAGGACTCTCAGAATATGAAAAACAAAATTCCCTGGTCTGATGACGCATTGGCCAAATGATGAGTTACCCACTCATCATTTGGCCAATGCTGTCCCCACAGTGAAGCATGGTGGTGGCAGCATCATGCACTCTGGAAGTCCGACTAGGCAAAGGTTCATTTTCCAACCGGACAATGACTCTAAGCACGCAGTCATGATAAAAATGGAGTGATTTCAGGACCACTCTGGGCCTAGCTAATCCCCAGACTTGAACCCAATTAAACATCTCTGGAGAGATCTGCCAGTAATGCTGCCCATGCAACGTGATGGAGCAAGAGCCAATTTACAAAGAAAAACAGGAGAAACTGCACAAAAACAGGTGTGCCAAGCTTACAGCCTTATACTCAAAAAGACTTGAGGCTGTGCTGCCAAAGGTGCTTCAAATAATTGCTAAGCAAAGGCTGTGAATACTAATGCACATGTCTTTTAAAAAAAATACATTTTGAAGACTTTTAAGCCTTTTTTTCTCTTTCTCATTATGGGATGTTGTGTGTGGAAATGTGAATTGAAAAATGGACTCTCCCCTTTGACCCTTTGTCCAAAGGCCAAGCAAATATTTTAACCCCACACCTTGTTAAGTGAAGTAGGCGTGTTGTGTTATTTTAATGTCTTTCAGAACACCAAACATTAACTAAAAAAAATTCCAAGTCTTGCATTAAATTCACTTAACAGATAGTTTATAGATATAATGGTTTAAACCATAAGAAAACCTTAGTCAGCTGCTTTTTCTCCCCTTCGGTTGCCTGAATGGATCCATAAAACTGTCTCTGAATTGTCTTTAGCTGGGTCCACAAAATGTGAGTTGATGATTATATCTTTTGAGAATTAGACATGCCTTAAAGCAGTTCAAAGTCCAAGGTGTTTGCCCTGCAGAGCCCAAATTCATAATTTGACTCAAAGGTTACTCATGTTTATCTTTGCTTTTGTTACAGTTTAACAGACAGAATAACGAGCATTTATGTAACTGCTGGTTATCAGATCATTAGCATGATAAATGCATGGCAAGAACTCCAAGTAATATTATACTCTGTCAGCACTCACTTGAATCACTCGGGTAAAACTAATATAATGTAATCACGTATAATTAAAGTTGCTGACCTGTCCAACTCTTACACCAGGGGCTTAGGTCCAGTAATGCCAGTGAACAACTCTTTTAACGTGTCCACATTTAGATAGCTCCAGTCATCGGTGTTAAAAATGGAAATTAACTGTTGAGAGGTCTTAACAGTTATTCTCACTAAGTAGTCTAACGATAGCTGAGAACTGAAGACAAAACTTTAAGGGCCTCTGGTGTTAGTCATGATGATTTAAGACATAACTGCGCCCTTACAGCCTTGATCCCTTACCAAGGAAGATTCTTAAGAAACTAAAAAAGTACCAATTGATAGCATATACTAGCTTTTTAAACAGGTGTAGTAGATCTGCTGATGTGTACAAAGTACTGGAGGAACAGTTTAAGAGAGAAAAAGATTCTCGTGCATGTGCGCATTTTTTAAAAATGAGCACAATTTGGAGTAACCTTGTTTTTGGGTTGTTTTTTGTTCATTAAAATAAATATTGTGTTGTGAGGAGCTTTTAGAAGAATTCTCTCAGTATAAAGAAGCAGGACTAGAAACTGGCTTTTCAGGCCGAGAGCAGCAGGACTGACTCTCAGGAATCTCTATTCAACACACAAACACACAGACACACAGCAATGCTTCCTCGTACGTCTTTCTACTGATGCACATTGTAAGTTCTTATCGCAAGTAATTTCTCTCTTTCACAGCTGGTCCTGATGTCTATGAGTTTTAGTAATAGACTTCCATTTCACATTTCCATTCAAATGGCTTTACCAGTAAAACTCCTGCAATCAGCCAGCTTATTTCAGCCAGGCCATGTGCTGCTGCGCTTGTGTGTGCAGGCAGACTGTTTTTGGAAGTGAACGCTGTAATCTAGAGTCCAACCAATCATTTTCTTCACCATAGCAACACACCTGGCCATTGCGTACTGTTGCATATCATTCTATGCTTCATTCTAGTTGGCTATTGATTGTGTATACATGTGTTCAACCTTCTTTATGATCTCTGAGAGGCTGAGAGAGAGAAGCAAGGCAGAAAGGACCTGGATGTCTTCTTTCTGTGTGTGTGTGTGTGTGTGTGTGTGTGTGTGTGTGTGTGTGTGTGTGTGTGTGTGAAGCAACACAAAAAAACCTCAGGCAGGTACATTTGCTGAGAACTCGAGGAACAAACAAAGATAAGGACGGTGAAATAAAGGGAGGATGAAAGAGGAATGATAGAATAGCATTCTCTGAAGGTCTGATCACTTAGCCTCACACTCCCAACAAAATGTCAGCTGCTGCTTGCAAAAGCCATTGTCGATACAAACATACTTGTCAGCATTTGTGAGTGGGTAATGGTCTGTTTTTGTGCGTGCGTGTGAGTGTTAATCGTTTTCTCAGCTCACACCTTGAAGTATTAGCTCCTTGACCTATTCTGCTTCTTTTGCAAATGTCAGTCCTTAAATATGTGCAAGTATGCATGTACTATATGCGTCATGAGTCCATGAACTGTATGCATGTGTGTCCATGTATAGAGTTATAAGGTAACCTGAACTCCAATCAGAATTGAGCCTATTAATCTGGTTCAGACAAAAATAATTGGATTTAAGTGTTACAAAGCATTACATTTTCTCAAGGAATACATTAAGGAATATATGGCTTGTTGTAATTTCCGCTCTACTGCACTCTACCGAACATTTGAACACTTATTTTCTACCTCTGGTAATCAGTTCTGACATATTATTAATGCAGTTTAACTTACCAAGCAATAAGATGGGACTAAAAGCTCTAGGGGAAAAATAACTTGCATAGTAGCAGGGAGTCTCTCAATTGGAAAAACACATTAGAGATAAGTAGATACTCCTTACTCCTGTGAATTTCAATTCCCCCATATCACCAGGATGAACACTCCAGGTGGCGTGTTTATCTTTGTGTGCATGTTGCGTTGCTGTGGGCGTACACAAGGTAGCATGCTGTCTGATTGCGTGCGTTCGTGTGTGTCTCGCAAAAATTCAAATGAGCCTGCCATGTCTTTTTGTCAATAGGTGGTCCTGCCAAAATGTATGATGCAGTTTAAAAAGAGAGGAAATTACTTTTCTTTTCAAACCATTCTGTCGAGGCTTTGCTTGGTATGAGATGACAGTAATAATTAAACTGACGCAGCAACAGCCCTTTTGCCTCTTTGAAAACACACGCCCTTATACGAGCACATTCGCTTTCACCGCTGCCAGAGTAAAAAGCTACATGTACAGTGCTAACAGGACCTGCTATGGTAACGGGACAGGGCTCTTAGTTACTAGAAAAGAAAAAATTCCCCCCAAAAACGATGGCATTTCTATTAAGAAAAATATCTGTTTTATTAAATGTAATTTGACAGTGTGCTTAGATTTACATGTTACATTTTAATTAAGATCTATTTAGATCGAGTGTCTTTAAGCTTGAGCGAAACCTTGCTTGTCTAATGGTTCCCAGATCTCTAACGTAAATAAGTGATGTCTTCCCACTGAATTAAACAAAAATTTCATCACTTTCCATCCCACCCACCTCCATCCGCCCCCTCTTTTTTCCTGACATTTGGACTCATCTACCCCCTTTCATTATCTGACATCGTGTGATTATGATTTGCCTAACAAAGGATTCAGTTTGTTTACACTTTCAAAAGTTCAGAAACGATCCCCCTCATTTAACTGTCAGCGTGATTGGCTTATTGTTGTTCTTGCGCCGTGCTTGCTGTATTCCGAGTTTCCTGACGGATGAAGCCGCTGACCTTAGCAAATGCCTATCCATTATGAATGCAACACTAAAGCTGTGAAAGTTAGCTGTCATATATAGCTGAGCTATGCTAAGAGCCACAGTCAGAGAAGAAGAGGAAGGATGGATGGGGTGGTCACATACATTATTGACTGGTAACGGAAGTCTCTGACTTTTTTAAAGCAGTACATTAAGCCTTGCCTCAGGATGTTCCCTCCACCAAAAAAGGGAGGGCAGTGGCCTGAATCTGAATGCTCTCCAGAGGTAACAAAGAACAAGACCACATCAACTACAGCTCTAAATAGACTCACATAAAAAGCATTCCCTAAGGTCCTGTGTGCTGTTGCTTCAACACACATTTGTACTTCGGAGTACAACTTAACTTCCCATTTGTCCTGTAACCATCTTTGGAAGTTAGAAGATATTGCAGAGATCTGTCCATAGAGTAGCAGAGTTGCTACCCAATAAAAGTTAAATATCAGGATCAGAACCTAAAATTATATCTATTTATCAGCCCTGTTTAAATTACATATTTTTCTCTAATATAATGGCATGAATAGATAAAATTATAAATATGTCCACGTGATATATACAAATAAAGTACGCTAAGCTAGTGCAGTTAAAAAACGTGCACATACATAGCTCTGTCTTGGATATAAAAGGAAATGCTAACTAAGCCTTGGCCTGCGAGTCCTTCGTGTCTTGTTTCTGCCATAGTCCTGAGCTCAGGTGAGAAAGCTTGGCTTGGGACGACCCGTCAATAGCACTAGGGACAGCAATTTTGTCAAACCAGCCAGGGAAGAACTGCAAAATCAACAAAATGGAAAAAGTGCCCTGTGACACTTCTTCTCCGTTTTTATAAGTCAAGCGACTGGAGCATGATGGAGAGACAGAAGGGAAACAAAATAAAAGGAAAAGTGAAAAATAGAGGGAATGACAGAGATGAAGGGACACGGCGTGTTTTGAAACATCAAGTCCCAATAATCAATAGCTCAGCAGTTCTGCTGACTGAAAGGGAATCTAAAGTGCAGCCCTGTTACCCGATCCCTGCACCACCTCACCCTGGTCTTTGTTTCGTGTTTCAGTTTCTTGCTTAGGCCAAACTTTTGACTCATCTTTTCTTCTTGGCATTCCCCTTAGCCATGCTCGCTGTATGCACGCTCATTTCATTGTTCAAGACATGAAATCCATTAATGATAATTTTTTTGGTGACAGGGAGGAGAAGGACATCCACTGGCCTGCCATGCCTCGTCATTAACAGTGATCACTCTCAACAGAAATGCATGATTGAAAATAATCTTGACTGAAGATCAACAGTGAATGAAACAACGTAACAATGGCAAAAGTGCAGATAACTGTAGTGATCATTTAAGCTACATATCGTTAGCTTCATAGCATAAGTGCCTAAGTCATTTTTTGGTCAAATTGAGATTTTTGCCTAACTTTACTCCCCTACCACTGCTGCATCATCCTGTCCGTCTGAAACACAAAACACAAAAAAATGACTTAGGCACTTATGCTATGAAGCTAACGATATATAATTAAAAAACAGTAAAAACAAAAAAAAGGTAGAACTTTCAACTGTTTTTAACTCAGGTCAATTAAACTCAGTATTATTTATAAAGTACCAATTCACAACAACAGTCACCTCAGGGCACTTTCTATTGCAACGTACAGATCCTACAGTAAGAAGGAAACAGGAAGAAGGCTTCAGCAGCATGCTCATTAGGAGTTTGATGCTAACAAGAATTTGTTTTGACACATGTCATATTTAGATTGCATTGCAAGACTTTTTCTTCTAACGGCAATCAACATTTGGTGTAATTTCACAATCATTTGTGACGTAGCATTCAGCTGATCATCACTTAAATATTTAAACTTATTTAGTTTTAGTTTTGTCAGTAATTTTCAATATTCTATTGCTTAGACCAGGTCATCACCCAGAGCACACTTTTCAACACGTTTACAACAATACACGAAAATGAGTATGTAAGGGCAAATTTTGGATTTTATAAATAAATCAATCCAAAAAAAATACCCGAAATTGGTGCATCATCAAAATCTACAGCTGCACTTTGAGTACATATGATGATTAGGGCCGCCACAAACGATTATTTTGATAGTCGACTAGTCACCGATTATTTTTGCGATTAGTCGACCAATCAGATCATCATTCATTGGACGTAAAACGTACAGCTTATTGCACCAGCAGCATCTGCTCTTATATTTATTAAATTTTAATGAAATGTGCAGATTGTTTCGGTGAAGTTTAATAAACTCCTTGCTATCTAAAATATAACAGGACACCAGAGTATATTCTCCAGCATCTCACACTTCTGATAATCAGCTGTCTGCTTGACGTTTATTCAGCTGTGTAAAAACTATAACTTTAATCTCAGCCAAACCGATTTACTCAGGAACAAATAAAATACTGAAAAAAGCCAAACAATAACATTTTAAGTTATCTAAGTGACTCATATATCATGTTTAACCTGAGTAGCGAAAGACGGCGGTGGGTTTGAAAACGATTTGCCGGGAGTCCGGTGTTCTCACGGCTGCTAGTGACCTAGCCCCCGGCTAGCTATCGAGCTAGTGGGTAACAGACGTCTCCGAAAACGTCGGAGCGCTTTTGAAAATATGTGGTGTCTGATAAACTGAGCAGATATTTGAGGTTTACACAGCTACATTCTCGCCTGAAAATATGTTAAACGTTTATTTTGTGACCCAGAAAGAATAATAAGAGTAATATTAAAACTAACTAGCTGCCGCCATTGTTGGAAACTGAGCTGGGCCGCGCTATGAATTCTGGGATAGTTGGGCCACGAAGTATACACCCGACCCATCCTTCAAATCTGGGGAAATGAAGGGCGCATTTGTCGGAGTCTTCGAATTTGGACAGTCTTCGTCGTGTCGCTGTAACGTAATCGGCCTACAAATGCGGCACAGGAGGATGCGGTTCCTGAATTTGTACACAGCTACGATACCGGACACAGCTGCTTCTTCTTCGGGGTTTAACGGCAGCTGGCATCCTTGTACATGCAGTGCTGCCATCTTCTGTTTCAGTCCGTTATTACACTCTTAAATCCTGCTACTTATTCCTGCGTCTTTTGGGATCTTACAAAGCTTCAAACAATGCGTCCACTATGACATTAGTCGTCGACGTAATCGTGACTAGTCGACTAATCGTGGCAGCCCTAATGATGATAGATATTTCTTTGCCATCAAGAGAGCAGGAAATTATGATTTGCTAAGCAAATAATTAGGCAGACATATGATGAAAGGTTCATCTGTGTGAACCCCAAGTGAAAGTGTTTAAGTGTTAGCATCAGTTATGACCAGTTTTCCATACAGTTAGTATAAAATATACATTAATTGGTTATTAACTGTTAGGTGATGATCGAATGATTTTACTCATCTTAGAATATAACATATATTGTTGTCATTGTCCTTATTTATTTAAATAATCGGTTACATTTCTTTAAAAAAAATGTGAGTATTAAGTCTCACCTGTTGGGAAAAACATTTTAAATCAAATTATTTCCCGCAGAGGATGAGAAATGCTAACTTCAACATTAACATTCAAAGTACATTTCAGCAATAAGAAAATTAGATATCATAGGAGGTTTTACTGGCTGAGAAATTTCACTTACAATCCCATGTTTGCCTTTTATTTTTAGCCTACAACATTGCAAACGTTCTGTACTCTGTACTAGTAATCAGGATGAGGACTTCAGAGGCAGAGTTGCCACAGGTAAATGATATCAGCAGGTACAGAGCAGAGACCGAATGCCATTACAGGAGAAACAGCCCTAGCAGCGAGGCATCCACTCTGCTTTGAAGTGCATTTGTCACATGAAACACAGCCATGCTTGACTTCAAAGGAGGCATTACAATAGCTCCACGCCTTTCAACTTTGATAACAATGTGTTCGCTGTTTCTTTAACCGTCTGCTGTTGCCACCATTTTCAGTCTGAAGACTAGCATTTTTTGTTTTATTGTTTTTTTTCTGGAGCGACAGAAATAGGAGAGGAATTGCGGTCTGCGAGACAATGATAATATCCAACTTCCACAGGAACTGATGAAGGTAACAGCAATTAAAAATAACAATGGCGGGCTAACATGCAAGCCACGCAAGTGTCTGTGGATTTACAGCACATACAAAAGCTAGACAAGCAGACATGCAGTACATAATGTCCTTTAAAGTCTACATTGAAGAACTGTTTGATTGCCCTTTTTGTTTGTTGTATATTAGTGCAATTAAATCTGCCAAAGCAACTACAAGAACGAACTGCTCCCACCAGGTTTTGTTAAATCAGTGCAAATATGAGAGGAGAAAGAAAGTAGACACCAACGCCATAAAACAGCAATTCAAGAACACACAGTTCTACATACATTACTGTGTAAAAGGTTTCACCTGCCATAGAAGAAAGATCATGCAGTAATGACAGCCATGCTGGGTTCCTACTTCACTCGCCAAGATGCCTGCTTTGAAAATGTTGAGTAATTTAGGTTACATTTAAAATAATATTTCAGTACCCAAATTAAAAAAAATATTTTGAAAATTAGGAACAAAATTACCGGAAAAACGATCTCTCTAAGGCGCATTTAAAGCCAAATGAAATCAATGCTCATACACATGCTTTTACAGGTGCACGCTTTCACAGCAACAGACGCTGTTGTCTCTCAGCAGGTGGCGGTGAGCGATAAAGAGGGGAAATCGACGTGGAGACGAGGAGATAAAACCACGTTGACGGACAGGGCAGAGCACCTGCACGGAAATTGAATCGCTGAAGCGCCACATATACTTTAGTAAAAAGCAGAGACGTGGGAAGAGGCGGAGCAGAGAAGGGAGAGACAGACAAAGGAGAGAGGGATGGCTTAAGGACAGCTGTGGGAGTGCACGCTAGGCCAGACAGATGAGAGCTCTGGTAATAAAGAGAAAATGGAGCAAGATGGGAAAGAAGAAGGAAAAAAGGACTCATCGATGCGTCCATTATATGGCTGAAACAAACAATTCATCACAAGGCCAAGACCAAAAGGAGGTGAAATGAAATCGTGGCTAACAAAGGTTAAATTTACACCTTATTTTCCCACACGCAAATGCTTCTTTCAAATGATTTTCTCTAACATTTCTACCTCTCTTCCTCTCAACAACTTGTTCCCTGTCTAAAAACGCACCAGGCACCCCGTGATCTTCACATCGATCCCCACAACTTTTACTTCATACAGATACAAACACACAAACTCCCACAAAGCCTACTGAGATGCACAATTGTCAGGCATCCAGCATCCAGACAGGGACTTTCAAGAAGCCATTAACTGGCTGAACCTCATGTCTCCGTGGATTTTACAGAATCCCAAGGAAGCACACAGACATCTAATCTCTCGGTCATAAAATACAATTATGTAAGCTTAATCTTCATGTGGAGCACATGGCATTTGGTTGAAATACAAAACAATGTTCATTATTATTAGAAAACTGATTCATTCCTTTGTTTTTCATTACAGAATTCAATGACAGTAGAAATATTCAATTAGAAGCTTGCCTTCATGCCAGCAAATGCTGTATATGAGTAGGAGTGATATTTTTGAAATGCCAGATGACGCACAGCAGTTGGAAATACATAATCTTTTCTATGTCCACATATGGAAATCTGAACATTTTAAGGGTGATTATAACGCTGCAAAACAAGCACCATTATGCAACCTAAGCAGGAAACGGTACCATACATAAGACGTGGAAATGGCTTAATTCTATCTGCACGCCTCTCACTCACTCACTTCCTTTAGGCGTGCATCCTCTGACCAAATTCTCAGAAAAAAATCCAATTTCTGTTAACAGCACCATGTTATCCTGATAGGATCAGTCACCTGAAGCGAGAGACCCAGCCAAAGAGGCAGCGCACTGTGGACGCGCTGCCACATTGTGCAGTGCGCCTTACAGCACTGACACACACAACATCCACAGACATGAAAACGACGTTGGATTAATGCACCAACAATATACGGCCAAGTTTACTTAAAAATAGATGCTTACAGTGTCAAACTACAAATGATATAAAAGCATGATTTTGCACAAGAACCATCAATACAAAAACATCTTCATGTGTGCAAAGTAAAAAAAAAAGAAATGCATATATATCATATACATATATAGATCAGATGGAGGTTAAAGTCAGAGGACTTGTGAAGGGGCAGGTGGCAAGGCTGGTTATACTTGCACTCAGTGCCTGTATCTCAGGGGGCTGAAGTCTGTCTAGTCTGCCTTTTGCTTCACCTATTCTTGGATAGTCACTCCTTCACATATCATATCACAAAGACTTGAACATATAGAGCTAAAAAGTCTCTCTCTCTTTGCAGTTTTGACATCATTGTTATTTGTTGAGATAATTTGGGGGTTTATTCAAGTTGTTTGTGTGTGATGGATGAAAATTAACGTAGGGAAACATACCTTCATCGCCTGAGCTTTCTTGTGAAACATCTCCTCCATGTTCTCTGCCAGCCTCTTAACCAGCCGCAGACCATCGATCTCTTCCACCCGTACTGCCCGCTCAAACTCCTTGTATTTCTGACAGGAAAAAAAACACACAATCATGCAATGTTCTTGTGTTTCTGACATTGGGTCACAAAATCATGTTCTGAGTCTACAGTGACCGCAACACAAAAACGCTTTCATTCCACTAAATCCTGTCAGCAGATTCTGAACAAAATATTCAGGGATATGCGTAACATGCAACACTATATGAACTCATGTATATCTATGATACTTAACACTGTTTTGCTGAAACCTTCGCTAGGGTAAGGAAAGTAAGATAATCCCACAATCTTTTAGGTTGTAATGGCTTTAAGGTCTTCCAATGATACATTATGAGTATTGAAAGCATTAACAAGAAGAATGTATATTTTTATATGTACAGTACAAACACACAAAGTCTTAAGCAATCTTACATTTTTTTTATATTTTGCTAAGAAATGGGAATTAGGTACAGTGATTGATTGAAATGTGCAAATATACATGAACATATAATATAAAAGGCAAAAACAGAGCTTGTACAATACTAATAAGCTTTAAAGTAGGGCTGTTCATATAACGATATATATCGGATGACGATATAAAAACGTCTATCGTTTCATTTTACACTATCGTTTGTTTCGTGGTGTCGCAAAATAAACTGTTTACGGCAAATTTTTTCATGGTTTTGATGGTCCCGTTACAACTAAAAATGCATCGTTTCATGCATCGGTTAAAACACTCGACTCGAGCTACACGACGTGCAGCTGGAAACACTTCACGCAAGTCGAGCTGCCCGAGATTCACAGAATTTACAGAAAATGTTGCATTTTTGTGATTTATATCGTTATCGGACGATGGAATTCTAATATCGGGATATGAGATTCTGGTCATATCGCACAGCCCTACTTTAAAGTCAACATTTTATTTGAACACCTTTACTCTTCAACACAGCCTGAAATCTCTGTTAGGTTTATATTGTTGGATTGTCATGTTAGAAATATATAACCATATATTCTTAGAGGTGTATGATCGATTGTGTAGTGATAGGATGTGAGATCCTTAGCAGTCTGCAAAGACACTCTGGCATACACACTCATCCTAAGGTCATGAGAGAGGTCGTACCTTCTTTTACTGTTTTATGGTACGTAAACACATCCATGTCTGTTTAAGTGCCTTTTGTTTAGACGAACTGCTGGACTTCCAGGCCCAGCAGATTTAGGGGAGTCGTTCATGGGGTCACATCTTGACCCCCCCCACACACACACACGCACACACACCTGCACAAATACACAGACGGTACTCTTTGTTCACATGTATGCCTACGTAAGACGTCATATGTTAATGAAGCCATGCATATTCATGTAACCACAATAAAGAGCAGTGCTACGAGGGGGCTAACTGAGAGCGACCGGGGTTCGAGCGGCAGGAACGGCGCTCGTCACGGTTCTCTCCCTCGTGCACGAGACTACCCAAAGAGTTCAGCCTGGTGTCTGATGCTTTTGCTGTTGTAGTAGAATTGTCTTGGCGTTCCAGCAATAAGTTTCTGCTAGATGAACCTATCAATCTCTTAGACAAGATTTCTTTTTTAGGTCGGTTTCTTCGGGTCAGTTTTCCAGGCTTCTTGAAGGACATTAAAAGCTTCTCGTTAGATGTTTGCTGCCTTTCGTTCTGTTCTCCGTCATGATGATCCCACACTGCTTCAATAATGTTGAGATTGGGGCTCTGAGGAGGCCAGTCCACAGCTGACAGTGTTCCAGTGTGCGTTTCTATATCTTGGTAATTTAGATAAGATCCCCAACATCACTGGCTAAAATGCAGCCCCAAGCCATGACCCCCCACTGTGTTTTAGAGATGGCTGTAGATACTCTCTCCTGACCTCCTTATGAACATAGTGATGATAATTTGAACCAGGAATGTGAAAGTTGGATTCATCACTCCATAAGACCTTTGCCACTCATTTCAAGGCCGTTTCAGTTCTTGTGCATTTGGCCCCCGCCTGTTTCTACTCGTTTCCCTTCCCTGTCAATGATTTCTTAATAGCCATCCTTGCATTAAGACTATTTCTGATAAGGCTTTAGGAATCAGTAAATAGATCAATCGAAGGGCCAAATGGATCTCTTAGGTCCTGTGTCAGCTTTATGCAGCATTTCTTCCTATTTCTTAAGGACATGACTGTCAGATACTGTTCATCTGATGGGGATAGTTTGTTTAGGCCTGCCACTTCAGTAATCCTCCACTTGTTAAGTTTACTCAATTTTTTAAGGACACACATGGTGCAAAAATACTATTTTATGCCTGTCATGTGTTTTTTCATGTATTATTTATAGCTTTTTTTCAAAGATTCAGCTAAAGAATGAAAATGGTTAGGTACAATAATTATACTGAAATTGAAAGACCTTTAAAAAGCCTGCAGAACAACTTCTCAAGACCACTTTAAATTGCAAGAAAGTCTGGCTTCTTGGAATCAAACTATAAAGAAGGGTGACTTAAGACTTGACTAAACAGCACTATATGCTTGCAGTTAAAAGGCTAAAATACATATATAAGTGCACAAGCCAAAATTACTCTGGGTATTGTATATATATACATACACATATATATATACATACACATATATATATATATACATATATATATATATACGTATATATATATGAAATATATATATTATATATATATATTATATATATAATTATATATATATATATATATATTATATATGAAGGAGGGTCTCTGTTGCCAGGAGGAGCACGGGTAAAATTACACAAACAGAAACAGTTACAATATACGACGGAGGACTAGGTACCAAGTAATAGTTTGCCAACTTCAAATTTGAACGACCACACATTAAGTGCTGATGAACACACCACTGCACTCAGTATCTACACTTCACAAAATCACGTCATTCTGCTATAAACCTATATTAGGATGCTTAGCTTAACCAGCGCCTTAACTGGGGACAGTGACATTAAGTCTCAGTAATTCCACACCCATACATGTCACATACACATATGCAGAGCTGATCTAAGTTAGGGTGTATATCTGTACAGAGAAAAAGGAGGAAAAAAAGAGCCATTTTTGAAATCTGTGCAAAGCTGCAGGCGGCTGTGTTTCACTCTTGGGGGATTTAACAGAAGATTACCGCCATATCAAATAGCATGCCCTCTCTAATGTTATGCCAACCTGCTTAGATGCATGCTTTAGCTACTCCTGTACAGCAACCACACAAGAGAAGCATAGTGAGGGAAAGAGAGATCATGGTAGGAGGAGAGGAATGAAGACAGCATCACACATTGAAGCAGCAGCTTTTGGATTTAAGCAATCATCTGAAAAACTGCAACTTCAAAACAGAGGGCAACACTTGTTTCATACCAAAACTTTCAAAAATGGTGAATTTCTTTGTAGTCGAGGGTGTAAAGTCGAGGAATTAGCCAAAATGTGATGATGTGATTTCAGAGAACAAGACTTAAGACAAGTTATTTTATTGTGTATAAACTGTAGATACAATGCAGTGCACCTATTCTTTGACCTGGAACACTGGCCTAGCTACTGAACGCCAAAAAGAGATTGGATGATGGCCATGAATAGCAGAATCTTCCAGTTCTTGCAAAATAGTCCCTTACATCTGGATCAAGTGGCATATAGCTAACAGAAACAGCAGCTTTTACCCCTCAGCCATAAAAGGATGAGGGGATATTGTCAGCACCCTGCTAACCAGCTGAAGTTTGTGAAGGCAAAAACTCGAGAAGCAGGCAATGTGGGAGCTTCACGTTGATACCATAGGTAAATAATAATAATAATAAAGTACACTTTTATTGATCCCCGTGGGGAAATTCTTCTCTGCATTTAACCCATTCACTCAGTGAAGCAGTGGGCAGCCACCAGTGCAGCGCCCGGGGAGCAGTGTGTAGGGATGGTACCTTGCTCAGGGTAGCTGTTCAGTGGAGTCAAACCCCCGACCTTACAATCATGGGGCAACCACTCTACCTACTGAGCTATCCCTGCCACTTGGAACTTTTTGCAAAAAATAAAATGCTACCCATAACTTGTTCAACTTATGGTTCACCTAAGCAAGCTCTTACATCATCTGACAGAAAGGACAAAAATAATAAAGTACAGAAAATGTTGCATTTTTCTGATTTATATCGTTATCGAACGATAGATGTCTTATATCGGGATATGAGATTTTGGTCATAACCTACACAAGGTTAAAATAACTAAATAGAGGGCATAGTAAATTGTGCAGATTATACATTAAGTATAAATCCACTAATTTCCTACATTCCTCATTACGAGCAACTTGGCACAAGGAGTGCAAAGAGGAAGTCTATATTACATACAGGGAGTGCAGAATTATAAGGCAAGTTGTATTTTTGAGGAATAATTTTATTATTGAACAACAACCATGTTCTCAATGAACCCAAAAAACTCATTAATATCAAAGCTGAATGTTTTTGGAAGTAGTTTTTAGTTTGTTTTTAGTTTTAGCTATTTTAGGGGGATATCTGTGTGTGCAGGTGACTATTACTGTGCATAATTATTAGGCAACTTAACAAAAAACAAATATATACCCATTTCAATTATTTATTTTTACCAGTGAAACCAATATAACATCTCCACATTCACAAATATACATTTCTGACATTCAAAAACAAAACAAAAACAAATCAGCGACCAATATAGCCACCTTTCTTTGCAAGGACACTCAAAAGCCTGCCATCCATGGATTCTGTCAGTGTTTTGATCTGTTCACCATCAACATTGCGTGCAGCAGCAACCACAGCCTCCCAGACACTGTTCAGAGAGGTGTACTGTTTTCCCTCCTTGTAAATCTCACATTTGATGATGGACCACAGGTTCTCAATGGGGTTCAGATCAGGTGAACAAGGAGGCCATGTCATTAGTTTTTCTTCTTTTATACCCTTTCTTGCCAGCCACGCTGTGGAGTACTTGGACGCGTGTGATGGAGCATTGTCCTGCATGAAAATCATGTTTTTCTTGAAGGATGCAGACTTCTTCCTGTACCACTGCTTGAAGAAGGTGTCTTCCAGAAACTGGCAGTAGGACTGGGAGTTGAGCTTGACTCCATCCTCAACCCGAAAAGGCCCCACAAGCTCATCTTTGATGATACCAGCCCAAACCAGTACTCCACCTCCACCTTGCTGGCGTCTGAGTCGGACTGGAGCTCTCTGCCCTTTACCAATCCAGCCACGGGCCCATCCATCTGGCCCATCAAGACTCACTCTCATTTCATCAGTCCATAAAACCTTAGAAAAACCAGTCTTGAGATATTTCTTGGCCCAGTCTTGACGTTTCAGCTTGTGTGTCTTGTTCAGTGGTGGTCGTCTTTCAGCCTTTCTTACCTTGGCCATGTCTCTGAGTATTGCACACCTTGTGCTTTTGGGCACTCCAGTGATGTTGCAGCTCTGAAATATGGCCAAACTGGTGGCAAGTGGCATCTTGGCAGCTGCACGCTTGACTTTTCTCAGTTCATGGGCAGTTATTTTGCGCCTTGGTTTTTCCACACGCTTCTTGCGACCCTGTTGACTATTTTGAATGAAACGCTTGATTGTTCGATGATCACGCTTCAGAAGCTTTGCAATTTTGAGACTGCTGCATCCCTCTGCAAGATATCTCACTATTTTTGACTTTTCTGAGCCTGTCAAGTCCTTCTTTTGACCCATTTTGCCAAAGGAAAGGACGTTGCCTAATAATTATGCACACCTGATATAGGGTGTTGATGTCATTAGACCACACCCCTTCTCATTACAGAGATGCACATCACCTAATATGCTTAATTGGTAGTAGGCTTTCGAGCCTATACAGCTTGGAGTAAGACAACATGCATGAAGAGGATGATGTGGACAAAATACTCATTTGCCTAATAATTCTGCACTCCCTGTAGATTACACAAGTCTATATTATATTAATCAGCTGGAAAAACCACCTGATTAATGGTAGCAGTGATAGTGGACAAAAAATTAGAAGAGGGTCAAATTCATTCAGGTACTTTTTCAGGATCTGAGTGTCTGACTTGAGCAGGCAACCCTCCTGTTCCAAAGAAAAGGTTCTACTATTACTAGTAAGGAAGGAGAGAGATTTTAAGATGGGCTGAGCAAAGCAGAACATGAACAATGCAGGGCTACTGATAGCAAGAATTCTGGGATGTATCAGGCTCATAAAGGGAAGCAGCCAGTGTTTCATCTTAATCTCCATTTCATAGCATCAACACTCTGTTCACCGTCACACTGAATAGTCTGCGAGTCTTTGAAATGCTGCTGAAACGGTGCCTTCACTGCCAAATTAATTTGCATGCTACAGCCAGAAAGTTTCAAATTTCAAAATTCTCTTGAAATGTCCTAGTGGAGCTAACCAAAATAGCGTCTGTTTGACTGCCACAGTGGCAGAGCAAGAAAGCAAAAAGGACATAAATAAAGGAAGCAAGCAATTCCACAAAGCAATGAAGGCGTACCTAATTACATCATTTTAATGTCTGTTTAGACTTTTTTTTCCAGGACTAACAATTACCTGACAATTACAACAGCCACATTTTGCATTTCCTAACGCAAACATTAGTCCCTAACTCAACAGCACAGCTAATTAATTGTAGCCTCAAATAACACAGTCTGTGTCCAATCAAAGTGACTGGCTGATGACTCAGAATCCAAATCACAGCGACCAAAACCGTATGAAAATCAGTGCAATAATCCCACTGGCTGACTGACAACTGCAGTATGGCTGAGGGACAGAGATTCAAGGTTTTAAGCCAATCCTGATTCCTGGCAGACTCTGGTGGGCTGTTAAAGCTGACAGGTCAGTGGCAGCTCACACCTGAACTGGCTTGACAAGTTTCTTTGCCAATTTCCTCCCTTTCGCTTTAGTGCCTCTCCTACAGATTCTTCTTTTTCCTATACATTGAGCATCTCCTGCTTTTCCTTTCTTCCTCTCTGAAATAAAAATACATATCCTAATACTTTTCCATTAACAGTCATATACTTTCATCAACAGCTCCACTAAACCCACAACAATGAAAATGGCCAGAAGTGACAGATAATACACACTTCATCGAGGTGTAGGGCAGACGCAGAGAGCCCACGGCCTGAACTAAAGCGTTTATGATCATGTTAGTGTGGTCAGTGAGAATCTAACAGGGTTCAGCTTACCACAGGCAGTTTGCAGCACTATGTTCAGTAAGGCTGGGCCAGAGCAGACTGGGCCCAATTAGCCTGAAGCCATCCTCTTCACATCACATCATTATTGCAGGAAGCCAACTGACATACATCCAGAAATACCATTTCCCAGGAGAACAGAAATAAATCAGTTAAAGCAGGATAGCAGTTCAATGACTGAAAAGACAACTGAGGAGTCAGGGTTGGTGAGTATTTGCTCAGTGTAATGTCTTCAATAATAATAATGGATTGCATTTATATAGCGCTTTTCAAGGCACCCAAAGCACTTTACAATTCCACTATTCTTTCACTCTCACATCCACACACTGGTGGAGGCTACAGCTGCCCTGGGGCAGACTGACAGAGGCGAGGCTGCCATATCGCACCATCGGCCTCTCTGGCCAACACCAGTAGGCGGTAGGGTGAAGTGTCTTGCCCAAGGACACAACGACCAGGACAGAGAGCCCAGGGATCGAACCGGCGACCTTCCGGTTACAGATGTGATTCCCCCTGAGCCACGGTCAACAGAAAGAAGGTCTTTAAACTACAGGGCTGCTACTATGTCCCGCAGCATTACTGGAGTTATCTGAAAACACATTATGTTCCAACACAACAAGTTAATGCTGGAGGACCTGCTCATGTCCACTAGGATTGATGCACATCAGCTAGTGATAATTGCATACTATGGTGTGACTTGCTTTGAGCACAAAGTTTTCTGTTTTCAAGGCTTCTGGAAAGAATAAAGTGCATGTGTGACTAAAGATAATGACCTTATTTACAATCCCAAGAGTACATGTAATAAAATAGTGAAATCAATGTTGTTATGTCAAACCTTTTGCAATCAACACAGATTTTTCCATACAATCATTACTCTATTTTTCAATCTTCATTGTTGTCCTACCACTCACAGTTACACCTCATTGTTCTGCACACCCAGCTTGGCTTTCCTCTCTTCAACAGACACACAACAAAGTACCTAAAGGTTTAGTACTAAACTCTGCTACAACTGCTACATCAAGGCTGCACTGTAGCCTAAAAAAATAGACGAGCAAACCTGCATGTAGACACAAACAACTACATACAAAGAGAACTTGATAAATGAAATGTGTAAAAAAGGGCGGCTGTCACACTAACAATGCTTCTGTCTGCTTGGAGGTCATCATTTAAAGACTGCAGACATAATACTGGATGTGTTGGTATCTATGATTGCCATTTCATTGTGGTAAAGTGTGAAGTGATTAATGAGGGGGAAAACTTCACTCCACAGTAATTCTGAACCCCAATCCCCCAAATCCCAGCTCATTTTACGCGTCACCAGAGCACACTTCAACTTGGCCAACTCGCTCATAATCTCACAGCTGTTTGGATGCCCCCCCTTTGTTACACACATACACACACAGACGTGCACAAAGTGAATGCTTACACTCAAAACATCTGTGGACAGACATGACTATATGAACAAAACTTTAGCAAGAACGTGTGATTTTTACTGATTACTGATTGTATGTTAACGTTATGACTCATGTCGGGGCCCCAAAACACTAAACAAGATAATGATGGTCTTTTAACAAAGCTAGAAAAATTCATATGAGAAAAAGAAAGAAGAATTTGGAAGCATGTGTTAAAAAGGCAAGCAGACTACCCTGAATTACAAGTCTATATTTGGCCACGCATTATTTGATTTTGTTTTCATTCATAAAAAGCATCCTTGTGTGTTTTGTTAGCCTCTGCATGCTTGTCTCACTACAAGTGGATGAGTCTGGTTTGATGAACAAAAGAGACTCAGAGAAGCTCGTGAATACGTGTGTTTGAGCATGTGTGTCTGTGTGTGTGAAGGACAACGAGACCAGTGAGTCCAATTTGCAGTCTAGTGAATGTACTAAACCACTAAAACGAGCAAAAAGAAGAAAACTGGGGTTAAAACAACAAACAAAAAAACTGTAGATGTTTGAAAAAGGCCATGAAAATAAGTAAAGGGTAGACGAAGCTCAGGGCACCATTACTATCATTTTAAACACTCGTCCTGTTGTTTCTTTCATTCTGTCATCCTTAAAGACTTGGTAACAACATTCAATACACAGCAGTAGATGTCAAAATCAACAGGTAACAGCCTCCATTCAGGCTGTGCAGAAAAACTCCCCAAATCTTCTCGTGTATTTTGCTAGTGAGAGCCACCCAGACCAGCTAGTACAACTTAATCTTTGGGGCTTTTTGGAGTTTTCTTGTAAACAAACCGTTTTCAAATTCACTGTTAGTCAGCAAAACTCAATGTGTGCATCTCGAGATCTAACAACCACTTTTCCTTTCTTACTGGAAAATGCATTTTTGAAAGCATTTCAAAACATGCAGCACTGACGTTCACGTTCACTAGCCTGGACCCTTTTTCCTCTTAATATTTAATAGTACATTGCTGCGTGGTTAAAAGTAGAATAAATAATACTGTCTATAAGAGCGGACACACAGTCTGCATAATGAACTCTTTATACACTCCATGCTTGAAAAATATTTTATATGTAAGAGTTTTTGGTGTTTTGCAGTATGACTGAATTTACCAATATATCAACGTCATCCCTCAGAAAATAACATTTTAACTCTGATATGAAACATTTGCATTGCTTTTTGGACATTTCGAAACGCAGGCGATTTAATAACCTGCCGGACGAAGACCTTGGTAAATTGTTAAATTAAATCCCAGGACAGAGAAATGCAATTGGGAATTGATTGTCCTTAGGATGGAGTGCACTTTGGGCATGTTTGTGCTTTCAGGTGGTTGCGTGTGTTCTTTAATGGGAAAGTACGAGCATGTTTTCTCCTAAAATATTTTCACCAGAACAGACGTCTCGCACTGTCATCATTTAACATAAAGGGCCACAGATTCCCCAAAGCCATGTTTGTAATTACAGTGAACATGGCTCAGGGAAGAGGAGGAGACAGGAGGTGAGAACACGAGTAGAGATGAGGTGAGGAGAGGAAAGAGAGAAGTGGAAGGACCTCAGGCTGTCACGTAGTTGTGGCTAATTCTGTTTGTTGCCATCATGTCACTGAGGCACTATTGAGTGTGTCTGTCTGAAGAAATGGCAGAAGAAGAGAGAGGGATTGAGAAACTGTTTGAAACAATTGCAGCTTGACGGATGTTGCATTCTGCTCCCTGTGAAACACTTTGTATACTTAAGTAGGGGACAGAGGCGCCAGCCGAAATCCACAGCAGGAAATCACTGCTGGATCACAGGATCTCTCAGGAAACGCCAAGCCATTGCTGTGCCCCCCTCCTCTTATATTCTCCCTTGTATGCCAGCCGACAAATTGTTCCCTCAAAAGAAGAGCGCTGGCCGGAGATGAAGTGGAACAATTAATTTCACGCTTGTCCTCCTTGCCTCAAAAGCATGTTGGTCTGAGTCCTGTGTCTGGTGGCAAAGAGACACTCGCCAGAGATTGTAAAACACACACACACACACACACACACACACACACACACACACACACACACACACACACACACACACACACACACACACACA
>NW_024582370.1:593618-595798 GCF_018398535.1 Haplochromis burtoni
ACACACACACACACACACACACACACACACACACACACACACACACACACACACACACACACAGATAATGTAGGTAAACTGTAAATTCCAATCAAACACACATTAGTGAAAGAGATCTTTTTAAAGATCTTTTAAAAAGGCATGGATCATAAACTCCTCTTGGCTGGCCACCGCACCTTCCCTGCTGCCCCGCTTGCCGTAACCCAATCTATCAGTGGAGGCGAATGGAGAATTAATCATTACATGGACATGTCTCAAAATTCGATCAATACACTTTGAACGAATGGGGAGGAATGTGAAAACACATGCATGCAACCACAGCCTTGACAGACCACTCAGTCATATAGTGAGAAGAGAGCAGGGCCTAAAAGGAAGCAGATAAGCAGCTGGAAACAGTTTCATCGTGCACAGTGGCTGTTTGGCTCCTCAACTTTCAGCACATGGCACAGCACCCAGTAAGAAGCTGAAAATGCAGTGGCAAACCAACTGGAGATTTTTATTATTTTGGGGGGTTAGAAAGTAAAGATCGTCATATCTTAGGCCATTAAAAAGGAGATAGACACACAGTAACACGCTGTAACTAATAAACTAGAACTGAAGGCTGTTTTGCGTTGGGCTTCATTACAATGTTTCAAATTCTGGTATTTTGTAGCTATAAATGTTCTGTTATGTCTAAACAGATACTCCTGTTTTTAGACAGACAGACTTTACACAGCGGGGACAACAGGCATAAACTGCACTATTGCACTATTATTATTAATGCAATTATTATTATTCATTCCAAATTGGTTGGAGATGTTTTAGTCATAACTACAAATGAGATGAGGGAATAATTAAGTGAACTACAATATGTTCATTGTTTCAGGTTTGTTGTGCTTTCCCAGTGTCCTGAGTATAAGAAAAGGGGAAATGGAAGGATAATAGATGAAAAGGACCAAATGAATAACGTCTTATTTTTGTTTAAACTTTTTGTAAACCTCTTGAATATATGATGAGTGTCTATGTTGCAATGTTTGTGTTGCAAGACAGACACAAAGAAGCCAACATGCAAATATTTCTAGACCTGACTGTACATTTGTTTGTGACAAAAAACACATTGCTTTGCTGTAAAAAAATATTACTTACAGAATATATTCATTTTTGTTGTTGTTGTTTTGTTTTTTCCCACAAATCTACCACATCAAACGCAGGCCCCCAAATTTTTTGTTCTGAATTTTTGTTAGAATTTTCTTTTTAAAACTTTGAATTGTACCTTAAATGAGCACTTTAGAAGTAGAGATGATTAATATTGTTTTAAGTGATTCGACATCTATAAAATGCACAGAAAGTTGTCTTGTGTTATTTTTACATATAGCTACTTTAACACAAGCAATCCAGCAGCACCTCCTGACTGTGTGCTGCATTCACACAGTGTTTAAAAGCTGCCTGGAGGCTACTGAGAAGAACAGCTGTACACCAACACAAACACACACATAAGGCCTTATGGCGTAGCTGGTAGAGATGCTCAGGAGTTTGTCCCAGGGTGCACTGCGTCTGTTAGGTATGCACCATTGCCCCGCGTAGTGGGTGCCAAATCTGAGCTCCCTCTAATGACCGACATCTTTCACTGTCCTCACATGCCACACCATTGTGGTGTACCCACAACCTACACACACACACACAGAAAAACAGAAGCTCCTGGCTAATCTAAGCCAGCGTGAAAACATATCTGCCCCCAATTTAATGCATTTTTGAAGAAAATGCAGCCTTTGCGTTAAACCGTATAAGTACAAGGATACATAATCTTCACTCTTTTTTGGGAAGCATGATACAGTTCACCAGAAGCACAACGGCACCAGAAGCAGGTCAAATCTGATCACACAAAACTGATTAATAGTCCACCACCTATCTGTACATACTTGAATTGAGTTGGTTTCAACAAAGTCCTGGAAAATATTTTTCATGCTTAGCAACACATACAATGTGGCCTGCTGCTTCCCAATTCCACTCTCTGTATTTTCACAGCCTCAGATTGATTTCAGCAGCAGCTAGCGTGAAAGTGGAATGAGAGAGCAAAACATTGTGGTGGATATATAAAGGCAATATTCATCCTTGCAAGTGGAGCTTTATTACACTTTCTGGACTGCAGTTTCATTTGAGTTTGCTTTGAAGCCCTCACAAAGAAAAAGGGGGGGGGGGGG
>NW_024582370.1:595818-663219 GCF_018398535.1 Haplochromis burtoni
GGGGGGGGGGTAAATGTACCACAAGAATACTGCTGAGAACCACAGAACATTTATCAGCAGACACCATGAAGTTGAACTGAACACATAAACATAATGAACAATTTGATGTAAGTGTTGAACATAAGCTAATGATGTTGTACTGTGCTCAAATGACTGGGTTAAACAATATATACAAAGTCTACAAATCACTCCATATTTACAGTAGAAGCACAAAGTCTCCAGTGCCCGAGTCTTTTGCCAGCCTCTAAAACATGCAGCTACCTGGGTTTGAAAGATTTGACAGATTGCAGTTGCAATGGCAAACATCACTGTCACGCTAATGCGACCTGAAGATCTTGTTCCACATCATTTCCCAGGAGCGCACTGGGATGAGATATATGCGCATCACAGAGTAAACTGCTTTTGCTAGCACTGAGATGGTGCCTGCTTTGTGGGCTACATGTGGGCATGCATGACGTCAGTATATCCAGTGTTAAGGACCATGTAACCAGAATGCCACAAACATTGTTTTAAAACATATTCATCATGTGTTTTTCAGTTCTTGTTTGTCTTAGCTGGCAACACTGTAGCCCATGAACTTCTCACATGGACAATGCTTGCATACAGCGCGGCACCATCTATTTTTTTATATATTTATTCTATCTATATTATTCATCTATTTTATATATATGTTATATATGTTTTTCAATATAACAGCAAATAATTTTAACAAATGAAGCTTTCAAAATTGAATTAAAAAATACTACATAAAAATATCATATAATATGAAGTGTTTTTCATAAGATATTACTCCTCTGTGTGTTGCTACAAGCATCAGCTTTTATTTATAGCATGATATTCGGTTTTTCTGCTCAAATTTGACATAACATCAAGCTGCAGTACAACATGCTAATGTTGCTAGTAATTTCTTTTTTTTGGTTCAGCAAACCTTGGGGAGCTTATATAGACACTTCACCTGAACACTTGAAAGGTCTAATAAAGTACAATTAATCTTGTCTGTAAAAATAAGTCCTTTTTTATAACTTCGCTCTGTTTCACTATGGGAATCACATTGGTGTGACCAACTACAGAAGCTCCAGTGACACCACGTCTGTCTATGACAGCCCTGTCGGGCCATGATCAGGGCGCCACCCCCTCTTTGTAACACAGCCGGCCCTCCTTACTCATTCTCCCTTTCTTCTTACTTTGAGCTTCCTCAGCACACCCAGACTAACTTGGTTAGCTGCTTAACAGTTCTCAGCCGTCCTGTAGAAGAGTACACTGCCGAATGCAGTTTTCTAGTTCCAGTCTGGATTGTGCTGAGTCCTTCGAAAGAAGTGCACTTATAGTTACGCACTGTGGAACAGCAATCATGACAAGGTGAGCTGTTCCAGCAGTTCCTGGTTTAAGTTAACAAGGCAGCTGATGTTTGTGTAACTCGGGCTAACACGTTACAGGGCACTAAACATGCCAACCCCCTGTCCACCACAAGCTGGATGGACATTAAGGAATAAGAGTCCTCGCTCTTGCCCCCATTGTTCGAGGACCTCCTCGACCAAAACATGGGCAAGCTGGGTGGCGACAACTCTGCCTTCCACAACCTGGAGGACACCAGGAGTCTAGGCCACGAAGTGGAGCCGAAGTTGAATAAATTGGCTACTGCCAAGCTTGATATTCCAAGGCCAACAGCCCAGGATGCTATAAGGGCAGAATGCGACCTGTTTGATGGCAAGAGGCTCCTACTAGCAGCAGCTGTGAGGGGTAGGCAGAGTAGGGCCAGAATGTAGACAGGAGGTCCGCCAGATCAAGGTAGACCTTGCTGCAAGCATTCCTGTGCAGCAGCTGCTGCAAAGAGCAAACCATCACACCCAGAAACAGAAAAAGAAACGTTCAGCCTAGCATGCCAGCAACATTCTGTGTCCCTCCTCTCTTCCCCCCAAAGAGAAGGAAGGTGTTGGAAGGAGTAACCAAATCACTCAGAAGTCCCCAGTTCACCAGCAGCACTCTCTCAGTCCCCATCTCCTCGCATTCCTGTAACCTGGCGATTTACCAAGGGCAGCCCCCCACCACCAATTTCAAAAGAAAAACAAGAGCAGATCAGAGGCTCTGGTGCCGTGAATCAGCTCACAGGCCTTGGTTTCACAATGAACCTGGAAAAGAGCTACTTGGAGACCGGATAGTGTACACAGTACCCGGGGTTAAGACTCCATCTCTTATCGCGTCACACTTTCAGAATGGAAGCTCGTATCCTTCAGTCACTGTCTCTCCCTTTTTCAGCTGGGGAAAATAACATGCGATTCAAACTCTGTCTCGGCCTCATGGCCTCGGTAATATTTGATTTGCATTCGGGGCTGCTTATGATGAGGAATTTTCAGCGGTGTATCACATCTCTACGGGTGTGCCCCCACCGCCAATCTCGGTCACAGTGTAAAAATAACACCGTTATGTATCATGACTCTCCGGCCATGGAGGAATCCACCGGCTTTTGGTGACTCTGACCACAGATGCATCCCTGTCAGGTTAGGCTGGAATCATGATGGCTCACATAAATGTGCTGGAGCTCCGCACAGTGCTCATTGAAGCACTTTCTGCCATGTCTCCGGGGGCAACATGTTTTAGTGAAAACAGACAACTCCACAGTTGCCGTAGCACATGGCTCTTCACCTTTTAAGCCACTCACGTGCCAGGTGTTCTATACACACTGTTCGGAGAATGGAGACTGCACCTGCAGGTTATGGAGCAGATATGGCAGAGATACAGCCAGGCTTCCGTAGATCTCTAAAACACAAACTGTCCAGTGATTTTCTTCCTGTTAGACGCAGATGCCCCGCGGTTCGTGGATCCGCTGGCCCACCCATGGCCAAACACACTGCATTATGCTTTCCCCTGCTCAGCCCGATCTCTCCAGCATTAATCAGAGTGAGGGATCAGGGGCTGTCACTAATTTTAATAGCTCCACAGTGGCCATCCAAACACTGGATAGCAGAATCATTCAGCTTCTAACGGATGAGCCAAGGCCACTCCCAATCACAGGGGTTTCTGTCTTAGGTGCACAGGGAGATACACCATCCTCACCCACACCAGGTTGAAGTTTCTCTTAAAACTGCTCCGCTGTTGGCTCTAACCACAGCCAAGCGAGTTAATGAATTACAGACTCATTCAATTTAACTCTCTTGTTTGCACATGGATCCTGGATTCACTAAAGCATGTTTGAGACCCAACCCAACCTTTGGTGATGGATATATCATCCAGGTGATCCACAGCAGAGCTGCTAGCATTTCCCACCATCCTGGGCTTTACACGGAGATGTGTCAGTCCAATTGCTGCAAATTTCCGGCAGCAAGCTCGACTACAGACATTTGTGTGTTTTAATAAGCTGGATGTTGCTGCACTGTCATCCCTGGCTCAGGCATTGCTGGAATCTAGTGCCTCGGGTCCAGGATCTGAGATCCTCGAGTAGTGCCGGAGCATAGCTTCAGAGGGCTGGCACAATCTTGGAGTGAGCTACATCTCCCATAGTGAGAAAAAGAGTGTTCTTTGATAACAGAGTGAGGTGTTTCACCAACACTTCCCTCCCTGCTTGAGCACTGCTTAGAATGAGGAGGGGCTGGTTGGCTGTGTTAGGATGAACATGGACAGATATGGTGTCATATGAGCTTCTGTAGTTGGTCACGCCAAGGCAGTTCCCATAGTGATACACCTCACTCTGTCATCAAAGAACCAGGAATTGTGTTCAGTAACACAAAATTGTTTAGCAAGATAGAACAAAACAACGATGATCTACCAAATGCCTGCAAAGTTTTGATTCTGATAGCCTGCAAATATTAACTTTAAATATTAACTTTTTAAAGACATGCGAATTTCAGGTAGCTTGATTATGAAATAATTAGATTATTTCATATTTAAGCCACATTAATACAACTAGTATTTAAAAGCTTCTGATAAGGTTTACAAAATAGCCACTTGGTAAGTGTACAAACAAGTCTAACTTTCCTCCGAGCACATCTGGGGTGATCCGAAGGGCCAGCTCTGTTCTAGGATGCCCTCTGGACCCAGTGGAGGTGGTGAGTGACAGGAGAACGGCGGCTAAGCTGTCATCCCTGTTGGACAACGTCTCCCACCCCATGCAGCAGACTGTGACAGCACTGAGCAGCTCCTTCAGTGGGAGACTGCGGCACCCACGGTGTGGGACGGAGAGATTTCACAGGTCTCCCCACTGCTGTCAGACTCCATAATAAAAACTTTAACTGAACAAACACACACATCCACACATGTGCAATAACACTAAGTGCAATAATCTTTTCTGGCATCGTTGTATTTTTACTCAGTTGTATATAGCATTCGTATTCTATTTTTATCTTATTGTATATTTTTATTCTATTTTATTCTACTGTATATAGTATATTATTTTATTCTATTCTGTACAGCTGTGTACTGTATTTATTCTTATTGTATTCTAATTTTTGCGTCATAACTTTTGCACTGTCCACTTCCTGCTGTGACAAAACAAATTTCCCACGTGTGGGACTAATAAAGGTTATCTTATCTTATCTTATCTTATCTTATCTAACAGTGCTGCACCATCAGTTCAGCATCAAGGTGTTCGACCGTATATTTGGCTATTTGTTCATGACAGCATTACCTTTTATTTGCAAACAAGCAAACAGATAACAGTAGAGAGAAAATATGGTCATCATAGCCCTCAGAAAGTTTCAAAAATGGCAAATAAATTCACAACAAAACATTTTGTCATATTAAAAAGATACATCACACACAGCATTGATTTCAACACACATTTATTCTGAAAGTGATCATTATTATTGACATCATTGATTTGATCCAGTGTCTAACATCTGGTCTAATCAGCTGTCTCATAGCTTATTGCATCTTCTTAATTTCATCACAAACTCTCACACCTAGCAATGGAATTTAAATTCTCACTTTATGGATGTGGTGCTGCAGTCTGAGGTACTTAGTTGTGCTCTATATTATTCTGATGCCTTCTGTCTTTGTTCCATGCCAAACAACACCATGTAATCAATACAGGTCAGGATTGATTGATACTGATCCCCAGTGTCCTATGCAAGTAATCGTTCGTCACTGCTTGCTGCTCAGCATTGCCTCTATGCCATCCGCACATTAGGCACTGCTAATTTACTGTAGTCATTTAATGTATGCGTCACTATTACTGTTCCGTTACACTAACACACAGGGAAGTTATAATACATTTAATGACGTATATGCACAGGTTTTAGTATGCAGACAAGATCTGTTAATAATACTCATGTGTGTTGCTACATTGCTATTCAGTTACAACTGTACTCCTCCACCCTGCGTTGTGTGCATGTGTTAGTTGCTTGCAAGTGCAGGTGAAGGTCATGATGAGGAGGGGCCACTGCTGTCCCACTGAGCCGGAGTTGGCAGCGCTCTTACAGTCTATAAGAAGTGTTGTACAAACAGGGTGTGTTGAAGGACTCCATAAAGCACAGTAAAACTAAATGTGTTTATGTGGGTGTGTGTAAGTTCGCACAGCTGAAGTAGAAGCAAAAGGGTGACTTGGGACAAAAGCTGTCAGCAAGAGCACCGAGTGCAGGGCGTTGTGCTACAGCCAGCGGAACTATTTTTGCGGGTGTGGGCTTAACACTTGCTCCGAACACTGCGGTGTCCCAAGATCGGCTTCCATGTATTCTGTAGTGCTGTAGCTGCATCCTATCCATTATTAAAGCAGAGGGATGGAGGGAGTCGAGAGACTTTGAGAGAAAAGGCGAGAGGGAAGGAGAGAAGATTAACTGAGGGAGATGCAAAGAAGTGCATAAACGCATGGGTGAAAATATTGACAAAGGAAAGAGTTGACAGAAAGGTGAAAGCCACAAAAGTGAAAGAAAGAAAGAAAGTATAATGAATACGTAGAATGACCTGAGCATGCAGCAGTTTAGGACACATAGACACATACGTGGAGGGATTTGTGATTGATAGTGCAGCTATAATGACAACGATGTTCATTTTCCTATTGACAGCATTTCTTTATAAGAGCAATCCTTACCTACAGCATGCAGGGTGGATCCAGACAAAAGGCTATGTGATTGATGTCGACAGCTGCAAATCACAGACAGTCCTTCACACGGTGCTGCGCGCCTTAATGTGCTTAATAGTACTAGTTCCACCCCTTTACCAAGTTGGCTAATCTTTACTCTCTGTATGCAGTCGAGTCTGGTGCACGCCAGGTGAACAATCTGTCATAATTACACAAATCTGTGTGTGTGTTCATTAATGTCCTGTGCAGCCACAGTGAGATCCTCTTTATCTGCAGGGCAACAGAGGCAGAGCTGAGCCGCCGATGACAGATGACAGTGGATATTTATCTTCAAAGTTCACATTCATCATCCCAGCAGCACCAAGCAAACACTAGGTGTGTATATGTTTGTTTGTCCATCTCTGGCGGAAATGTCAGGAACTGGACACAAAAATTAGCTTCTTTGCAAATGTAAATCAGCAACTAAATCAAATATATATACAGATAAATTTTATAAATCAACTTGGAGAGAATTTGGGGAAAACTCACAAAAACCACACAACAAGCCATCAAAAGGCACTTGACTTTTCTAAGCTCACAAATACAATGTCAGCAGTTTAGCTCTTTAAGAATTTAAGTTCTTTAATCTGGTAGCAAAGGGACCTCACTGCTTGCTCCTGAGCTCTCTACAGTAAAGAAAGGGTGTTTGATTCATAGTGGCTTTCTCAAGCTTTTCTCACCAACAAAGCACTAATTACAGTATGAGTGAGTGGCTGTGTTGGCTAAAGCAGGCCAGCTAGGACATGAAAGGATAGCAGCACAGGCTTCACTCCTGTCTGCTAACGCTGTAATTAACTCTGTGACACGGCATTCCTCTTTCTTTTCCTGCTCTTCCTCTTTCTCGCTTACACACACCTTTACATATCTATCTTTGTGAGGACATTCACAGAGGCTAGTCCTTTAACCTAACCTTAACAATCAGCTGAGGCTGTGGCCAGACTGCAGGGAAATAAAATTCATTTAAGAGGAACTGTCTGTATTATTATTCACAAGTAATTCTAACAGATTTATGAATCCAGACCCTTATTTGCATAGAAAAATGGACCAAGTGAGCATGATTTCTTATAAAGCATTTTTTAAGCTAGTTGCCATATTCAGGTGGGAGGGTCGAGCATATAGTTCAAGTTAATACTAGTTTGGCAACAAAGGTGCATCTGTAGTGTGATGAATGCATTGCACAGACGCAGTTATCTTCTAATTATCTGATAGGGTCACAAATAAAATACTGAAATTCCACTCACTAAAACTATAGCACAGGTTCCTAGGACATGGTGTCAGTGCAGGAATCTATGTACTGTGTCACAGAACTGGATTAAAATAATTAAACAAGTCACCAGCGCTACAGGCACGGAGTGCCTCAATTTGGCGCCAATCTCAAGTGGCCATTCAAGGAACAGCAGTTCTTGGCAGTGCGACGTTGGCTTCACTTTCAGCATCTCACACTAATGACTGTGTGTTGCTGTTTTAACATAGAAAGTTAGTAGCTATGGCACTATTCCCTTTATTCCTCATCAGAAGATATCGCTTGTTAGATTGTGTTGTTCCTTCTAGCTTTACCTATACATACTTTTTCCTGTGCCAACGGGCAGTTTATTTTAGCTCAGGATGAGTAGTTTGGAGACAAAATTAGAGAAGCAAGGTGGAGATGATTTGGACATAGGTGAGAAGAAGGAGGATGTATAGTGAATATATTGAACAAATTATTATGGATTGAATATGGATTTGCCAGGCATAGGGAAAAGCTATGGGACAACAAGACTGTGGCTTCATAACAGGATAAACCAGTGGATGATGTCACTGCAGCTACATCCATTTCTTATACTGTCTATGCCCTGAGCCAATTCTAGTCTTAACCATAACACCAAGCCTTATCCTTCAAAAAGCTGTTTGCAGGGTGTGAAAAAGGAAAAACTGAGGGAAAAGGTCCTCGCTTCTTCTAAAATGCCTTCCCCTGATCTGAAACTCAAACTGGTCCTCACAGGGGTATTCAGACCTGTCCACGCACACACACACACACATCACTTTCTCACCTCTTGCCATCTAGGAGCAGCGAAGGAGTCAAATTTAGCAAGATCACGCTTTGGTCAATGAGAACAAGTGAGGGTGGGAGAGGGAAGCGAGGAAAGAGATGGGAGGGTTGGGGGAGGTAAGGGAAAGCGGGACAGTCATCAGTACACACCCTTACACACTCCCTTCTCTCACCTCATTGCCAGCCATGCTGAACCAAACCTGACAGCTATTCAATTTTCCCAAAGCTAAATCTAATCTGCAGCCGTCTCCCCCTCACTGACACCGTGTTACACTGGAACGCCTCAGTCATCACCCACCCTTGGCAGCAGACTGGCACCATCATGCATACTTCAACCATAAACACACGCACACACACGCATGCACATAGAAATAGAAAGTCAAATAAAGGGCAAAAAGAGACAAAAATAAAAGTGCTCTTCAAAATAAGTATTTTTTCTTCTGTTTTTTGATAGTCAAGTGAAAACTTACATGAGCCACAATTTTAGAAAAGCTTTAGTCAGCCCACACACCTCAGGACATTTTTCAAAGTTTATAAAACAAGCTGATAATATTCACATATCTAAATGCTGTTTTAAAGCTTTATCTACAAATGTAATTCTGAAGGATAATTACCATGGCCCTTAATTTCTGCAGCTTAATAAATAACGTAGTCACAGTTATAGATACTTGTTATTATCCAATGTGTAATTTGGGTGCATTTGCAGAATTTAAACATTAAAAATCTCTCCATAAAATTCCAAAAAGAGAACTATGGAAGACCCGTTGGGTGTATTAAGAATTTCATTCCCACTTTAGCAACAAACCCGCTGCTAACAAAGAGACCGTTTGCTTTGTAAACATAGAAACGTTCATTTATGTATGAAAAAAGGTTCTTCTTCTTTTATTTAAAATGAAAATTACACAACATTTGTAGAATAAATAAAAAATGCTAAATGAAATTAAAATTATATAAGTTATAGTCAGTCATGCTGTCCTCCAAATAAGTAATTAATTTGAAATGAGGGTTTAAAAATATATATTTATATATACATATATATATCGAATCATTTCCATTTCAAAAGCAGGCAATTAGTCGTGCTGTTAAAACTGGTTAGTGTGACTAAAATCTTAATTTGAAATAAAACCAGAATTTTTTCTACAAGTTGTAAAACATCCTTCAGAAGATCCTGATATGGCACCGAATGACATAAATGATCCTTTGTGTTTTTATTAATGTGTTCGTTAGATTTCTGAAAGCTTATGTCAGATAAACCGCTTGGTACTGGCTTGTAATACAAGTGTATACAAAGCAGAATTGACTGATGTATGATAGCATTTAATCACATGTCGTATTTGTTTTGTAAATATCAAACTGGAAAGTTTTAATTTCCAAACGTTCTTATTGACAATACTTCACCAAAATAAGGAGATTTAAGAAAAGCTTTGCACGGTGTGCGCTGCTGGGATGGAAACTACAAGATGAACACTGTCACTATATCATATAAACACATATTTCATCTTCCTTGAAGATTAGTCCATCCATCAATTAAATGAATTCTGTTAAGATAATTGAAATAATCCCAGCAAAACAAATTTTTTGCTGTTTTTTATCCTCCTTAACCTTTTCTCTCGATTTCAGAGAGACACACATGGAGCACGTTTGACTGGAGAACTTAACAACTATTTTCTTTTTGAGGAGCCACTTAGCTCGGTCTTATTCAACTCATTCTTGAGGATTCTTGTCAACTGACATGCCAGTGCCTTAAACCATTAAGCCCTTCTGTAAGAGTAAATGATGTGGCATCGTTGCATAAAAAAACTATATGTGCACCCACACACAGACACGCACACTCTTCTTCCCCACCCAAGCAAATCGGTTCCAGCGTAGCCTTGTCACACATCATTACACCTTCACGTCACCCTCTGCTCTTTTTCTCTGCGTATGTGCCTCTGTATGAGAGATGGTGTGTGCATGTGCGACTGAGCACGCTTAACGTACTTTAGGTATGCTAACTTAACGCACACGGTGCAAGCACGTACCCTGTTGCCTACTCCTCGCTCTCAGATTCAGCTTATGCTTTTAAAAATAGGATCGCAGACGTGCATTAGGAAACTTCACACAGCCACAGTGGCAATCCTGCTGCCTGATCATTTTTCTTGTATCTTCCATTACCAAAAGGCTTGAAGTTATTTCAGCCTCGCATAATGTCCCACTTCTCTGATTCCAGAAAGCCATAACATCAGCGAGCTGAAAACTGGTCCAGCCAGCCAACAACACGCACACAGACGCAGCCATCGCAGCCAGCCTGGCTCTTATAGACAGGTTGCTCAATGATACATGAAATTAAAGATCTCAACAAAATAGCAGTGAAGAGGGTAAAACACACAGAGCTAATTCTAACTATCAGTGGGAGATGGTTAATGTGTCTCCAACAGAAATCTCCTTTCCTTTATATCTGTGTGTGCGAATACAGCTACACTGCGCTGAACATGCACCGCTAGTATGCATATGAGAAGATGAGTCGCTAATACTGGATTTGTAACAGACCGAAGGCATTATTGATCATAGCTTTTTTTCTTCTTCACACAAGCACACACACACACGTGTCTTGACTGGTATAACCTTGAAACAAGAGCTGTTTCCGATGGATATAGGAAGCGAGCGATGGCGTGGGAAGGGATGACAGATCAGAACCGCAGAAGAAGGACAAAAGAAAAATCTGCTCCCAACTGATTTTATTCCCAACAAATCAGTGTCTTTGCACTAAAGTTGAAATTTCTCAAATGGATTTGAATTGATGAAGCTCAAATCCTTTTGAGAATCATACTAAAAAGTCACCCAAATCATAAACATATTTAAAAATTATTCTGGAAATCTGCTTTTATTCTCACTGAAATTACTGAAAAGATCTATGTGAATTATTTCTGGCAATATTAATTTAGTATACTAGCGTATTTGAATTAGGGCTGTTACTCAGTTAATTAAGCAGGAATTAAGTTAACTGTTTCTAGGCTTTGTACTATTAATTATGATTAACAACACTTGTGCACTTCTGTAGAATATCTCTTATTAAGGAAGATTAAATAGGAAGTCAAATCAAGCATCAAATTAAAGCAGAGTCAACACAAAGGAAGTATCGAATTCAATTAGCGGCATTTTAATTTGACACACAAAGAAGCAGCATGAAGCACAATAGGTGCAACACAAAACTGTTAAAAAACAAAGTGTAAATGCCGCTGAGCACTATTTCCTCTTCATGGTACTTCTGTGCCAGGGTAATTAAGATTAGCGTACTGTTTAGATTATATTCTGTGCAACAAAGTAATTAGGAAACTTTAAAATTTGCAATTTGTCCACTACAAACTATTTCTTTCTTCGTGCTGGTTTGATGGCGAAGATGGTGCTGAACCGAAAAAGCGGCATGTGTGCGACTCATACAGAAGTATCGTCATTTCCAAGGGAGTTTAGTTACGCTAGGGTCAGAAAGATAACTGAAGAGAGGCTGAGTCCATCTGTCCTCTGCCTGGGGGAAAAACACACGCACGTTTTGGTCTTTTCTCTTCACTACCATCCTCGTCTCAGTGTACAACAGTGTACATGCTTCATTCTTTCTGCTTATTTAAAAGCATATGTGCCCTCAAGGTACATGTGCTCCCTTCTCAGCATTCCTGGACAAAGGCTATTGGACTAGACTGGACACACAACATGGCATAATAGATGGGATGATGTGACTTGTTAGCAAAACTTACAGGTGTGTATGTATGTGTGCATTTACACATCCTGCACATCCTGTGGGACTGTGCATGTGGACACAATTGCATCATAACAGTTTAGTGTGGAAAATGCACTTTCCTGACAAAGTGGTCGCCAAGTCTTTTCTTTGCTCAATTAACCCAGAGGCCTTAATTTGCATTTCATAAAGAGGTCATTACTCTGTAGGAGGGTTATCTTCTTTTTGGAGGCAGAAAAAAAAAGATGAAAAGGGGGAACAGTTTTTATCCTGTCAAAAAGATAACACCAGTCAGCTGCCTTATCAGCCGCTGATGAAATCCATGCTGTAGGCCCACGTATAACGATGTGACTGCGCACATGAATATGAAGTGTGTGGCCACGTACGTTGGGCGTGGAACTGTACATGACACACGCGGCTCCCGTTTTCTTTGCTCCACGTCAGACCTCCACCCTGGCCTGTGTGACACCTTACAGCAGGGTGGTCCTTTGCACCCAGCAGAGTCCTGAGATTGTGGCCACATGTGTAGCATTTTGTCTGACTGCCCACTGAGAGGTTAGTTTCAACTTGGCCTTTTATCCACTAATTATCCATTAGCCAGTTTTAACTCAAGCTTCATAAAGTGGTCCTCCATTAGGGAAATTTGCATTCCATCATAACTCGAATCTTGCATTAATGCCACAAAGCAGAGTGGAAGAGCGACGAAAAGAGATTGCAGAGAGGCATAAAAAGAGGTAAGGGGGTGTTACATGTGTGAGAAATATAGCTTAATGCTTTTTTTCTGACAGTAAACTTGTGTGTGTGTGTGTGTGTGTGTGTGTGTGTGTGTGTGTGTGTGTGTGTGTGTGTGCATGAACGCAGTGCTTGAGAAATGACACCTATTTAAATGGCATGTGTTCCGAATATGCTTTTAAATCCATGCTTACACAGTCAAAGTGCATTACTGATTCTCAAGTGGCTAAAAAGCACACATCCTGCCGTTTAAGAGCAGAAAAGTGACATTTCTCTCAACTCGAAAATTACCCAACACCACTCAGTTTCTCTCACAAGCGTTATGTTTCACATCTACCCAACAATTCAAAAAGAAGGTATTTTTAAGCTTTTAAATAAACAGTCTGCTGCAGAATCACATCAATGCAGTTTTGGACAAAGTGAAGTTTGTGTACTGGGTATATTCACTCCTCGGTACTTCCCCAAGAATGCAAATCTTTTTTTAAATAATAAAAAACATATTTACAGTTGTTAAAAGACTCTCTTTTAACAACCTTGTCTTTCTTTTAGTGTTCACAGAAAGAAAAAACCCTACCTAAGATAAACCATCTGGAAATTTGAATATTGTTTAAAGCTTCAAGGGTGTATCTGTTTTGACGCCTGAAGAGATGAGTTCTGTTAATAAACCAGCTCACCTTCTGCAGCAGCTGCGACCCAGAATACTTTGCTGAGATGGACTTCATCTCCCCACCAAACGCTGATGCCCAGAGCTTCACCCTGCGGATATTAAAAAATAGGCACAGTGCACAGGCCAAACAGAGAAATGGGGAAAAACAAGTTATAATACACATATATAATAGTTATGAGATGAATTTAATTTATATATATATATAATTATATTATAAATATATAATATATTTCAATAAAATAAAATAGACTGACGATGAGGACACACTGCCGGGTTTTTTTCTTTGTCTTTGTATAAAGTCTTGCTTTGAAACCACTTTGAAACAGCACTTTCGCGTAAAAGGACATCTACTTACACAGACGGAGGGATGCTTTGGTGGGTTCCTCCCACCCCCGTGACCCTGATGCTTAGAGTTGAGAAAAGTAAGAGGAGCCACGTAGACCCAGCACTGAAAAGCACACCGCTCCGATCCACCTGCATCTTGGGCAAAAATAACGCCCCTACGCGCTCAGAGCGAGTTTTGAGCTTATGCTGCCACCGTAGAGATTTTTCCCTCCAGAGAATCCAAATTTTAAAATAAAAATAAAATGGGGAGCTTAAAAGTCACCTGTGCTGACTGACTAAATTATTCATGGTAACATGTCCAGCTGTTCGGCTGGCGTGGGACGCGGCGATGCGCTTTGGCAAACGGCAGAATCCTCAGCTATGTGAGTTATCCAAAGTGCTGCGGTGTGGCCCCGCTGACCGGCGAGGTGCACCCCGCTATGCCGAGCGACGGAAAGTGGAGCTCGTGTTCACCGGCACGGAAAGTCCTCTCGGTCGCTTAGATTGGCCGACCTCAGCCACGGAGAGCACAGAGTGGAGGTTCTGGGGGGGAAGCGGGGAGATCATCAAACGATGCAGCGCACAAGAGCACGCCCACTCCAATTGAATGAAGCGACTGGTCTTCTCTCTCACTTTCTCTCTCTCTCCCGCACTCTGGTGCGCGCTCGGAAACGCACACACACACACAGTCTGAGGAAAGGCTACAGAGGATGCCGTTGTTGTTGTTGTTGAATTGCGCCATACTTGGGACTTGCCCCTGTCGTTCTCCGGCTTCTTCATTCACAGGGCTATAATAGCTATAGCCTTTAGCTTTCATGTCAGATCAAGTCATGCGCTGTATGCCCAGTTCACTGAAGCAGGAATTACTGCTAAAGTGCTGATGAAAGTGGGACAACAAAAAAAGAAAGTGTGTATGTTTTTAAAAAAGACAGCAGGAAATCGGGGTGTCCGGCCCCTTGGTAGAAAAAGGGAAGGACCAGATAAGTCTGCTCTGGCAGTGTGTGGGCATATGGGTTGTGAAAGAGGATGAGAACCCCCAGGCAACGGACCCTCTGTGATGGATCGCATTTCACGTAGAAGGAAGGATTCTGGCAAACCACAGGAGGGGGATCAACACTGACTGAATAGCCTATTTCTACCCCTGCAGAGGGGTTGCTTAGAAAATTGCATGCCTACAATAGAGTCACTGCTCAGCGACCCAGGGTCCCTGAGCAGTTATGGACTTGTATTATATTATATGTGTTTTTGGTGTTGCTATCCCTCATTCTCCCAGCGTGCAGGTATGTGTGTGTGTGTGTGTGTGTGTGTGTGTAGGTGGGTGGATGCAGGTGTATCTGGGAGCACCTGTTTACAGGCACCTTCAGGCCTGGTGGGTGTGGCCCTGCCAGGTGGTTGGCACACACACCTGCAGCTGATCAAGCCTCGTGGGAGGAGCTACTTAAGAGTGTGGTGGAGCTCTCTCTGACTCGTTGCGTGGCTTCGCGTTAGTCTCTTGACTAGTTAGTAAGTTTACTCTGCTGCATTGTGGCGTGTCTGACGGCTGCCTCTTTGTTGTCTCCCCAGGAGAAGTCTGGAGACGAGAGGGCAGCGAGCACAGGGTGCTCAGACACTGATTAGTGGGGACAAAGAACACTAACACTGGGAAGAGGATATGTCACAGGAGTCAGGAACGCACTGAGGATTTATTGTTATTTTCCATTCGCTGTAAATAAACGCACTGCTTGCATTCAGAGCTCTGCGCCTGGGTCCTCCTTCCTCACATCCACGACAGTCACCTTTGACATATATGGGTCGAACACCAGTGTGAACAGCAGGCTTGGGTCAAGCATACAAAACACCCATAATTGTTACAGAGGGAAGTCACATTCAGTCAGCTTTGGGACTTGTTGTGTCGATTCTGGCCACGAGGATGACAAATCTACATAAAAAGTAAATTAGTGAAGCAAAAACTCTAATAGCTCGTTCTACTGACAGACATGAAGCGTTAAAATGGCATAAATGGGGAAAGATTTCATTATATGACTTTTACTTAACAGTTATGTTTATTACTTTTCCCGCAGGAGTCGGGACTTTGATGTCTACTCCAAAAAAGCAATGCATTATCCTACTTAATTACTTTCTGGAGAGAGTAACTCGTTACGCAATTCATTACATTACTTTTGCATTACTCCACAAAATTACCAAGTGATAATATAAAAGTTCGTAGCTTTGTATCAGCATGTGGTCTGTGCAGATGCTTGCATGGAATCAACAGTTTCTGGCCTGCAGTTTACATTTAGTTTAATGCAAACAATGTGTTACTTAACACATCACTTTGTAACTTATTTTCTTGCAACACATTAACCTGAACATTGATTGGAACTCTTTGTGCTTCCACAACAAGGATGGACTGGTGTTAAGAGACTTTAATTAAGATGACTACTGCTCAAATAAATAAAGGAACATGTTTTTAATCAGATTACAACATTAAGTCAGTTAAACCACCGGGATATTGATCTGGTCAGTTAAGTAGCAGGGGAGGTTGTTAATCAGTTCCAGCTGCGTTTGGGTGTTAATGACATGAACAACAGGTGCACTCGAGGGGCAGCAATGAAACAATCCCCAAAACAGGAATGGTTTTACAGGTGGAAGCATTTTCCCTCCTCATCTGTTTTGACTGCTTTTTTCACTAGTGTTGCACTTGATTGGGATCATTGTCACTACTATTAGCGTGAAACCCTACAGAGGTTGCACAGGTAGTCTAACTCCTCTAGGATGGCACATTAATACGTGTCATCATTACCAGAAGGTTTGCTGTTCCTGAACAGGAAACTGAAGAGCATGAAGGAGATTCCATGAGACAGGAACTCTGAGGGAGTGATAACCATGGAGGAACAGGCTAGGTAAACGGACAATGACTGCCTTTAGGTATCAGGTTCCTTCATGAGAAAAAAACCCTGTACGTTTCACACATTAGGCTGCACATTTGTGTACATTGTGTGAATAATGCTAATGGTATTTAAATGTTCTCATGAACAGTCTTAATGAAGAAACAGACCAATTTATTACAACACAGTAACAGAAAACCTACATTAGAAACTGGGAATGTACATTTACAATGTACGGAGAGCCTGACAAAAAACACATCAGGTTATTAGAAATGCAGAATTCACTGCTTTTGGTGTTCAATCCATAATAGAAACTAAATGTGAGGATATTTTGCCTTGTTTCTTTTTCTATTTATATATTAGTTAGATTATAGTGTGCCGTATTTTACTTTTAACATACTGTTCTTATTTTAAAGGACGTGCAGTTTTGTTTATCACATTATTTCAGCTGCAAAGTAACTGCAAAGCCTGACAGTGCAAAAACACAACTGCTCCAGTATTCTGCGTTTTTAGTCAAATAAAGAGAAACACTAGAGTTTAACTCCTGTTTCTCATCACTTTGCTCCCATTTCTATTAATATTGAGGCAGCCCTACAGCACAAAGAAAAGACTGAGAAGAAATCCAACCATCATTTTTCACGAGGTAAATAGATTACCCATCACACAGAGCATCTGAAACACAAGAAACCCGAACAATATGAAGAAAATATCAGCTGTGGAAGTTGGAGTGATTTTTCTCTGTGAATGGAAGTTTTTATCCACAAAGCTAATGTCTCCCAGAGAGTTCTTGAGTGTGTTTTTGTGTGTTTTAATATCACTGAGCGACTAAGTACGACCATTTCACTTAAAAGCACTGTGATCTGAATAACAGGAGATGCAGTAGGTGGAAGGAATGGCCAAGTAGAAAACAAATGAAACACAGCAAAGGTGTAGGGTTATATTTTCTTTCTCTCTGAGTAGTTGTTATTTTCCTGTTTCCACAACTTATTTAATGCTTTGTAATCACTTACACTGTTGAGTACAATAGATTTTGTCAACTAAAGCTGCACAAAATCACCCCCATTTCACATTTCATGGATGCCATAAATGACCAGGTCCCCTTAAATCCAAACCCAGAGATGCAACAGCTTCTAGCCATGACACGAAAGACACAGCTTGTTAGGACAGAAGTGACTGATAATATTTATGAAATTAAAAAAAATGTTCTAGTTACTAGCTAGGAGAAAAACATGCTTCCATATAATTCCATGCATATCAGCTAGAGGCAAACCCATGCATTTTTTCTGCATGGTTGGGGCAGCGAGGTAGGGCGCTAAAATCTGGATTAACAAGGGATTCGTTCACACAGTACAGTCACCCTTGAAAGCAATAAAGAGCATGCAGTTGCCAGGGGATGAAGCTAATGTAGTGAGAAAAAACTGAAATTATTAGCGAACATAAAAAAAATAAATGTAATAACATATTTCTAGACAGTAAAGGGATAATGGGTTACATCAGAGAGAAGAAAACACAAGTCTAATGACTAAGTCTTCTCTTCCAGCCATGAAATCCCTCGTTTTGCCTCAGTGCTCCAACTTCCTCTGTTCTCGGGGCTGTAATCACACCTGATTTTACAGAGCAGAGTGTACCGTGCTGCTAGCAGATCTGTGCCTGACATTACAGCAAAGAAAAAAATAACACTGTCACATCTCCAGTCCTATTTTTGCTACATTTTGTTATGTTGGACATATGGACGATTTAGCGCGTAAAAGCATGGTTTGTGTTGCCTCTGCAGTCCTCAGCTGACATCACTCTATTATTGTGTTTAAATACTAGCTGGAAACTCCCATTGACGTAATAATCTACCTCTCAGATTCATGGTTGTAGATCCAGTGTTCGAAAGACTCATCTAGTTAATATTATACTGATGTTAGTGATAGATAGAAAAGTAATAAACTATTCACATAATATTATATAAACATAAATGAGACTAAAACTAATTTAAGGATGAAAGCTTTAAACCTGTTTTCCTTTCTTTTGTCCCTAGGTTGACCTCGGGGTTACCTGTTATTCTTGCCTCTGGCAGCTCATTGTCACCAAGGTCACTACTATGTACAACTGCAGAATACAGATCAGAGGCAAGGGTGGCAGCACCGGGCAGACTGACCTGGATGTGATGATATTTCAGTGAGCTTCAGCTGGACCACATCCACATTCGCTTTTTATCATGCTCCCAACATCCTCAGGATTTTATTTGAATCTCTCCCTCATCACCACCTCCCCCACCCGCCTCAAACAACATTTAGGTGGTATTTTAGCACCAGAGTTAAAGATATGCATTTGAAAGCAATGAATAGCAGCTTGATGAAACAATACGTGAATATCTGGAAAATTGCTTGTCGAACAAAGCTTATCAAACCAACTTGTTCCCAATATATTCGCCATAGTGACATAACTTTTCACATACTTTATGTAGACAGTGTGGCTGGAGCCTTCCCTAATGTGAGTAACGAACTTGGACTACAATTGTAAATCATAACATTTTCAGTCCAGATGATACATATTCATATGCAGATGCTTGCAGAGATTAGACTGACCATCAGTGAGTTTATGAGTACAGCCAGTGACAGGTGTAGTCCCACTGGGAATGTCATAGAACTGTCTAAATAATTCTTTGTCAGGCTCAGAGTTCACCTTGCTCTGTGAATGCCTTGATTAAATGCAGTTAATAATGAGATGCCAAAAGAGCGTTCCCCCATGAGCACTGGCACAGAAATATTCAACTTTATTTGATGAGACTGCTGCCCCTGGAATATGCACTGTCATAGATCAAAATACCCATTGCACTCCAGATTCATGAGCCTGAGGACAAATTGCACCAAGCTTGCAAAGGATGTACAACAAGAAATGGTGGAAGCCTTGGCGTGTGCCTGGCATGTCACCTGTGTACCACCGGAGAAGGAAGCATGAATGATCACTGGTCTTTCCTGCAATGCTGGAAAAAATGTGATGAAGGTTTTTAGATGGATCATAGTAGCTGCTATAAACATAAAAAGTTCAGTGATTGCATGGACTCTTAAAGCTTTCCTGCAGTGCTGCTGAAAGGTAGCCTGATTTTCTAAACTAGCATCTGCTCTTTAGAAAATTACTGTGGCTGTTTCTATGTAATTGTGAAACATTCAGAAAATGTGATAAAAGGTTTTACTTATTGGGGTAATATTCTGTCAGAATCCAGAATCAACATTTATTATATGAAAGCTAAAGTCTGCACTTTAAATAAGTTTGTTACAGGGGTTAAAGGTGCAAAATGATATACATTTTAGCTTGTAGAGCTAAAGTAGATCCTCTGTGTTAAAAGTTCAGGAATTCCTCCTTGGATAAGTGGAGAGTATTATGGCTGGGATTTTTCAGCTGAGAATATCTGCATAGGAGGCCTGAGGCATAAACCGGATACAGCGAGCAGCTGCCTTCATCCCCAAAACCTCAAGAAGCAAATAATAAACTCCCGTTCAGTTATTCTTAATAATTCAGGCGCTTCATTAATATTATGTGTTTTTTGTTTAATGTTTGCACTTTGTAAGACCTAACTGAACATTTTCTGCTACAAGCTCAAGTGCAGCAGGAAAACACGGAGCAGTCGCCATTGTTTCATTTTCTTCCGACAAGCAGTCAATCTTGAAAGAAAGAAACAGCTTGTTCAGCGAAAGACTCAGCGAAAGGGTCGAAGACATCTTGTGAAAAGCCAGAGGAAGATAATAGGGTGGAGTAACTGCTTTCTTAAATCACACCGAAGATGAACTTGTCATTGAAAAAAGAAAATCACATAACGGGACGCATATTAGTGAGGATAATTGTGTTTAAAGGCCTTTATACACCAGTCATTTCCTCTGGCCAGAGATAACAGTTAGAACATCGAGCTATTTTTGAGAAAGAAATGAGCTGATGGAATATTGTGATACTTATAATAGACAACAGAACTGCCATATTGTATGTAGTCACATAAAAATGATGTGCTGGAGAATCTGAAAGACCTGTAAGCCTTCTATATGATTCAGAAATTTGTTGATATATTTTGGCAATGGAGGGGAGTCCATGTGCCGTTGTTTATAGACCATGCTAAGAAAGTGAAGATGCACTATACTGTCAAAAGCATCCCCCGACCCAAATCACTGAATTCAGGTGTTCCAATCACTTCCATGGCCACAGGTGTATAAAATCAAGCACCTAGGCATGCAGACTGCTTCTACAACAACTGTGTCAGTTCCAGTGTGGTACCACTGTAGGAAGTCCAAGTGAGAAAGTTCCTCCTTAGTAAATATTCTTAGTCACCTGTTAGTGCTACTAGAACAAAATGTGACTGGGGATGACAGCAACTCAGCCACAAAGTGGTAGAGAATCACAGAAGATGCTGAGGCTCACAGTGGAGAGATGTCGCCAACTTCATACAGAACCAATGGTTACACACCTCCAAATTCAGATTACCTGAAGGAAAGTGCATCAAGAACTTCATAGAATGGGTTTCCATTGTTGAGCAGCTCCAGCCAAGCCTCACATCATCAAACACAATGCAAAGAGTCGGATGCAGCAAGCCACCACTGGACTCTAGGGCAGTGGAGACTTTTACTCTGGAGTCATGAATCATCCTGCTATGTAGACAAGTCTAGGTTTGCCAGGGGAACATACTTAATGTGTATGTGTTAGTCCCCATAGGGAAATAGTTCCTCTGCATTTAACCCATTCACCCAGTGAAGCAGTGGGCAGCCACCAATGCAGCGCCCGGGGAGCAGTGTGTAGGGACGACACCTCGCTCAGGGGTACCTCAGGGTAGCCGTTCAGTGGAGTCGAACCCCCGACCTTCCGATCATGGGGCCACCACTCTACCTACTGAGCTATCCCTGCCTCTTGTCTGATCTCATTGTGCCGAGTGTAAAGTTTGGTGCAGGTGAGGCATTGTTTCTCAAGAGTTAGTTCCAGTGAAAGGCATACCGAGACATTTTGGGAAATTTCATGCAACTTCCTATTCCAACATGACTGCACACCAGTGCACAAAGCAAGGTCCCTGAAGACATGGATGAGTGAGTTTGGTGTGGAAGAACTTGACTGGCTTGAGTCCTGAGCTCAACCTGAACAAAGAAGGTGCAAAAGGTCTGAAATTGAAGGCATTGAGAGCGCAGCAGGAGTGTGTAGGAAAGGAGAAAGATTTGGCAGGTCATATAATTTGGTATTTAAGAGTCTGTCTTGTTAGAAATCTGTGAGTGACAAATCAGCATGACTTTCCACACCTTAGGTTTGTGAGGAAATGCAGGAGTCATGCTGACTTCTCAGCTGCCGACCAGTGCACAGTAATAACCCCATAATTTTGCACAAATCTTGACATGAACGTTTAATGTCCATCAACAGCTCACTATATCCCTCTATTTTTCATATCATTAAAAGTGTAATGACAGAGCAATGGAAGCTGAATACTTTTAATAACTTTGATGAATCATTGTTTGAAAACAAAGAGTAAAATCAGAAGGTTATTACAAATATTTAGAACAGCGCTGCACAGCGAAAACAAGAAGCACAGGCACGTGTTCATGCATGCATGCATGCAGGTATGCAGGTATGCATGCTTGACCATCCATCCAGTCCAACACCTTTACTTTCTGTGGCTTTATCTCCTGATCTCATCAAACACTTCATAGTTTGCACAGTTCTCACACTGGTTTCCAGATTCAATGTAAGCCTGGTAAACACAAAGAAAGTAGGGACCAGGCCGTGTGTCAGAGAGATATGCATATCATCTTAAATAACACTAATACTAAAAAGCACTATGAAAACATGCATAATTAAAGACATGCTGCCTAAAAATAGAAGACTGAAAAAGAAGGCATAAATAAGAGACGAGTCAGATATAAGAGCGAGACAGAAAGCAGCGACAGAGGAATGATGCTGGTGGCCATGGCAATAATAAAAACTGAAGAAAAATAAAATAAATCCAACACGCAAATTGTGTGGACAGTCTGACTTCTGTATTACTGTGTAAACTTGTCAATTTACTTTCCCGTCTTCAAACAAACAGTGTGAAATGACTCAAGCAGCTGTCTGATTGCTTCAAAGAGAAGACTTGATGGGAGAGGCAACTTCATTATGTGGAGAAATAACAGGCAGCAGAGGAGCTGTCTGCGATATTTGCATTGTTTTGTGTAGCATATTAAAAATGGTGCCAAAGTGTTACATTACATTCACAACATGTTCCCAGCTGATTTGCCCGGAGCGTCCCATTCCACATTCCCCCGCCACTTCAATTAAAGAAAAAACACCTTGCTGTTACAAGTTCCCTCCTTAGCCCCATTATTCGCACTCCCTCTCCTTTATTGGTCCCATCCCTTCCATCATCAGCTTATTTCAGATATGCAATCTCCTTTTTATCTTTTTCCTGCGTCTCATTGGCCCGGCCTCGCTGCACCTTATTAAAATGTATAATTTCAAATTATTCTTCAAAGGCGAACTGTTTGCCGAGAGAACCAAAGCCATGCCCCGTGTTACAGGAAATTACTCTGAGAATGAGCACAATAAGATAGCCCACCACCTTTTCCTTGCTGTGTGCTTTCTCTGTATTGTTTCGGAAACACTATGCGGCTGCAAACAAAAACGAAAAGAAAAAAGCTGAGTGACTCAACAGTATATAGTTTCAATCATTACATCACAGTTTATCAGCGTTTCTTCACATTTTGAAATGCAGCCCGTGCACTTGGCACAGCTGTCAAAGCAGCCTATTTTTAGCCTTTAATAATAAGAGAAAAATCTATCGGTAAACCACACATTCTGTAACCCAAATGTGCTTCTTACAAAAACAGCCAAGCATATCTTCAGATAAAATGACTTAGCTACTGTGGAGCAGCACGTAGCGGAGCTCCTCTGATCCACCCTTGCACTGTTTATTTGTTTAAGCCTCGTAGTCTACGCTGTCTTGTTGATAACCAACTCATTTGCAATGATAACATGCCCAAGAGGCGAAAATGAGGCCATTCACCACGGCTGTGCTGATAGCGGATGAGGAACTCAGAAGCTGTGATTGGCTTGACTGTGATGTTCAATTAATAGTCGACTCACCGAGTGCTAACACACATCAAAGTGCCCCATTGGGCCAAATCAGTGATTGACAGAGCAGAATAATCCTGGCATGGAGGTGCTGAGCTATGTTATCTCTAACACAGTGGACACACCAAACAAGTAATATACCGAGAAAAATGTCGGGGGGAAATGAAAATGTTGAAGAAAGAGGAAGACTGGATTGTCTACAGTCAGCCATTTTTTAAACGGGAAGCTGTCATCCAGGTCTGCCCCCAACACGTCTTGTAAAAAGCACATGAGCAGAGATTCATATAAACACCCAACTTTACCCACCTTCCATCTTCAGTGTCTTCCAATCTCTCGTGCAACCAGAATAAAAAGCAGCTTAGACAGGGGGACCCTGCCACAGTTTGGCTGCAACAAAGGAATTGCATGGAGTACCCTGTGGGCCTGTGCGTTCTGGCTGGCAGCTTTACATATAAAACAGGCAGGCCTATCTGTCTCTGCACAGGCTGCGGCCACAAAGTCCGAATCCCCAGCTTTGAACACTCTGAGGATCCTGGCTCTGGAGTTCTGTACAGGGTGAGATTAACAACAAACACTAAACATTACTCTTCTGCTCATGTCTCAAAGAAGAAGGGAAAACACAAAATGCTGGGAAGTTTGGTCGAATAAAAGTCTCCGCTTCGCTCTGAGCACACAGAATTTTTTACCGTGTCCTTTAAAGTGCCTGATAAATCTTTTCCGTTCTTCCTCCGATAACTTTGTGCTGTGTTTGTTAAATTCAAGTGCTAAAGCGTTAAATGCAAACAAAGATTTAGTAGAAATGTCTTGCGTGATAGTGCCATGCAGATTGATGGGGGTGGTTATGGAACGAGTTGTTATCATGACCACATGGTGCTCTCAGCCTTTTAAATACGTGTTTGGATTTCTGCTTTAGAATGGATTTCATAGAGGATCATAGTTTCGTCCTTTGTAGGTGGTTTATTAGGCGTTACAGCATAGTCACAAAAACCTGAGATGCAAATCAACACTGACATCTACAGCACGTTATATGAAGCTACACTTCACTAATGACAGGGAAGCCAAACTATGGTTCATCAGGTAATTCAATTTATGTATTAATTTAAGCTTTCTGATAATCAAGATACCTGAGAAAATAATATCACCATGCCCCGTTTGATTTTTGCAGCGATGCTCTGATTGTGTCTTGTGTTATGAATCTGCTTCGGTCCTTTCCATTGTAATTGCTGCTAATGCCATTATCACCATTCTTCTGTTCATATCATGTAGCAAATAGTCCTAATTTAGCATCTTCCTGTTCCTTTGGCGACACATTGCTGCATATCTAGACTGACCCCCAGTGGATGTGATATAAAACAACATATTCAGTGCAGTCATTACAATCACACAGTCACAGATTTCCTCATTCTATAACAGAGCTTCATTTCATGTGTCTGTCGGCTACAGTGCATCAGTAAAAAATCAGTAAACTGCAGCACATCGTGAAATTAGTTACCCCACTGCAGTGGTGTCCAAGAATCTGGGACCATATGGGAAAAGATTATTGGAATATTTCATTATTTAGAAACATTTTAAAACACAGGAAGTTATTGCAAATAAAACTGAAAAGGAAATATGACATGCCTCAGGTTGTGTCCTTTCCACTGAAGAAGTATCCAGATAAACTTTCATCTACTTACAGTGCCGTGGAAAACTGTGTGTGTGCCCCACTTCTTTATTTATTTATTTATTTACATTTTCTGCATATTTATCATACTTGCATGTTTCAGATAATAAAACAAAGTTTAATACTAGACAAAGATAACCTGAGAAAATGCAAAATGAGGCATTTAAATGCTGATTTCATTTAATGAGGGAAAAAGATATTCAAACATAACTAGTCCTGTTTAAAGAGGTAATTGCCGCCTCTTGGCAAATCATGTATTAACTGTGATTATCCACATTATTTTGAAAGGGTTTAATTTCACTAGCCACATCCAACCAAGTCTGATTACTGCCAGACTTGTTGAATACAGAAATCACTCAAATAGAACCAATCTGACAAAGTGAAGTAAGGAAAAGATCTCGAAAAAAATATCACATCATGCCTCATTTTAAAGAAACAGCTGAGAAACAAAGTCATTGACATCTACAAAGCCATTTCTAAGGCTGAGTGAAACACAGTGAGAGCCATTATCCAAACATGTAGAAAATCTGGAACAATGGTAAACCTTCCCAACAGCCTACCAAAATTATTCCAAGAGCACTTTGTCAACTCATCCAGGAGTTCATCACACTCGTAAGTCAAGGCCAGTGTTCACGATTCAACAATAAGAATTAATTCTTATTATACTCAACTTTTTTTTCTTTTTTCTGTTGCCCAAATTGTCGAAGTTTAATGGCTTTGCCTTAAACAAGATGTGTACAGTCGGGGTTAAAGTGTGACTCAGCAGGTCGGGGAACCCTAAAAGTGTCTGTGATGGCTTAGTGTGGGAAAAGAAACATAACTCACAATAATTTCTATTGAGCGCTCGCATATGCTTAGTGTACAGGCTGTGATCAGCTGACCTGCTGCTCTTTGTGTATTTGCACAACTAAATTAAACCAGATGTAAGCAGACGTGTCCTGGCTGATTTCCATACACTGACAGTCAGTGTTGGGCAAGTTACTTTGAAAAAGTAATTAATTATAGTTACTAGTTACTTCTTCAAAAAAGTAACTGAGTTAGTAACTGAGTTACAAGATTCTAAAAGTAATTAATTACTTGAAAAGTAACTATTGCGTTACTTTAAAAAAAAAGTTTAACCCTCTGGGGTCCAGGGTATAATCGGCCATTTTTAACTACTTTTGATGTTTCCTCCACATCTCACCTTTAAAAACTGTTTACTTGTTTGGTCTCATCCTTTTCAGCACAACCTCACGTGTCTGAATCTACAGTCATGTTTTCATTTTTTACAGACTGTATTAACACAATTGATCTAAAATCAGACAAAAACCATAAAATCCGAGGAGAAAAAGTGATATATTTGCTGTAACAACCACAAACATGTTTAATGAATCATATTTCATAACTTCAAATGCAAATATAAATTGTCAATTTTAAAATCCTATGCACAAGTTTTGCAAACAACAAAGTTATTTGCATCCATTTACCTTTTACCTTGATTATTTAAATAACCATTTCAAACTATTCACAGAACAATCAGCTGTTCTTCAATAAGATGCCACAAATTATTTGTGCCACTGCAAAAACATCATTTCTGTCCACTATAAAGGAAACATCACAGCCTGATACCTGCAGGTCTGACAGCAGCAGGTGTGTCACTGCTGTTTCTACCTGGAGACAGCAGTCGCCTCAACACAAAACTATCCACAACACTACACACTAACTACACAAGACAGCACATTAACTACACACTGCAAACACGCTAAACGTCACAAATCTCTCACATCTCAAAACTCTCTCTCTCTTTTTCTGCTGTCTCTTGCTCGCTCTCTCTCTCGCCCTCACTCCTAAAACTTCCCCCTCTTCCTAAACAACCAAATGTCATGTTGCCATATCATTTTTTGATTGGTCGACATGGTGCATTTTTCCACCAACACCAAAGGGCTGTTTTTTTGTTTTGTTTTGTATTTTTTTGCTCATAAGCAGAGAGGTCTCGCTGCGCTGTCCTTAGACAGTAAACGTGAGGAAACTATTGAGGAATAAACACAGCATATATCTTGTTTATCATGACTCTGGTTTTACTGGCCCATCAACACAATTTATAAACTGGTATATATCACCTTGTTGCTTTGTCTTTAAGTGGTCATGTGATTGGCTTACCACGACTACTTTATTCTTCCTCAGCCAAACAGCAGCACTCATATCATTGTTTTGCCCCCTTAGCTCCAGGTGTTGTGCCAAAAAGTGATTGCTGCCTGGGGGAGCGCAGCTGCTAAACGCTGTAGCGCCCAGAGTACTTACAGCTCCTTCCGTTAGGGCTGTGCGATATGACCAAAATCTCATATCCCGATATAAAACATCTGTCGTCCTGATAACGATATAAATCACAAAAATGTAACATTTTCTGTAAATTCTGTGAATCTCGGGCAGCTCGACTTGCTGAAGTGTTTCCAGCTGGGCGTCGTGTAGGCCTATCTGGAGTCGAGTGTTTTACCGATGCATGAAACTACACATTTTTAGACATGGGTTGTAACAGCCGCCGTTTTCTTTGCAGCGTGCTGCAGGGAAAAGCCTGCTCTAACGTTTGAGTCTAAGGTTTATTTTTTAGCACCTGACGGCTCTTTTTTGCTTCTCATCGGTAAATATTTCACGCGATTCAGTTTATTTTGAAAAGTCTCAACAGGATCTTGAGCTTTATTGTGAAAGGTTTATGTGGAAAATAAACAAGCGGACACCTGATGGTTTGTCGTTGTTGCTAACATAAAAACAGGCCCATCTGTAGTGTGGTTATATTAAATGTAAGAGAAAGAGAGAACTTTAATAAATGAATACAGCCACTACAGTGACCATCAAAACCATGAACAAATATTGCCGTAAACAGTTTATTTTGCGACACCACGAAACAAACAATAGCGTAAAATGAAACATAGACGTTTTCATATCGTCATATCTATATGAACAGCCCTAACTTCCGTGCAACTGATATAAGATGCGGTGAGCTGAACACAGCTCCAGCCATCTGTTTGTTGAAAAATAGTAACGCGACCGCATTTTGTTGTTAGAAACGGTAACGGCCTTGTAACGATAGAAATAGTAATTAGTTAGATTACTCATTACTGAAAAAACTAACACCGTTAGTAACGCCGTTACTTGTAACGCCGTTATTCCCATCACTGCTTACACTGTTGATGCTGTCTTTATAGGTATTGGACTGTAAAATTTTCGTATGAAGGCGGAATTTAAGCGTCATCAGCTGAAATTCATATGAATCTCTGCTACACTTGATGTAACCCGACTCTGACCATGAAACCACAGCAGTCACACACTATTCTTTACTAACTAAAGTGCTGAATCCATCACAGTACAGCAAACTATCCTGCAGAGTACTTTTATGCAGCCTTTAAATGGCAGATAGTCTGCCTCGGTTTGACTTGCAGCATGTTTCACAACATGAAAAAAATAATGTCAGTACAGACCAACAACTGTACACCCAACATCTGATTTAAAAACACGAGGACGTGTAAGCTTGTAATGTATCAAATCCCACTGAGCAGCCCTTACCTTTAAAAATAACCTCTCTTCTTCCTCTCCATCTCTGAGTGAAGTTCGCGCTCTTTCTTTTCCCTCCCAGTGGAAAACAGCAGCAGGACCTTCAGCAACACGCTGCACACAAACAGTTTGTGTGTTTGCTGATGTTTGTTGAGCTGATAGAAACGTTGCATTTAAATTACCTGACACTTAAAAAAGTTACTCCTCCTCTGCTCCTCTTCAGTAGCGTTAGCTAGATGCTGAAGTAAGCACTGCAACTTATGGACATCTGCAGTCGTTTACGTAGTGTTGTTCAAAAACAACAACAACAAAAGCTCCCACTTTGAACCCCTGACTTTGCCACTCAGCATCTCTTTTCATGACCAACAGGACTGCCTTCCATGTGTTACTGTTTAGGCTCAGATGGGTTTGATGTTTGGAGGCTGGCATTTTCTAACTTGTTAAAGAAAAAGCAAGGAGCCTGTTTTGAGGATGTAAGGAGTAGAAAGTACAGATATTTGTTTAAAAATGTTGGGAGTAAAAGTAAAAAGTAATCAGAAAATAAAGACTCAAGGAAAGTACACGAAACATGAAAACTGTACTTAAGTATCTCTGCTGTGGACTGATTTGACAAAAGTTGAACTTTTTGAAATGTTTGAGTCCCATAAAACTAACATTGAAATAAAAAGAAATCATTCCAACAGTCAAACATGGTGGTGGTAGTATGATGGTCTGGGGCTGCGTTGGTGCCTCAAGGCCTGGATGACTTACTGCAATTGATAGAACCTTGAACTACCAGAAACTCCTGCAGGAAAATATCCGACCATCTGTTCAAGCCTTGAAGCTCGACACACATGGGTGATGCAGCAGGAAAATGATCCAAAACACACCAGCAAGTCCACCTCTGAGTAGCTCTAAAATAGTGAAGGTTTTGGAGTGGCCTAGACAAAGTCGGAACTTAAATCCGATCAGGATGGTTTGTCATGAAATTAAATAGGCTGGTCAACCTTAAAGACATTTTATTCAATCTTAAAAACCCTCCATTGTGGCTCAATTTAATTTGGCAAAGAAGAGTAAGCCAAAATTTCTCCACAGCAATGTGAAAGACTCATTGTCAGTCATCCAGTTATCGCAAATGCTTGCCAAGCAGTTATTAGGTTTAGGGGTTAGAGGTTAGAGGTCGCATAGGGCCGGGGAGGTTTGGATAGCTAGTTTTTGTTACTAAATGAAATCATTGCTGAAAAACTGCATTATGTATTTACTGATACATCAAAATCAGGAAGAAATGAGGAAGTGGGCACTGTAACAGTGGCTTTTTAAAATGAATCCACCAGCAGTCACTGCTCACCCGCTTCTGGAGTTAATGTTTATTTTAACATTTCGCTTGGATTGTAACCTGATGCTTTCTTGACTTTCGTGAACAATATATCAGCATAAGACCTGTTATTAAGAGTATTCTGCTGTTCTTTTTCAAATGCAGTACCAAGGATTGGACCACAAGATGTCAACATTTTTCCACATAAAAACAATCCCTTGATGGCAATTTAGTGTGTTCATTCTGTCATTATTGTACAGGAAGTGATGCATTTTACGTGTAAAAAGTACGTTTTTTTACCCAACATTTGACTCAAGAATACTTTGGTATACAGTGATCATGGTCAACTCAGTGACTGCAGGCTGCCCAGGTCCTGTGGCTGCAAAACGAGTCCAAATCACCAGCCCTCCATCACCATGCTTCAGCTTGTTTGTGCCAATATGCTATGTTTGATTTTCACCAAACGAGGCGCTGTGTATTATGACCAAACAGCTGCACTTTGATCTCGTCTGTCCAAAGAACAGAAGTGTTATAGGTGGTTCAGATGCAGCAAACCCAAGGGATGTGTCCATCTTCCTTTTACAGGGTAGAGGCAGCTTTTGCTAATAGCCAAACTTGTTTAGTCTTTTTATAATTTTATGGTCATGAATTTTTAAGTGTAACATGCTAACCGGGCCTGCATAGTCTGAGATGTAGCTGTTTGGAATTGCATGGTCTGACCTTGGGGTGAATTTTCCGGGACATTCACTCCTGGGAAGATTGTGGCACATCTGAGTCCTCCAACCAGCAAACTACCAAAATTTACTTTTAGAAAAACTTTAGAGATGTGATCACAATTACTTATGATTAGTTACTTAAGTGTATTGAGGCAGTATGTGTTTTTGTTGTTTTTCACAGGAATGCAGAGTCCTGTGAAACAATTTATTTCCCTTTAATGTCATGTTGTCTCACACTTTCAGTCCCGCTGAGCCAGAATGAATGAAATGAACTATAAGTCTAAAGCACCAAACTTCAAGAATGACCATAAAATACAAACGACTGACCTTTTAACACAAAATTTAAATTCTTCAAGCATAAGTATTGTTTTCTCTCTTGTCCAGTTTTGTGTTTGCTGGCATCTGGATGTGAATCAGGGTATAAAAACTTGACAGTTCTGTCTGATGTCTGCCCGGTTATGTGTCGTTTGTTTGCTTCAGTGACACTTTTTTAATTATAATTTTTATCTCCGTAGACTTAAAAAGCAACAACGTGTTTCAACAACTTTCTGCACTGACCCAACCCTTGCATCACATCTTGAAATCTACATATGTGATGCTGCCGCTGCCAAGCGCTAGCTGATAGGATCACTTGTTGCCACTAGGTGTCTCTGTAGCATTTCAGCTGCTCTGGGTGATGTTAAGGGCTGAGAATATTATTTCATAATTATTCATCATCAAGGAGAGTCGTATTATAGCCAGGTCTAGTCTGAGGCACATACTTTAGCCTGTTTCAGAGGCATGTGGATGAATCATTTAATGTGAACTCTGTTAAAATATTTCAAACTGCAGATACGGAGTTATCCTGTGAGATCATCTCTTCAAAAGCATCAAAAGCAGAAAAGAGAACTGGCTTGAGATTGCAATTTAACTCATGGCTGCGACTGCCTTGGATGTTTCCACGAAGAAGTTTTATTGGATATCTGCCGGCAGGTAAGACATTTTAGATCAGATAGAGGTGAGAGGAGAGAGCAGATGGCACACAGGAGGGGGGGCCTGGCGCCCGACCCGGACACTGTGCTGGAAATCTGAAATTTGAATAACAGTTAACAAGATGAACAAAATGTTTGAAACAATATTATGCAGGTTACCAAAAGGAAAACATGATGATGTTTTGAATATGTGTATTGATGTTTTTAAGTGCAGCAAACTACTTCTAATATAAACACAACAGACTTTTTTTCCTCTGAATATCTTTTATTGTTCAGTCTACATCAGTCTGTGCTTAGACAAACTGCCTCCAATCTTTTCATAGTTTGTAGGATACATTTATGACCAAAAACACATTTCACACTGCTACAGATTGACAGAACTGCCATATTGAATGTTAAGATATCTATTTACTGTCATGCTGAGTGTTTTTATCAGAAGTAATGACTTACTGATGCTGTTACTGCTGCTAGTGTGGCATCTGGCATTATAATGGCATCTATGAGTCCTGATGGATGGACGGCATTCCATAGCATTGTCCTTCTATGGTAGGAATTTGCACTGTAATTTACAGTTCAATGAAACTGGACCTTACATCCTCAGCCCAGCGTTAAACAAATAGACAAACAATGTAATATGTTAATCCTTTGTCGTAAAAATCATATGCATTGATACTTTCACCAGTCCTTGAGCACAATGTCTTACGCTTATGCTTATTACTTGTGCAGTATTTGAAGATAGTAAAGAGCTATGATCGTATAGAGATCTTAAAGTATCTACAGCTTTGTATATCCTTTTGGTTATGAGGATTAGCATAGTCATCCTGTACCTAATAGTATTTCATGATTACAATGTATATAAAAAACCTCCGCAGAGTGACACTTTTGTACATGTTGTGTGTCTCTTTTTTGTTTTGTACATAGCTGTAATGGTTAGCTTTTATTTTCACATTGTCTTATTCTGTCTCTCACCATAATTTATGGCAACTTCTTTGTAGCTTCACTTTGGCAGTCAAATCCAGTGGTGCAGATGGAGGACCGTGGCCTCCCCTGGTCAAACAACGAGAGTCGTTTCATCCCAAGACCCGCGTTCCTGCCAAGCCCTACGACGGGCCGTCTTGTGCAGCATAGTTCCTTGTAGAGTCTTTGAGTTTGTGGTTAGTGCTTTCGCACTAACCAGTGTTGTGCTAGTTGGTAGAAACCCCCTTATCTTGCTGGTCTGTTTAAAGGCCATTTCACAGTTAAGTCCCAAGCAGCAGTCTTGTTCAGGGGCAGGGTGAGAGATGCCAGAGGCTCTGAAGGGCCAGTAGTGTTGGCACATTCACTCCAGTCACTCCGATGCTAGACCAGTGGTTCCTGAAATTTCCCTCTGCTTACCAGTCCACAGCTTTTCAAGCTCCTTCTACTTCATGCCATATCTGATTATTTTAAGCTGCAACTTAAGCCAGCCTCTCTGTAATCCTCATTATTAGGAAACACTGCACTAGCCAAAGTAGACTTTTCAGCATGTAGCTAATACGGCTATCTCTGCTGTAAAACTGGCTCTTTGAAGTATTTCCTACAGCAATGTCAGAGAAAGTTTTGTCGTAAAAGCTTGTCGGCCATGTAGTACATACATTTATACATCTGATGTTAGCTGTATTAGCTACAGCTGGTAGGCTGATAAGGTGTTTAATAGCTGACTGGGGTAAAGAACTGTATACACTGTTGCCCTTCAGGGCCCCGGGACAGACCTTGACCTTTGACATCAGGGTCATGAGCCATCTCTGGGAGAGGCTTGAACATCCACAGGCTTCGTTCAAAATATGGACGCCGAGACGCAGGTCAATGAGGAAAGATGAAAAAGTATCCCACCACGGTCTACATTTACTTAAAGCAGTTAAGACTTGGAAGGTTTTCATATGAACAGGCAAAGTTGTCATTTTGTTAAACAAATATTCAGTGGAGGATACTTTTTCGATCTTGTAGTCCCTTGTGCTCCCCGCAGCCTTGCTTCTCAGCTTTCTCTCCCTCTCTCCCCTGCCATCTTCTGGCTCTTCGCTTTCCTTCACAGACTGTTTTTGTCTGGCAACTCTGCCTCTGGACTGCGGGGGAAGTAGACTGTGGCTTTGTGCTCCTCGTAGCGGTCGATGTGCTTAAGGTGTACCACCATATGCAGGGCATAGGCTAAGACGAGGAGCAGAATCAAAGATGTCACCAAGCCCATGAGGATGGCTGGTGTCAGGAAAGTAGCGCAGTCACTGGCCGATGCAAACTTGTCTGACTGAACATTGAAGGCCTGGATCTGGAAGAGCAAAGAGAAGCCAGAAAGATGAGATTAGGCTGAACTAAAGAGGACAACTGGCTCTTACTGGGCTTACCAAGCATCGAGAAACTGGGCAGATGGACAGGTTGAGACAGCCTAAGCAGATGGCTGAGCAGACAGAGTGGAAACAGACTGACAGTCTGCCAAACAGCCAGGAAAAGGACAGACTGACTGACCTATGGCCAAACAGGTGTAGCACGAAGGCAAAAAGCTGGCAAACATGCACACGTATAGAGACCAGGACAGACAAATGTGCAGACATTATTAGAAGAGTTACACAACAAAGGCTGTGCCCTTTGTGCGACAGTATACCTGGAAATCAGTGAACGTGATGTGCCAGTTAGCAGATGTGTCAGTGTGGGAGCTGGGCACTAGCAGGGTGTCGTATTTGTGCAGGCTGCTGACGTGCTGGCAATGGTAGGAGGAAGTGGCAGGAGCGTAGACCTCGCTGGCATTGAATGTAGCCTCTTGGGTCCAGTTGTAGTGGATGTGGACGCTGTCTAGTGTAAACCAGTTTTGACCAGCTGCCTCGTAAAAAGTATTGGACATCTGTAGTCTGGTGGAGGCACAGTTCAGTTTGTTAGATGCACAGTCCGCACACGACCACTTACGCTGTAAACTGTACGTTCGAATACAACAATAATGTTGAATGTGATAAATAAAACGTAGGAAGTTAGTCAGTGTGTTTTTACCTTATTACAAGACCTCGCAAATCCTCCACGTCACCAAACTTTAAAGAAAGCCTTCGGCAGAAAAAGAAACGTAAACATTTAACACAGAAACCCAGAGGAACCGTCAGTGCAAGATCAACTTCCTTCTACTGCCTTGTCTGATAACAAGGTTGTGAAATATAATGCATCATGCACAATGTTAAAGCAACTGCGCAGTAAGGGGTCCTCCGTGACTTACGTAGCTTTCTCTTTGGTGCAGATGGAGCCTTTAGTGTCCACAGGTGAGTTTGGGTTAAAGACCCTTTCAGTTAGATCGATGAAGGTGTGGTTCCTGTAGCGGATAGCGAGTCGCTTTGCCTTAAACAGAATGCAAGTCTTCCCGTTGTAAGACACGCTCAGCGGGCCATAAGGCCCCATCAGAGACTGGAGCAGCTTCCTCTTACTGTGAGAAATCCCAGGATGGTGCCAGTTAAAAGGCTGCCAACATATGAAGAAAGTCATTAAGCACAGGAGATATTTCAAAAATGACAGTAAATCTGCAGAAAAAGCACGAGTAGCTGCACTTTTGCATTCCCGGCTTCATCCTTCTACGCTTTCTATATGTGCTTTTCCCTGTTTCAAAGGCTGGAAGCGGCTGTGACAGTGTGTTCAATGAATAAGTTAATCTAGAAATCAAAAGAATTTCTATTTGTTGAAGCCAATCAAATTAACCTCTTAAGCCCCAACGCCCCCTGATACGGGGGCAAAAGGCAGGAGATCAGTTAGACTCGGGGCTTATGAGGATAATAAAATATTCTGTAACCTGTGATTACTTTATATAATTATATAATGTGAGCCAAACAATTCGACAGTGTAATCCACTTATTCATTGTAAAATCATCTAAATGAAACAGTATAAAGTTTTGCTTTCCCCCCCCCCATAAAAGCAGACCCTGGTGGATCCAGCTGCTCAACAAGGAAACAGCTTCAGAGACCATAAATCCAACATATCCTATTCCTTCATCTGTGCAGCCGTTTCTGTCACCGTTGCTCTTCCACAGCATATGTCAGCGTGACACGTGCATACAATCGCCAACCAGCTCCTGATTTATTTCCACACCAAGCGAGCTTGACTTTGTGCACAAGCTACCGTGCCTCCTTTTTATGCATGCAGTGATATTTGATTTCAAAAGGGCAATTTAAAAATCACCTTTCTGTCAAGCTTGTCATCATGATTATAATTTCGCTCGTGTGTAAAGTTCAGTGGACCAACCGCCACTTGAATGCTAAATGAGGAAGGAGCTGTGCGTGGAAAACAGGATCTTTCTGAATTTGCAGACATTTGTGTGGCAGCTGTTCTGCTGGTTGTGAAAATAGTAACTGCCTCTCTGTCTGGCTTTTTAATCTCTGTGCTCAAAGGCTACATGTCACTGGAGGCTGTTTGACTTAAGCCAGCACTAATTTACAATATATATATAAAGACGTAGTCACACTGTGATATTACTCTTAAATAACTGGGTATGTGTGGCAATTTTCCAAAACATTTTAAAACTACAGTCGTTACTATAACAGTAATGATATAAAAATCTTTATAAAAGAATCAGTTCACCAGCATTAACTGATACAACTGGATGCAACAGCGTATGCAGCATGTTTATTGCAGAATTTTCAGTGGCAGCCGTCCTGTGTGTGGGTGGCAAAGATGTTTTACCTCTGGTGAATATGAGACTACAATATTCCCACATTCAAGGTCATGCAGTATGGCTGAGTGAGCATGCTCTGTTTTGTTTGCGAGCATCCTAGTGTGTGTTTCGGTGTGTATCTGTATGTGCGAGCGAATGGCTGATGGTGGAGAGAGCCAGGCAAGAACAGAGAGACTGTACCTGCAGTATTCTCCTGAGTGGGTTTTCATCTTCGGGCGTCAAATAAACCTCTTCACTTTCTAAGCCGTACTCACCATCTTGACCTGAAAACACGCACACGTTACCGCATCGTTGAAGATGTTGGTACACAAAAAAGGCTGCTTGCAATACTGCGTTACAGATTGCAACATAATCGTGGAAGTTCGCACGATATTAAACGCACACAGTCACAAAGAGGCTTTGTGTGCACCTCATTGCTCAGGCTCGTATCTATTTCCAGCTGTTTTGCGTCATCACACTGACTCATCGGCAGTTTATTTCACAGTTATGGTACTAAGTGTTTACAAATACTGTTTATCTGGATCCAGAAACATACGTTTATGTAACGGAAAAGAATGTTTTCATCGATTTTCCACCTTTGTGTCAGAGAGCATAAAAGCAGCAGCACGTCTTCCCACTGTGTGCACGGATCATATGTGCTCCACACTTCATAACGCTGAGTGTCTCCAGTGTTGGAAAGAAATGCATTTGTCACGTCTATCCAACACATCAGTGTCAAAATTACCATGGCAGGTTTGATTGAATCAGGCCTCGTGTCACACCAGATCTGTTACTTACTTGATGTGACTCTTGTTGCTTGTTTGGGGTTCTCTTTGCTGTGGGAAAGACAGAACACACAATCAGGTCCTGCAACTGCAACACAAAGGATCATTTTTAAGACTTTTCTTTCGTTAATAATGCTTCAATCTGTAACAGCTGCAAAAATCCATTGTCTACAAACACAACAAACACACAACAACAATAAAAAAAGGTCTGTTTACATAAAATTGAGTATTATGCAAAAACATGTGCATTTTAATGTACTGCGTGCAACTAAATGTTCCATGAAATACAACAAAACGAGCTGTTTTATATATCTAACTGATATGTTTTATGTTTTAGCATTTAGACCAAAATGCCACCAAATGCAAGGTTCATGCCACAGCTGCTCTAAAGTAACATTAATGGTAACTAACAAAATCACATTTTAAGTCTCTGTAACAGTTGATTCAGCAGTATGTAAAAGCTTATTAGCTAAAGTGATGTTTTTAATCTAATTATTACTAATTATAATCTATTATTACTGCTATCAAAGAATTTTGAAATTTACTGTTATACAAATAAAAGCTGAAAAAATAGTGAAACAAACTTTATGCAGTTATTTACTTGCATGGCTGAACAGACAATGTTGTTTTTTAGTTGTTGCATTTTATGCTGAGTAATTCTCTGAAAGGTTTAGTGTGCCGGGTGGGTGTAAAAACACGAGTTCAGCTTGTTTTTGTCTAATGAATAACAAAATCTTTCTGGTCAGACTTCTAAAATAGTCTTTAAACAGGCGAAGTCATTTCCAAACAGGTAATTATGCTTCTTTAGTCTGTTTATACGTGTATATGTGCCATATTTAAAAGACTTCTTTCCATGTGGGAGCACAGAGCACAACGACACATTTACTCATTGTATTGTTGTTTGTCTGGTGTGTGGCTTTTTCTATAAATGTGTCTTTGATTTGGGACTGACCCACACTGTGTACTGGGAACAGATTTTTCCACACCTTTGTCCTTGCCCTGCTGCTCTTGGTCTATTTAAACTCCACACAGCCTGGACTTCTTCAAGCTCATCCTGATCCTTTTAACTGTCTAATCAAAGACGTGATACAACAATTGGCTTACGAAGTGGCGCTAGCTACTTCTGTTTATTGCAGCGCTCCAGCTAGAAGCCTGATCGTGACCTGCCCTCATCCATTATTTGGACTGGCTTCCTAAGCTAGAGAGTTATAATGGGCTTATAAAAGTTAAATCCCAAGATCTGTTGGAGTGAGTATTACAATTAACATCTGTCTTTTGGGTCATCACCTGTTACTTTAGTCAGTTTCTCAGCTTTGTTTGGCAGCATTTCAAGTCATTTTATGAACTGCAGTACAACAAAAACAATGCATGGAGGGAACTTCTGTCATTATCTTTGTTATTTAGTTGAATATCAACGCTGCAAATTTCTTCTTAAAAGACAGAAAGAGGATGACCTGAATATTTATACAACGTTTAAACGCACAAAAGCCAACTGAAACATCTGCTGTGAAGGACTGCTCACAATTATGCTTCAGACAAAAGTGCAACAACCTCCATTAAATCCTGTGATAAAAAGGGGACATGAGAATTTATTTTCTTACAGTTTATTTATTATTATTATTTACTTATTTTGGAGTTAAAAATGCAGATTTATTTCACACAATTTTAATTAGGAGCCCAAGGTGAAGGTGGGATACTGTGCAGGTAAGCAGACAGCTGACAAATGAAAAGGAATCAGACGGTTAGTCTGGGAGGAAGCTGCCAGACATATCAGTGCCAGGAGACTGGAGCAGTTATTTGGCCGTATGGTGCCGTTTCCACCTGGGCAATATGGTGTAGTGAAGTGTCAGATGGATTAGGATTAGTGGTAAGAACAGGCCAGGTCCACTGGGGCCCAAGTTATGAGCGACGAGGCCCAGAACAAGATGAAGAGATTAAGGACTGATGTCAGAGGCTGCAGCGTTCAGAACAGGAGACTGCATCAGACCTGACCTCTGAAATCGTGACTTCTGTACAGAGGTCCAAGCGATTTGAACTTTGGCCATGACGACCAATTCAATTCAAAACATGGCAGGAAAATGTGTGTGAAATAAATATCTCCTTTCATTTTTATATAAAAATATATCAAATCATTATTAGAGATATATGACCTCACTGTTACTTATACAACAGGTTGTGTTTTTTTCCATGAAATAACTTTATAATTTCGGGTATATGGATAAAAAAAATATTAAAAAACAAAACGTGAAATTCTGCAATAAGCTTGTGGGATGAAATACGTGGACAGAGACTCGGGCTTTCTGTGCACAGCAACAGCACTGTTGACGTTTCAGCTTTCTTGCTACATTGCTGCAGTTATCAGGTGAGCATATGCAGGAATAATAATAATAATCATCAGTTCAGCCACATCGGCATGATGATTTCTGCTGAATTGTAATGAGTACACGCTCTAGTGTCAGTCTCATTTATAGCACACGTGTGCCAACTTTTACATCAAGTCCAAGTCGTCCTGTATTCTTATGTATACATTCCAAAGGACTCGCTCCCACGTACTGGCTCCCTAAGCTATTGTATGAAAAACAATAACAGGGTTTATGTATATGGTAAATCCAAATATTTATATTTGCCTAGGTGAATGCTGGGTAAGCATGACTGTATGAAACAGCTGCCAAAAGCACTACATTTGGCAGCAGGCAGCTGCAACTGAAACCTCACTACGTGGTAGACACTTGGCTGCTGCTCACTGACTGCCTGCACTAATATTGGGGACATATATGATATTATAGCTACAAAAAGACTTCAAGACTTTAATATCTGATATATATTTTCTCTCTGATATTCATTACGAGTTAATGAAAACATTTCAGTTACAGTTAACACTCAGATGAACTAAATCAACCACAAGCAAATAAGGACGTCTTCCTGCACATCTTCCCGGGCCTCAGCTGGCTGATAGGTGCCAGAGGAGGCTGCGCAAGTGTGCAAGTGCTAACTAAAGCCCAGCCGACTGTTCCTGTGCCAGTTTCGCGATATCAGCAGACCTGGACTTCTGCAGCCCCATCATTGGCTCAGCCGGTCACACGGTGCCTGAGTGCTGAACAAACCCTTTATATAATCAAAGCCAAGCCAGAGCCACTCCTTGGGTCCCCGCAGTCCCCTCACATATGACAAAATAAATAAACCCCCTGCAAATGTTCAAACGTGCTCCCATGCATTATTCGTGTCCACTTTAACAGTATGATGATAGCCTCAATACATAATGATGACAATCTTAAAATTACAGATATTTTCAGCACTTCAATCTATCAAGCCTACACGTGGGATCTCAGTCGGTACATGTTTACTGGACATTCTTGCTCAAGCGTGCAGGTAGCTGATTATCTCGGCTCGTCTGGGCTTCTGCTGTGAGCTGCTGAGCAGAGAAAAGGTGTGGTGCCTGATCCCCAAACTTGTAAACAAGTCCCATTAGCTTCTGCTAACACAGAGCGCTGCACTGTGATGCTCTGTAAACCACGATCAGTCCACCCAACCCTTTACATTCGACAGTCTTAGTACAATGAGTTTTAAATACTGTGGTTCAGTCATCTCACAAACTGAATTTTTTATTCAAAATGCAACAAAATGATGAGAGGTAACATTTCTTTAACTTATATATATGTATCCACTAATTTTAGATCTCTCAGCCTACAATCACTGTCATTGTGTAGCTCAGCTGTGCATCCAGTGATGTGTTCTAACTGCTCATATTTCCTTGTATTAAACCTACATGAAACTTCAAACCCAGATATGGCAGCATTTCACAATGTACAGGAAGAACTTCTATTGCTGGCTAACATTAATGTCAAAGCCATAATATTTTTTTAGGTATGCAAAACATACTCTACTTTCAATTGTTTAAAATTATTTAATCAGACAATAAATTATTATCCCGGGCAAGGCAGGAAAACATGTCTTAATCCCAGACTGTGCAGGAGTTGGCCTATTGATAGATTTATTAGTACAGATTAAGATTTGGGAGTTGGTTGGAGTCTGGCTGCTATTTCTGTGGAGCTCTGGTTGTGCTAGAGTTGTGCAAATCTTCCTACTCCTTTGAGATCAAAGGGTTAAGGGTCAGGGCAGCAGTGCTGAAACGTTATGAGTGCATTCAAACAGGGACTAGAACACACGATTGTTCACTTTTGACCTGATTTTTTTTTCATTTTGTAAACACAGTACACATTTTTATGATTTTAAATAGTTAGTGAAATATTCTACAATTAGCTGCTGGTCTTTTTAACCCTTTAATCTTTCTCCAAATAGGATCACTCAACAGTCGTCTACTGGAAATCTAGCACTTTGACCTCTAATCTCTATGTTAAAGTCAGGTCAAGATACATTTCAGCACATGCTGACTACAGAACGTGATGGATACACTTTTTACAGTTACAGCCACATGACTGACAAACAGACTGAAGCAAGCATGTGTGGGACAGTGGGTGCAACTTGGAGCTTTGATGAGCTGTATATTGTATACTTGCTCTCTGTTCTTTGCAAAAAACACCGTTTTATACAAAACAATTTATATTGACAGGTTTTTGCAACTTGAGAATAAATTTACCTTAATATGGAAAAGCATGCAAGACATCTTGTGCTATTCTAGACACCACTGGGAATTATAAACACTCGGAGGCTATTTTTCACTGTACAGTGGGAGTGATAAAATGCAAGTGTGATGTCACAGACTCAAGATACTGTGTTACGGCTAAGTAACTTGTGTAACTGTTTGAGAAATGTATTGGGATGTTACTAATTTAAAACTGGATTCCATGGATAACTGAACTAACTTAAGTTTGATTAAAACATAAAACATTAAAACATTAAACATAAAACATTAAAACATGATCTTCTGATGTTATGTTCACAACGTCAGAGGAGCATGTTGTGAAGGTCTCCAAGACTTCTTAGTCTTGCAGCATAAAAAGGTCCAAATAGAAACAACATTTTAAACACTTCATAAGAACTTTAAACTGCAGCTACAGAACCTCCTGCGTTTGCTCTCTCAGTGTGTGATTTCCAAAATTACAACTTCATTTGAATCCTACTAGAAATTTATAGTATATATGTAAATATATATATTTAAATTGCCAAAGGTTTACTGGAAAATTTTGAATATTATTTAAAATGCATTTAATTATAACATGCTTAAAGGTTTAGATATTTAGCTATAGACAGATTATGATTTACACTAAATATGTCTATGGCTAAGAGCTTTATAATGCTGCGAAGCTCTAGGCTATTAAACTTTGCCACTTCCATATTGCATCTGCTACAGTACCAGACATCACTTCACTCACAATGTCTCGTTTCCTGCCTTTTGTCTTGTCATTACTTTCCTGCAAAACCTTCTGTCTCACTGTACCTTTCCTTCTACGGTTCCAGTGTTATGCTCCACTACAAGGCTGCTTTTATGTAACAGCATTTCGGAGTGTGTCAGCGCTGAGACCGAGGCTGCGTCTGGGGACCAGAGCTGTTACGTTGCAGAGTTACATACAAAGTTTGATCCAGGCAATAGGCTCACAAACCCCTGGAGATGTTTGCGCAGCCTTTCTCTGTCAGAGGCTATCTGTCTGGGTTTTACGACTCCAAATTGAGCTGGAATGAAAGAAATCCCGCGAGAATTCTTATATTAGGCTCTAAATCCAAGTTATTTGTGCCCCTGACTTGCAAACATGTGTACAGATAAGATTGTTCGTGCAACAAATGAAAGCATCGCAGTAATAATCTCCCACCCCTCCACAGTGTATTACCACACTCAAAGTGCAATAACAAGGGAAATCATTTGAACTATGATTAAAGAGCACCGAATGAGAAACTGTGGCTCTGAAGCATTTGTGCTATAGAGGATTGTGTGAACCATCGTGCATGGCATAGTTTCAAGAGCCTTACATGGATTTGGCACCGTATTATAGGTCTTTGCTGTGATGTCTCTGTAAGCAGGCAGGAACTGGCGCTAGCAAAAGCCCTGGCTGCTTGCTCGCTGCTGTCCCTGTCACACTGTTATGAATGCCTGTACATCTGAGCCCTGAATATTTTATCCAGATTTGACCTGCAGGACTGCATGTGCATTATGCAGACATAGCTGGCTAAAATTCTCCTCTCCACTCTTCCTCTCTCTCTCCCCCTCCTCTCTCACTGACTGCATCAGTAAACAGACCCCAACAGACCATCCCTGATGCATCCTCTCCACCCTGTCCCATCCTTGTTTACCTTTCCTTCCTGCTTCCTTGTCTTCTCTTCTTTCTCCTCTCCTTCCTTCCTCTACCTCTCCTGCGGGCCCACTGCCCCAACCTTATTTAGCTTCCTCTTGCCAGACCAGCACTACTGTACAGAGACAACAGCCCCATCCGTGATCGATGAGCAGCGTCTGATGCAGTCCCCAACACTGAGGCAAACAAAGCCTCGCACCTCGGCTCTTTCTGGCACACCAACACTGCCCGAACCCATCATTTGAGGCATACCCAAGGTGAAATGTCCAAAAGCGTTGCAAAGGAGAAAGAGAGGGGCGACAAAAACGACCCTAAGAGAACACATCAGCATCTCAGCATCCCTGCATGCATCTCCGTGTACCCCTCCCCCTCCCCTACACCCCTCCTCTGTTCACAGCCTTAGAGATGGAATTACCTCCTGTCCAAGATCTCAGGCACTTCGTCATAGGTAAGTCCTGGCTGTGCTTCTTCGTCGTGGAACGAGAGCCCAGGCCGGCTGAGAGCGGACAGCAAGGCGAGGGAGCAGAGGAGGAATGCGTGTGCAGCCATTGAGACAATAAGAGGAGACTGCCGCTGGTTGCGCTCCGCTTCATAATCTGCTCTTCAAGCAGCGCCCGAGACCCAGCTCCTCTGACTGGCAGGCACCGCGGCCAATCAGCTGCGAGCAGAGTCGATCGGTGTGCGTCACAGTCCCCCCACTCCTCGCTGCACCTTCTCTCCTCTCGCCCTACTCCCTTCTCTGTCATCCTCCCTCTGCTGCCTCTCACTTTGCTCACCCTCCCGCATCCATTCCTGCGCTCTCGGTCTTCTTTCCCCTCTTTCATGCTCACATGGCTGCAGGCACGCCACAGAGACTCAGTTCTTTTTTCATTTCTTCAAAAACTTTTCATCATACCTATGCTGCCAACAAACAAACAAATAAATAAATAAATAAATAAATAAGCACAGTGGGCACAGACGTACTCACACGTTCGGCCACACACGTTGACACGCGCGCCTGCGCACACGAACACACGCGCAGACTAAACGGCCACACTCGTATCTCTGTGGAAAATCACCTGAGAATGACAAGGTCAGGTTGTGTAGGAGGACAGCAGGATGTGGACATGTCTTTAGGTGGCCGAAGGGAGGGGGGGACACAGAGCCAGAGCTGCATGACCTAGATCGCCAGTGCGCTGCCACAGTAGCAGAATTAATTCATTTGATGTGTTGTTGTGAGCACTGAAGAAGGCCCGAGGCTGAGGAAATTGTCCACTGAGGCTGCAAATATGGATGACAGGAGCAGCTGAGCAGCCGTGGGTAAGACGAGAGCGAGGGTCCAGCACTGAAGACCCCCACGGCTGATTCCGTTTCCTCCTCATTATCTAGCCCGCATGCGTGAGACGCCGCAGGATCTCGATACGTCTTCTCAAAGGCCTATCTTTCATTTCCATATCCCATGATGGGATGATTTTCGTTAAGAGTGGTTATATAACTGCATGTGGTGACCTAGTATCGTGGTAGATTTTCACATCGATGCGTGGTAATGATTCATAAGAACGACTGCCAAGCGAAATTGTGGATACCCCGTCGCTTTCTTTCATAAAGCAAACATCACTTCTGGTTCTCTAGAATAATAGTAGTGTTCAGTAGCTCACCCTCCTTTGCAGATAAAGTCTGCGCACAGACAGACAGACAGACAGACAGACAGACAGACAGACAGACAGATAGATAGATAGATAGATAGATAGATAGATAGATAGATAGATAGATAGATAGATAGATAGATAGATAGATATGTGGCTGTGCATGGTTTTGTGAGTGACGTGTGTGTTTGTGCTAAGGCTAAAATAATGCTGAATGTGTGAGAGGTCAGCTATGAGACAGACTTTTGCCCATACAGTAACAGGAGTTGACCGAAGGCTGCCTCAGCCCTCTACAGTGCGTCAGCCTGCCTCGGTCACTTCAGCAGGCCACTGTGTCAGTCTACTGGAGGGAAAGTGCAAACTAGACTGTCACTGCTGCCATCAGAGCATGACAGCATCACAAAAGACAATCAGGTGTGATGACTTCAGAAGACAGTATTACCCAGTGATGTCTCATGACATTAGCCTCAATGCCATTCCGCTCTCGAGGATGGTCAATACAGATAGTTTAGCTTGGAAAATGGAGAGATCGCAGCAGCGATTCATTGAAACATTTGCAAAAATTAATGAAAATGCAGTATATAAGGCAAAAATTGAGTTTCTACCATTTAATGAGCTTGGAAGTCAATATTTGTTATGACCATCTTTATTCTTCAGCACAGCCTGATCCCTCCTAGGCAAGCTTTTTTGTAATTTCCTGAAGCAGTCTTCAGTGATAGATCTCCAGGCTTCTTGGAGGACATTCAAAGCTTTTCTTTGGGTGTTGGCTGCCTTTTATTTTCTTCTCTGTCAAGATGATCCCACACTGCTTCATAATGTTGAGATCCAGATTCTGGGGAGCCCAGTCCATGATTGTTAGTGTTCCACTGTGTTTTTCTGCACCGGCAGTGCGTTTGGGATCATCGTCATGGTGAAAATAAAGCCACTATCAGTCCAAATGGTTTTGCATTGTGGATTAAAATCTGATGGTACATTTCTGTGTTCACAGTTCCATCCATTTTGGGAGATCCCCAACACATTTGACTAAAATGCAGCCCAAAACCATGACCGAGCCTCCACTGTGTTATTCAAATGGCTGTAGACACTCACTGTTGTCTCTGCTGACCTCCTATGAACATACTGACCAGGACTGAACCCAACATTTCAGAACTGGATTCATCAGTCTATATGTCTCATTGGTACTGATTCTGAGTCCAGTTCTTGTGTACTCTGGCATACCTCAGCCTTTTTCTTCAATGTTGCCCATTCTTACTAATTGCTCAGCCGCTCTTTCACTGTTACCTTTTTGATGAGCCTTCAGTGAACAACAGATGGATCAACTGAATAAATCTCTCAGTATAAAATATTATTATGTACACATCCAACTATGTTATCTTTGGCATTTTTATAGACTAAAATAAAGAAATGCAAACCTTTTAGTTTTGGACAAACTGTTAGTACCAAGTGCCTAAAAGTGCAGTTTAAAATTGGCTACAATTATAGGAACTGACTGAAGCAAAATATACACAAATGTAAAGCTAAAGACTGTTTCACAGCACAAAAAGCACATAACATACAAAAGAATGATCTAACCACAAAAATATTTAGTACAGTTATGCAGTCGACACAATCCAAAACATTTTCTTTAGCACATGAAAAGCTGAGCTCTTGAGGGGGTTCAGGGTTTTGCTATGTTGCAGTATTACTTACATTACTGAGTCTGCTCAGTCAGACTTTAAGCAGGAATGTTGCTAATAAATTCTGATTGGTTAAAAACACACAAAAGCCTGTTAGGGCATTGTTACTGCATTTGATTACTATCAGCAGAACTTGTACAGTAAGGAATCCTTGATAATATCAGGCTGTTGATTCAGCCCCACAGTCCTCTTCGAGGCTTTGCTGCTGCTGCAGTGGGATTGGCTGTAAGGGGATGTTTTTGTCCAGCCCTGCTCATGATTTTGTGTTTTCGCCCGTTCTTGGTGAGTCACACAGCTTTTTAGATTATGAAACAGATCGAACATACAGAGCTGGGGGTTACTGTCTATTTATAGGTATGATCTCATATCCAACTTTTTAATCCTGCTTTTGATGCTTACATGGAACATTGAGGCCTGCAATACACTGGGTGATGTAACAGGTTAGTGAGGGGTTTTTAAACCACTCCACAGCATGAGTGGATGGTGATATATGACTTATAATCTATCAGCCATGCATGAGCATCTGATGTCTGCAGTCTTTGAGCTGTAGCACCATCAATCAGAGTGGTAAAGGCGGTATTCATTAAGAGGCTTTGAGTGTTCGACGAGGGTAAGTGCTTCACCATAAGCACTGCAGTGTATTGATAGTGTGGCATGCACGCTGCATAAGTGTGTGTGTGTATACCTGTTATCAAATGTGTGCAGCGATCATAATCATAGACAACATCGAAATGAGGCCTTATTTGATTTAGTTTTTATTGGAATACATATTTGCTCGCTATCACAACACTGTCCATCATATGCTTGCGTTGCCTTTTTTGCTGACTGTGCTCTACACTGACACACGGCGTGCACACATACACACATACACACTTTCATCTTCAAGATAACGTCGGTAAATAAGGCAGCCTCGATTGCAGACGGGCATCAGCGTCCCTCTCGGTGACGTCACTGTACGATCCGCGTGCCGTTTGTCACGAGAGCGCAAGCATCTCGTCTCTCCAGCCAAGTGAGTCTCATCATTTAAACGTCAACAACTTCATGAATAACAAATAAACAGAAACTGTTGCTATGAAATCTAGATGCTGTTTACTGACTTTGCTTTCCAACAATATATATTTCCAACACGTATGCGAAATTGTTTATAAAAACTAGCCTATTTATTAAATATAGAACAGTCTCCAGGTAAGCACATAGTTTGCTGATTAATCCAGCTGAGATTATGCCATATAATGTCCTTAAAAGCTTCCAGTGTGTCAGTGTCACATGTCATACAGGATTTTCTCCCAGATAATATGATATATGGAGGATAATATTATGATATATAACCATGTTTATAAAGCTAAGAAATGAGATCCTATTTATTCTAAGTGTTCTCTCAATGCGGCCTTTATATAACATTCTTTGCTTAAAACATTATTTCAAAATAAACAAAGATTCTTTGATTATGGTCCACAAAGCTGTCTGTTACTTTACCCTTTGAAACCAGCAGGATCAGTCACGTGATACGACGTAACCGAGAAGCCGTCCACCCAGAGCAATGCAAAGATTTGATTGGTTTAAAACGGTGAATGGCGACCGCGAATGATTAACATTCATGTCACAACTCTGCAGTTTCATTCAGTCCTTGCTCCCCTCTTGGCTGGCGCTATGCCCGACTTTGCCACTTGAGGGTGCTCACATAAAATCCAGCAGCATACCTTTAATAGTTCAGTGGCTCATCTCACGAGGCACAATGTATATGCGAGAAATGTGGAGATGTGATGTAAAGGAATGATAATCTGATCTGCAATGGAGAAGAGTGTTTCACACATCTGCACCACAAGATCCCTTCAGAGGTCTGCACATTACTATCAGTGACTCAGTACTTGCACAATAAATTAAATACATTCAAATTCGCTTCAGTAATACATTACCCGTTTGTGTCACAACACAAACATAGTGTTACAGTATGTCATCTTAAGCTATTTGTAATTGTACAGTTTTCCTAGTCAATTAGCAGCAAGAAATCCTGTCGCCCATGAATGAACCAGACTCTAGTCCCTCACCAGTAAACTATGCTCCCCTCATGAACTCTGCCCTCACGTAAGGTAAAGAGAGACGAGCACTGGAAATAATACATCACAAATTAACAGAGAAATAAAATATTTGATGCTTTCAGATTATACGTGATCAACAGAAAATGACCTACATGCATGTCCTGATTTGGCAGCCCTGCGACCGTGTTTACATGAAGCACATTGTCCTGCTGGCTTGTCTCATCCCCTTCAAGACACAGAAGCTTCATTTCAGGGAATCAATACAGCAAAGAAACATCCATTTATATTGCCTACGAATACGTCAGGGCTTCTAATCAAAAGCTGACCTAAATCTATCCACAGTGCTGCAGTGTAACCACGACCACTTTAGATATTAAACACCATCTGAAAGTCACACGCTTTACGTGTCGTCTGCGAGTTTGTTTGTTATTTTTAACCATACTCGATTAATCTAAAAGAAAATAATCAATCACAGGTAATATCAGAAGCACAGGTCTATCCATGTGTTGAGAGTATAGTCAAACTAGACAACGAATACCATGACCAGTCTGTTTATCTGACAGGCGTGGACACGGGCATGATAGTACTTCCTCATTTTGTTATGTGGTTGAATACAGAGTTCTCTTCCATGTAATTTGATTGTCTATGAACTAAATGTCAGAGAGAGAGAGAGAGGCACCAGACTGTAAGGTAGGACATGTAAAACAAAACGGTAAACAAATAAAGAAGTCTCTCTATATAAATATAAACTCTAGAATTGTCCCATATCTATCGAGTTGGTCTGCGTTTGATCAATGCACAGAAATATAAAATGGCAGTTCTGAACAAATTTCCTCTAATCCCGGGTCAGCTTCGTCAGCCCTGCCTTCTAAGTCTTCCCGTGTGGCAGAAGAGGTCAAACTAACCTTGTGTGGGCATCTAAAAGCAGCTATACCAGTCTATAAAACGCGCATAAAAGAGAGAAGGCACAGAAACACAAACCCACTGCAGAGTGGCGTAGACAGACAGCAGCAGTTTCCTTTGTTTTTGGGAGCAGACTGGACGAAGCCAGAGGTCTGCCTGCAACAGACGAGTCTGTGTGCAGAGGTTTTTATATATGCTGTCTCATTTTCACCGTTTGTTTTGAACCTCCGCGTGGACATGACTGAATCGCCCATCGTTCATCTTCTGGTTCTGCTGAGCACGGCCACAGACGTGTCAGCCACCACAGCCGGCATCACATTTAGCAGATGATGAGCCAAGACGAGGTGACTCAGAAGTGTTCTTCACCCCGTTGACAAAACTGGCTTCTTCATTTGAGCCGTGGTGTAATTACCCCTAATTACCCCGAACCTACGCCGAGCACAAAAAGCTGCTGTACTTAAAAGTCCCACGACAGAACAGATCTATGCTGCTTTTCTCCATTTTGTCTTTCAGATCAAACTGAAAAGGCAAGCTACAGGTTCATATGCACCTAGTCTCATTTCATCTTCTTCTTCTGCTGTGTTATTTGATTGGCTGTCTTTGACTGACCAGGTTCTGTCTTGGCCACGGTCATATTTGCTGGCACTTCTTGCCTCTTTCCCTGTTTGAATGGGTCTCCTGTCTTGCTGGTGCTACGTCGGTGGGCAGGGGTTGTTGCTTTCACAGGAATGGGGGCCCTGCCCAGGGCCAGATGGGGGTCTTCTCCAATGTTGACGGTCAGGTTGGTGTACAGCGGCTCAAGCTCTTTGGAAAGCAGCTCATAGGTCAAAGAGTTAAGGCCGTCAGAGCGCCAATTGAGCCTGGTCCTTTTCAAAAGGTCAAACCTAGAATGACAAAAGCCATATTTAAGATTGTGTGAAGGTTTCACCCAGCATAAAGCTTTTCATCTGGCTCTCTGCAAGGAGGCAAAGATGTATATACTGCAAAGTGATTGCTTTTAATGACAAAGACTTTCCATAAAAGTTAATAAAAGGCTGATGACATGGAGAATGAGATAAGACCTAATTACGTTTTAGATACAATCAGTCTGAAGATACAAGCACACGCCCTGAGGGAAAGTAAGCAGCGGACAAACTGTACAAATCACTGTGTCAACAGACAAAAAGCAACAACTATAACAGTAAAAACTCAACATGGGAACAGCTGGAGACAAGAAAAGTTCATGACGTGATCAGGTCGTTTGAATATCTTCCCCTTTTACTGAGGCAGATATTCCATTAGATGAAGAAAGAGAAGTCTTTACAAATATTTTACATGCCTGTGAGTGTGCCAGTACGTACCTGCGTGGATTTTGCTCATTGCCTCTGTCTCCTTTATGCTTGATCATCTTGTAATGGCCAATGGCCACTGGAGGGCGCACAATCTTCATGCCAGACAGACGCACTCTGGATCAGCAGCACACAACAGTAAGCCAAAAACAGACTCTTAAACATGTGCTGCATAAAACTGCAAAGCTAATCTCACAAAAACAAACTTTACATAAACATCTAGCCCCCTGCGGGCTACATTTAAAGAAGGAAAAATCAGGATTACGAACAGAAGAGGGTGAAAACAAACTGCCATGTCTTATGGGTGGAAGAATATACTGCGCTTCCCTTTTTCTTTTCCATCTGTTGCTTTTGTACCACTCCAGTTATCTAAATCAACCAAAACAGGGTGTAACTAATGCTGCGAATGTTCTCTGCATGATATAATTTGCAAAGATCATGCACAAAAGGCAGTGTGTCCAAAGGTTGTGAAACATTCTTGGATGTGTTGTCCTAATTAAATTTTATTGTTGCACTCAGTTGTTACAGATTGGCAAATGTTGGAAAAGCCACAGAGTGGAAAGAGGGGAGCACAGTAAAGAAATGAGAAGAGTTTGAAAACTCTTAAGCACACAGCCTAGTCCAAGTCTGCAAGCTAGTGCATGTGAACATACCCATTGTGCCCACTGCAAGACATACAAAGAGCAAAGCCACAGCAATGGGAGGAGACATGAAGATGAAAGATGATGTTAGGACATAAAATATAAGTCAAAGCAAAAGAAAACATGCGGTACTGAAGCTGTAAACATGAGAAAATGATGACTGACGAGAGCAAGAGTGAAAAAGTACAAGAAGAGGCAAACTGAAATGGTTATGCATGTAGTTCTGATCCCAGCACGCACAGTTTACAGTTTACATCATGCAGGGTGTCTGCCTCATTTATCCTCTTTACCTGGCAGCAATGTCATCATCCTCCCCGCCCCAACCCCAGTACTGGTTAGGGAAGCCGTTCATCTTCATGTACTGGTCTGGGGTCACCGCAGATACCCCACCAAAATACTGTGAGTATGGCAACCTGGGAGGGTCACAACACGCACAATCTTGAAAATAATGTCTCAGGGCAATGGAAATGTATGAAAGACCAGCCCCACCCTCGTTTATTCTGTGCTTCTACCTGTATCGGAACTTATCCATGGCCACCGACAGGTGTGTGGGAAACTGTTTGTGGCAGGTGTAGGTGTTGTGGTCGTTTTCAGGCAGCAGGTCAACATCATGCAGGAAGATGCAGCTCCAGTCTTCATCTCTGAGTGCCTCCCGCACCCCAACGTTTAACAGCTTGGCTCGATTAAAAGTGCTGTTTCCCCACTGAAACATCAAATGAGGCAGATTAATGTATTTACACATTAATATGTGAAGACTTAAATAAATGCAGCAGTTTTTAGAAATTCTGAACAACAGGGATATTTGAGGTACATCGCAGCAGAGCACAGGGGAATTTGTTGACACTGATTAATAGCACATCATTTTAAAGATTTGCTTATTACCTGAAGGAAAAAATGAATCTCCAACTACACCACTGTGGTTAAATTCAGCTGTAGCATGGGAATGTAATGTTTAATACACAGAAAGTATGACGTCCCATCTACCATGGAAATATCTGAGGTATGATTTGCTTAGATCGAGAGCTGTAACCTAAAAACAATTCACCTCTATTGCACTGGTCCAGGCAGATAAAGCTAACAAACACCTATCTCACAACCATTTTAAATGAAACCACATATTAATAATAATGACTATAATTTGCAATAAAACTAGTTAGAAGTCCTACAAGAGCTGTAAAAACAGCAACATTCAAATGTGTTCACTGGACACTTTTTCAATTAGGTACACCTCCTTTCTTTAATTCTTCAATGCACAGATTCAACAAGGCGCTAAAAACAACATCTTTGTCTGTACTGAAAGGACAGCATCACACAGTTGCTCTAGATTTATTGGAATAGCTTCCATTCCAGCACAAAACAAAGGTGCTCTACTGAATTGAGACCTGGTGACTGTGGAGGCCATTTGAGCACACTGAACTCAATATCATGTTCAAGAATCTAGATTGAGATTATTATAGCTTTGTCACATGGTGTGTTATCCTATTCGAATCAGCCATGAGAAAATGGGTACACTGCAATTGCAAAAAGGATGGATATGGATAGGTATGGTCAGCAATAATGACCATGACCAATGGGGCAGGGGCACAGCCAAGGGGGGCGGCAAGGCCTTTTCACCCAAAGAGCTGCTGAACTGCTGATTTCTGCTGTTCTCTGTAAACCCCAGAGATGGTTGTGTGTGACAATCCCGATCTCTCGGTCTCTCAGACAAGCCCAGCCATGATGCCACGTTTTAAGTCACTGAAATCACCTTTCTTCCACATTGTGATGCTTAGCTGGGTTGGTTGTCACGACAACGTCTACATGTCTAAACGCATCGAGCTGCTGCACAGTGATTGGTTCATTAGATGTTTACATTTACAAGCAGTTGAACAAGTGCCCCTAATAAAGTGGTATATATTAGATACAGTCAATGCAGGACTATTAAACCATAGCCCAATACTCCAATATCACAAGACCAATACTTTGTAGCAGCACATACACTACTATTACTGTTACACCCTTAACATCATCAGGCAAACGTTTTACTCAGTAGCACCTCTGATCCACTAGAACAACAATCCCACTGCATAATGCTTTGCTTTTGCTCATTGAAGGCAAACATGCAGCTGCTGACAATCACGCTGAACAAGACACAGGAGGAATCACTATAAAACAGCTAGCACACTCACTTATACATAACCTGACCTGCTGCACTATGTAGATGCTGTAGTGTATCTGCTGTCTCTGCAAGAAGGGGTGGAGGTGGTAGAGGAGGGCACGGAGGTGGCTCTGGCGGTTTCGGTACGGCACCACTATTGCTGTGTGGTGGCGTGGTTCACAGTCTGGAGGCCGGTAGCGTCCACCTGGCAACACTAATGGGTTTCTTTGTCTGATCTCCTCCAGAGACAGAGGAGACGAAAGATGGACAGACACGGGTCCAACTGGCCAAAGGAAAGGAGACAGAATGTTTCTGGCTTCGTTTCTATCAGCTCAAGAATACAAAGAAAATAGCAACTCATTTTGCGTTTCACTGTGTGCTACACTCACAAACATTTATTTGTCACCCTTCTCTCTCTCACCCAGCAATGGAGAAGGGATCTGGCAGTCTCTTAGTGGTGGGCCGGTGGCAGGGGGTCCAGTGCCAGAGTTGCGAGGCGGGGGAGGCGGTACTCCCAGATGACTGAGGTTGGTGTATACATCATGTGGTCGAGAGTAATCAAACTCGGGCTCTGTGGTGTGCACCAGGACAGACACCAGGCCTCTGAAGCCACCAAGGGAGAAATAGAGCACAAAGGCAAACTGGAAGCCTATCAGCAAGGCTAACGTGCATGGAGAGTCCAGAGAGCGCCCACAGTACGCCATTATTCTAGGGAAACAGAGTGGAGAGATGGGAGGAGATGAGGGGAAGTATTGCAGTTGAGTGAGGTGGGGGTTGTGGAAGAGGTGGAGAATGAGCAAGGAAAGGCAGAAGGAGAGGGAGGGGGAGAAAGGAGCACTAAATGTGGGCTCAGGTGCACTGGAGGTGGGCTTCCATTTTTAGGAATGGATGGTAGTAGTGGTGAAGCTCAGTCAGCACTGCCATCACCTTCTGACCACAAAACGTCAGCTGAAAGAAAAAGAACAGCTGTTACCTTATGGTGACCGTTGTTGTTTGTATCATTATTACATTACAACAGTCTAGATGTCAGGCACCTGTTTTTGTACGGGTCTAATTAAAACCTGTCAGGGACCAGTAAAGCCTCGCTCCACTTCTCTCCTTCTCCTCCTCCTGTCATCATCAGGCTCTCTGCGAGGTAAAGAAAAGAACTGAATGCATAACAATGCAGCACCAGTCCTGTCCCAGCTAAAATAGGCCAGGGAATGACAAGCAGCTACAAACAAATGTCATTCACGTTTGCTTCTTTATTTAGAATGGCTTCGTTTCAGCTGACATTTTTCATGATGCACGTATGGAAGCGAGTCTGATCAAACATGAACCCAACATCGCAGCCCCTTTAGTCCAAACAGTTAGATGCGACAGCTATCCAAGCGCGAGTGGCTTAATCACTTAATATGATGCTAAGTTTCCCAGGGAGACGACAGTTCATTCACTTAAAAACAAGAAGAAGAATAGGAAGTGGATGAACGCAAAGGCGCCGTGGTTATGACCGGGGACAACCTGCCATGCAGGTGATTAGCCTATGAGCATCCATCTTTAGGCCCATGCAGTGAGCATGTATTGCAGTATTTACATAACTAAAGGGAAAATATGTCAGTGACATGTATGCAGCAGCATTGCTGTGTACGCGACTTCTCCTGTTACCCGCAAAGGCTCTCGTTTACGTCAAAGATTTCTATTCCCAGGTTCGCGCAAGCTTCCCCGCACCCCGATGCACGAGCCGACTCACCAGCACATCCCTGCGACATGTCAAATCCAGCTCCTGGCTTCCTCTGAGAATCGACGGGCCGCTACGGTCGCTACAGCGGCGCGATGGACTATGAGATGCTGTTTTTCTCCTGCTGATGCCGGTCGATCGTCTTTGCCCTCCTCCTAGTCTCTCGTCCAACGCGAAATGTGTCCGTAGCTGCTCCGAAACCGCTGCAGACGTTTTCACACGCAAGATCATCGCCGTATACCCCTCTAGTGTCAACACAAAACACACAGACAAGTGCGCTCTGCCTCATCGGAACACGGAGGAGAGGCGCACCACGGTGACGCGCACAGCGGCACATTTGAAAATTAAAGGAGAGTGTGATTGTGCCAGCAGTGAAGATCTGACCGTGCGCAGTAAATGCTAATAATGATGACGAGAGGTTGACTGTGCCATCGTAAGGGAAATTTAAATGTATCCAGTGACTTTATTTTACAGGTTTTTCCCTTCCACCCAGTACTGACTGATTAGGGCGAATTTCCTGCGTCACCGCCCTCTTTTCTCTGTGTGGGTGAGATCATCAGCTCTGAAAGAGCACTGTTATCAGTATATGTTGTGCATGAAACAGTTCTCACCTAGAATACACAGGAATACCACCTTTGTATGTAGAATCATTTTCTGTCAGGCTGAACTAAAAGACTGCAACTCTCTTTAGCTTCTTTCTGTACAAAGTTCATGATTCATTCATCAAATGTTTTCCATTTTTTGGTATTTCTTCTTTATTTCTCACAGAGCATCAAACCCAGGGCGAACGGTTGTTCTTGCACTTAATGCAGCAGACTAAAAATGTCTTTATTCACATGCAGCAGTAGGTTGTCAGATTACAGAAGAGAGACAGGACGTAAGACATAATATTAAAGTATTTCCACATAGGTCTACAAATGCAAAACAAAACAAAAGGCTAGCCTCGTAGTAAACCTCCAAGCAGAAAAGGCAAAGCAGAAAAAAACTGTGCAAAACGATGCAATGACACTACCACTGATTGTAGCACAGAGTGAACACACTACTTTCATTGTTTCAAAGCAAAGCGGACTGTGTGTTGTCTCCATCTTGGGCACATTCCCACTACTGTACTGCTCCCGTATGAAATACTGTATTAAGGTATTGCTCAGATGGTGTAATATGTAGTAATGGCACAGGGTGGTGGTTCAGTCAAATATGTTCAATAGGCACATTTATTTAGCAGAATTTAAACCTGTCACTTGTTGTTGTTGTTGTTGAGTCCACTTGTTGTTATCTTGAACTGAAGTTTTTATTTTAGTGCAACCTTTTTGTCTGTAGATGGTGGGAAAAGCCCAAATTTTGGTTTATAAATACAGCATAATTTAATCACAGAGTGACAAGCCAAATGGCTTCAGACCAGTGAAACAGGGAGGACTTAATGTATTTACCAAATCAACACACAGAAAGTTATAAAAAGCACCTTTTATATATAAAAATCTATAATGCGCTGCCTTTTCTATTTCTTTTCTCATAATCGTAACCAGAATGTTAATATAAGAAGAACGACCTCAATTACAATAAGAACTATTGTGAAAAAATGGAGCGTTTCACAAGTTTTAAGCACTCGGTTTTCATCAGAATGAAACATTCTTCTCATTTTTGACTTCATCAAACAGAAAAAACTTTCAGAACCTTGAATTCAAAACAAGCAAAATTCACATGCAGAACTGTAAGCCTTTTGCTTTCCACTCCCTTCAAGTTATGGGATTGTATTTTTCACTTCCTCTCTGCCTGTTTCATCAGTTTATTGCCCATCCTCTTCCTCACTTATCCTCTTTACAAAAACAATAATAATAAAATTAATAATCTCAGATATAAATTCACCTCACTCCATATCTCAAGTTTTATTTCATTATTTAAATTATCCGTTCTTCATCCCTTCATCAATCATCCTCCCTCTTTTCCAGCGTCTGCCTGGTTTTTATTTTTTGTAGTTGCCAAACTGAATGGCGAACCGGTCGCTCACGCAGCGAAATGCCGCTGGCTGCACCTCCCAGTAATTGACAGGGTTAGAGAACAGGCTGATGCCATTATAGAATGTCCTCTTCATCCCAAATCCACGAGGACAGAAGTCATTCACACCCACTTGGCTGATGTTGTTGGAATGGAGATAAACCACCTAAAAAAAGCCGCAGTGGCAAAGGAGGGACAGTAGAAGAGAGCACTGTGAGAATCAATACCAAATGGAAATCAAAATTGGTTGCACACATTAGATTCACCTGCAGGTATTTCATATCTGGAAGGCCTTGGGGAACACGAGTGAGGCGGTTGTTGTCCAGATGCAGCTCTCTCAGCATGGTCAGGTAGGAAAGGCTGCCGTTCTCTATGTTGCGGATATGGTTAAACCCAAGGCCCAACCTGGAAAATGCCAGGCGAAAGGAACATTTTAAACAGGCAGAAAATGGGGCAATGCATGGCACATTGCACTCAAATGTTTCATGTATTGTGAGCCGAAATAACAGGATAATTCCAGATTATTATCACTTTAAGAAAGTTATATTAAGCCAGGTGAGGAATAGGGCCACGTCAGCCTGTCTCTACTACTATAAATGCAGCACGATGCCACAGGAGCAGAGGAAGAAAGTCTTTGTTCTCATCTGTGTAGCAACTTAATGGGCTGAAAAATGAAGCATATGTGGCAAAAAAGGAGGTACCTGCTGGGGCTATTCGAGGACGGAAAGTGTCTCAATCCCCACAGACGTTCATGTTAAAATGCCCACGCCAACAGCAAGAAAAGCATGTTTGCAATGTGGCATAAAAACATAGTTTAACCCTTCATAACATCTTCATGGTGAACGTCTTTTAGCCCACTTCATTGTGGCTGATAGTCAGGGCAGTGCTCTGCTGGCACAAGGAGCATTAGCCAGTCACTGTCTGCCAGTCCTTACCTCCAATATTTAACCTTTACATGCACGAGTGACCTCACCCTCCACTCGTCCATAGGTGGGTCAAAAATGATGCGTGTTAAGATCGTTGTGTTTATACTTTTGTCATTTTGGTTAAAAATAATCATTTGTGTTACGTTTTGTACTAAACTTTGTTCCACACAAGATGATGATTTCATGTTTAAACGTTTAGAAAATTAGAATAGAAAAAAATTACACAACAGAACAACGTTGAGATCAATTTGTTTGTGTGAAAGAGAATATATGCACATGTGTCCAGACAATTCCTCTCTTTATTGCCTTGTCCTTCACTGTAGTTGTGACAAACCAGCTGTTTCTGGCTGTAATCACTGCACACAGTGCATTTCCACACCGACTGCTGACTTTATGATCTTTGTTATATGAAATATTGTTGTCTTTGGTTGGCCCTGTCTGCTGTTTTCCTGTGGCCAAGTTTTAGCTTTTGGCACCCTACACCTTTGCTTCATTGATTGGAGTTTGCAGTTGGAGGCAACTTCCAGCCGACTTCTCTTATTGCCACACCAGGAAGACCCATCATGCGTTGGTGATACCATTCTTGAATTCAGGGTGCTTAGCTGTGAAGAAGGTGTCGGCATCAAGGGTGGCAATGTCAAGTTGTACCACAGCAGCATGGGCCACCTCTATGTTTTACACTTGCAGGTGCAGAGTGGGTGCCAACCATCTGCTCCATAGCATCTACATCTGCTTTGGTCTTGTTTTAGAATATGAAAAATTGTGGGTTTTTTCACTTTTCTGGTACCAGTCACCATTTTGTTGTGATACATTGTGCTCAGGGGTACAACAGTCATTCATCTCTTGCTGACTTAGCTGAGCACTGTAAGGCTGCCATTGAATCCAAACTCAGTGCTGTAAACACCCCAGGAGTCAGTAGCCTTCATCAGTGGAAGGATGTCTGCTTTGTCCTATTGTAGAGTCCCCACAATCGTGTCTCCAGCAGCAAAAGGCACACAGGGGGGAACGTTATCTGTGGTGATGCTGCATCTTGTCTTTCTGAACGGACTGCACAATTGCTGGTCAGTGGTTTCCCCCCAGATTCTTATGAACTTTGGCACAAGCTAGTCGCCTACAGTGGGGATGAATCACTGCCTGAAGGCTGTCTGTTAGTTAAATAATCCTTGAGAGGTTGCACTCTTTGTGGTCCAAAAATATATATCGCTGACAGCCCCAGTTGATAAGAAGGGTCCCATGAAATTCCATAGAAAGAAGATGTCAGGTAAAAATTTCAATATATTAAAAACGTGTTTTTTTGAGGAACTGGTCAAATATGAAATAATTACAACTTTTCATCACAAAGATACTACAAGAAAACAACCTCACCAGGTCGTTTTGAGCCACTTATAAGGGTTAAAGTCGGTGAACAGGACCTCTCCACTGTATTATCTAAAAATGATAACCGCATCGTCCAAGAAAACAACATTACTGCAAAATGTGGATCACAGAAACCAGTGGTTGATCTCACAGTGGCTACGTCTATTTGTTTTGTATTTCTTTTATAAGTAGCCTACAGTTTGAACTCCATTGGATTTGTGCTCTCTGTGATTACTTTTGGTTTCTAGACATTCTAATGCTTTTCCTTTAACACGAGAGAAATCCTGCAGGGGAGACGTATGCAGAAAAGAGATGGAAGAAACTTGGAACAGCCATTAAAAGACATGATGGCTCTTTCTGACAGAAGATATTTTCATATGTTGTCCAAACATGTGCAGCAAATAAATATTCAAATCATCTGACAAAAGTTGTCCTATAATGTTTTTAAACCTTTCATGGTTTTGCCCGTGATGTCTTCACACCACACATGCTGCACGGTGTGGGTCAGCTCCCTGCTACTTTCAGTGGCCTGTCAATGTAATTTGTATTATTACCCCTAAGGGGCACTGCTGACTGGGAATGTGATCAGGGTGCAAGAACTCAGCTGTGCTCAGAAATGAGTCTGGTGTTTGAGTGTGAAGGAGACCTGTAGAGGTTTTTGTAGCGGCTCAGGTCCTCCAGCTCCACAGCCTGGATCTGATTGTGGTCCAGATGAAGCTCATGGAGACTCTGTGGGAGATCTGAAGTGCAGATAACATAGATGTAAGACTTCACTTCAGCGAGACAACAGATTTGTGTCTTGCTGGACATTCCTTTTTTGTCATGTTGACCATTTGCTTTTTATTTAAATATCTAAAAGGGATACATTTTACTAGATACACTTTGTCACTATTTTGATCATAGATGCAGAAATCTGAGCATTCAAATGTTTTTGGGGTCTATCACAATGTGCTACAGGGCACATAAAAACACTGCTGTATATATTTACTAAAGAAAACACTCTACTGTAAATCTACCAAATACTAGAATGTTGAAAGATCTCTAGCATTTTAGCCACAAAGCTAAGTTTTTACCTTTTGGGACTCCGGTTAGTTTGGCCTCTGATATACGCAGAAAGTTCAGTTTCAGGCCCTTAAAAGCTCCAGGTTCAAATCCACTGTTCTGGATGGGATTTGCTCCCATTTCTGTAAAAAACAAAAAAACATCATAGCATGAAATAAAATACCTTCCCTTTAATCTTTAAAATCCAATGCCAATGCAACGCAGTAGCAAAGCATCACAGAATATCCTCTAGGATTCTGACCTATGCAGTTCATGTTATTCAGTCCTGCGAACGCTCCAGCTGGGACCTTCCTGATGCGGTTCTCATGGATCCTTATCTCTACCAGAGAGGCAGGCAGGTTTTTGGGGATAGTGGTCAGCAAATTCTTGGAGAAGTAGAGCTTCTGCATGTGCTTCAAAGGAACAAATGCTCTGGGGTGGACTTTGGAAATAAGATTATTCCTCAGAGACAGGCCCTAAAAAGAAGCAACAACCAAAGAGAGGCCAAATTCAACACCCATTTGGTCTATGAGCTACCAGGAAGTCAGAAAATGAAAGGGAAAAAAGAAAAATGAAGCACAAAATGTGAAATCATTATTTATGCCCTCTGCTCCTACGATAAGCGTGTTTCAGCTAGAAGACTCCCCACCTACACTGGCTGAAAGATGGAGACAGATGTAGTTGATGTAAGCAGAACTCAATAGAGATGGTATTGTGTTATTTCATGTCAGGGGTTTCCTAAACTGCCAGACTTAATATTTCTCTTGGTCAGAGCTCCAGAATGTGGGTCAGCAGTAAGCAAAGCCTTATTGCTGAGAGAGCTCGAATACTCCCATTTGGCTTCAGGCTCCAACTTTAATACAATTAAAGCTCTCAGAGCGGAGGACGACAGAAAGCAAGGAAATTAACCTTTAAATCCCAGAGAAATGGGGGTCTTAATTATATTTCTCACTACCGAAGCCAACACAAGCTGAGATGACTGAGTTGCAGATCTTCGAGAAATGCTGAGCCGATTCTTAAGAACTGAACCAAATGCTGATGCCTTTAATGAAAAAAGGAGTAGATAGCAAGCTGCTTAACAGTCCCACAGGTTAAAAAATACATATAAACTTACATATTTTAGTAACCTGAGAATTAATCATTAGAGTTGTAATCATTTCTACAACTGATTGTTGTGAATTCAGGTTGTGTGAGACAGAGGCGGCTGTTTGGCTGTGGGTCCCATTCAGGCAGTGAAAAATGTTAAGTACAGCCGTTCCTTTATTGTGAAGGGGAGTGGGGAACATGTTGTGCAGTGTTTCTGGCTCTTACATATAGGTTAGTAAGGCCTTTGAAGTCGTTCTCTTTAATCTCAGTGATACGGTTGTTCTGCAGGTCCAGGAACTTGGTGTCTCGAGGGATATTCGTTGGCACCTCGGTGAAACCTGAAGACAAAAGCAGTGAAAACACAGAAGGGCATCATCCTCTGGTAAATGCTCCCATGGGTGACTGCAAACCAACACCCTATAAGCCAGTTTGTTTTAAACTGGGAACTTCTAAGACTACTTCAACCAGACACCGACTTTGGAAAATAAATAGACAGTGTGTGGTTTAAAGGCCTAAGAATTAACCCAATCACACTCCCACACTGTAGCAAATGAGTACCTCGGTGCTCCTTGTCTATTATTTTAATGAAAGGTGGACATAGACACGACCATGGAGGTCACACACACACGTCAGCACGCCGTGTATAGCTACCATTATTGGTTTGTCGCTGACAAGGACAAGCATACACACTGTCGCACACAGAAACATAAATTCCCCTCCCACCAGATGGGGACACCAGATGTTTCCCATCTGGTTTCCAATTTGACAGAAGTCACAAAGGATGTGATTTAAATACTATAAAGTCACACATCAAATAGAAAGGAGACTGGCACAGCCCCGACATCTACAGACGAATAAAAGCTGTGTGTGTGTTAATGTGTGAGTGGTGGGTAAGTGTTGAATTGAGAAGAAGTCTTTGCATTTTAACCTGATTGTGACTTGATTGGTCTGTTACAGTCAAGCACTTTCTCTCCTCACAGTATTGTTTTGAACTTCACTCATGAATCATTCGAGACTTCCCAGAATATTTGTGTTCTGTGAATCAATATTATACAAATATCTGTCAGAAGAAAGAGCTGAATGTTTGATTTTTAACACTATTTCATGATGTGAAAACACTGAATGTTTCATCACTGAAGGGCACAGTCTATTATCTTTGGTTACCAAGCGATAAATTCAAACGGCCTAGAACAGACTGCGACACGTGAACACCAAAGTGGCGTTAGAAAATACACCTTTGCTATTTTGTTCAGGGAGCTCTGGAAAAATGACTCAGCGCACGGATAAACACAGCTACCAGTGATCATTAACAAGACCACATCAAAGAGCCACGTGGACGAGTGTATCAGATGTGGTAGCTTAATCCAGACAGGCCACAGTGGACGAATCCCAACCAGGGACGACCTCATCTGGACCGAGGACATGATGCAACTGGGCATGCTGGTGAGAGAGTGCCAGCTGTCCCACTGGGAGCGAGTTTGCCACCAACCACATCTGACCCACAGAGCTGTCCATCTAGAGGTAATTTTAGATATATGGCTTTGGTTGTGCTGTGCCACACCCTCCATGACACCACATAAGATCCAAGCCTTAGTCGCTCCCTCTGACATTCGGCTCCGACCGCGTCCTCACAGAGAGATCTAGTGCAGATTTTGCCTTTAGAGAGCAAATATACATTTGTGAAAGCTGTGTGGAAAATATCGAGTTTCTATCCTCAGTATATTCTTTAAATCATAAACCACGCTCTGCATCTATGATTTCTTTTTTTGTTTAAACATGCAATAAAGTTATTACAGCTGCTGTGAGACTCTAAGGGTGCAGGATGTTACCAGGATGATTCATGTGGTAGGAAATATTTACCTTGCAGTCAACGCCTGCAGCTTTTGGCAGGCCTCCTGCCAGTTGGAAACCTTCAAATCTGCGTGCCAGGCATCAAAACTAACAAACTTGATGGGAATACCTAGAAAAAAGCTTTCACCGAGACCCTGATTAAATGAATCCTTAAACCCTCTAAACCTCAAACCACCGCTCTTCAACCACATCTGCCACAAATCTCAAAGCCTTTACCGCAAACTGACAAAACTAGCACCCTCTAAAACCCCAGTTCAACTCAACACAAATACTCAACATCATGCTGGGATCCACACTGAGAGGAGACAGACGCCAGCACCAAAATACATCTGTTCTAAATAAGCACTTGACATCTCGGAAATTATACGCTTCCACATTTACCCGCTGCTGAAAGACCAGGGACAGTAAGTATATAGAGGTTGTAAAATGATGATTCGACAAAACCATTATGTCTAAACCAAGGCGTCTTATTAGAGTTATATAGCTAGTATAATGTGAAAAATCTTTACATCCATAATTAAGACATAACTCAGTTTCTTTTAGTCTCTTTTAAAATGTCTGCAGTGACTAAATTGTACTGGATGCTTTTATGGAAACGACTTAACTCACAGACAGACAGTAAAAACATAATGCAAATTTTGGCACAGTTCTGCTTTTATTTTTATCTACTGGAAAAGCAAAAATATATTTTTAAACAAACCGCTAATACTAGCTCAACGTGGTTTATTCCTCATAGTGAATATAACTGCAAATAATCCTCACGAGGTGTTAAAATAATAAAAGAAAAACTCAATATTTAATTTAATTTCCTTCGGGGTCAATAAAGTTTTATTGAATTGAATTGTTAACATCTTGTTAAATGGTTTAATTCTCAAGCTTCCACCTCATTGCCTTTCACATCACCTAGCTAGCTAGCTAGCGAGCTAGCGAACTAACAAGGTGCATACAGCACTTAGCTGCTTATTTATGCTGTTTATTTGCCATTTTAGAGAATTTAAAATGTCTTTGGACATATTTTAGAACTACTAGGAATTGAGACTTTTACTTCTTTACCTTCTAATAACTGCCTATTAATAACATACAGAAGTTGTACATTAATATGTCAAGATAGAAATACATTCTCACCTTTTCAGTACTTAATACTTATAAGGTTTTTTAATCTAAACCAGCAAAAACTAACAATTGTTAGAAGTGTCTAAATAGGTTTTCTTACTCTGAACATGTTTTCTATCTAAAGTGAAGTTTTACTCATATTTCCCCAGCAGTTTGATCCTCATGCTCGTGTGCGACTGTCTCCGAAGTACAAAGACAGTCACACAAGGTCACTCGTTCAAAGCTGGCTGCTTTTCACACACATGCATTTCCACACAAAATATGCAGATCTTTTATTTCCAAGAACTTTTTTTCGAGGAACTGAAAAAGCTCTTTCCTTAGACCATTTGGTTATCTGCATTTCCATAATAGTTTCCAAGAATAAGACTGCTTAAGTATAAAAAGAAACTCAACAGCTGTTTTTACACATCTTTTTAGCAAGTGACTATACCTCGCACTACTCCTCTTCAGCCCAGTTGGTTACAACAACGCAGAAGATTAAATAAGCGTAATGAGGTGACCAAGATGAAAAATTAAGCAATGTGGAAGTGCCAAAAACTGTGAGCCCATCAGAGCCGAAATAAACATGCTTATGTTTAAACGTTGTTATATTGTTCTTGGTATCTATAGCTACAATTTCCTGCTTGGCAACTGTGAAGTGGATGATTTCTGTTTTTTACACCTTCTTATGAAGTCAGCATCCCAACTTCACATCACAGTGAATTACGAATGCATTTTGTTTCACAAAGCTTTAACTGACAAATTTCCAGGTTTGCCCTCTTGTCTGAATATTGCCATGTCTGGCTTCAAAAAACCAACATGGCAATCCCCAAAATGACAAGTGTGCAACTTGCAATCTGCAAACCAAAAGTGTGACTCACTGTCACCACTCCATCTATTTTACAGTCTTTTTTTAGAGGCACTTCACCAACAGTGAGCATACAAGAGACTGAGGTAGTATTGTTTGAATAGTAATGTTAGTTGTAGCAAAATTAGTGTCAAATTGTCCAAATTGCTGCAACTACATCAGACAGAAATATTCCCTGGAACTAAATTTAGCTACTGCCTCCAGAAGGGGCCCAGGGTCACTAGTCTGTAGGGAAGTAAAACATGAATTTAACTCTAATTATTCTATTAAAGGGGTTCTGTATTATGTGTGTGGTAAGTTTTTTTCAGCTGTTGCATTAAACCTTGAAAATACACATTCTGTAACAGAAGAACAAAATTGGGAAAAATAGAACTTTATCTTTTAGACTGGACCACATCTGAGTGGTCCACATCACGGACCACATCTGAGATCCGAAACTTGATGAATAGTTTCAGAATCTTTTTGTTGTATAAGAAAAACATACACTTCTTATTTACAAAGAGCAGTTGGCCTAATTAGGATGCTTTTAAGCAATAATTCCCAGTCCCAGTAACTTGCCTAGTGTTCATGAAATATGTGGTCATTTGTGCTTTTTTTCATATAGAAAAAGGCATAAATAAGTGTTTTATATTGGTTAATAAAGAACAAATGCAAAGAGCAAGTAGTTAGACGTTAAGTTGACATTAATACTAGATCTTACCAAGCATATGTGCAAAAACATTTACAAGACTCATTTACAAAGTTCCCTTTTTTGCCCACCGTAGGGTGGCTGCGGCTCAGGAGGCAGAGCGGGTCTCCTACATATCAGAAGTTAGCTGTTCGATTCCCTTCAGTGTGCATCTTGAAGTGCCCTTGGGCAAAATACTGAACCCTGAGTAGATCAATATTAGACAGAAGTGCCGAGGCATAGATAAAAGAGTGTATGAATGCATGTTTTGGGGTAAATGAGGCCAAAAGTGAGCAGAAAGTGTTTCGAGTCAGTCTGAGGATAAAAACGTGTCGTGTAAGTATCAGTTATTTTTTAATTTTCTCTGCCGACCTCTAATTCTCTGACTTTATCACTTTTTTCTTTTATTCTCGGTTACTCCTGACATCTTTTGATATAATCTTTACTCTGTTCTGCTCACACAGTGTCTCCTCCTCTCCCACCCAGTAGCTTCCCTCAAAGTCTGGAACACCAAATCCCTCAAAGACATGCCTTTCCCTGTCAAAATATACCACCATTATCCCAGTGGAGAAATCCCCTCCCTCCCACTCTAAAGAAGGGCTCATAAATGTTATGCAAGGTTTGGATCAGTAAGACAACTATTTTGTTTCCCTTTCTGAACTTCCTGCCACACTCACACACTGTGAAATGAAGACAAAGCTTTACACCAATACATACTGATGCTCTATTTCCTTCCCACACACTCACTAACCGAGATCAGAACACTGGACGACCCTGAGATGGCACTGGCAGCCAAAGGGGCATGTGGGTATTTCGTGAGGGAACAGATCGTCAGCTGAACCCTCTTCAGGATCCCTCATCATTTCCATGGTCATCTCGGCGTCCATGCTGTCCAGGGCAAAATCCCAGAAGCCTTTCTGCTCAAAGGGCAAGGCAGAGGAAGAGGAGGGCAGCTGGACCGCGCATAGCAACAGCAGAAAGGAGCAATGTGGCAACATTTTTAATTGAAGCACCTGAAAAGACACAAAGGAACGAGAGTAGCCTTAGCGTTAATGCAACAAAGTAGAAATTTCATCCAGCGTAGAGACATTTTGTGTGTGTGTGTGTGTGTGTGTGTGTGTGTGTGTGTGTGTGTGTGTGTGTGTGTGTGTGTGTGTGTGTGTGTGTGTGTG
>NW_024582370.1:663239-707815 GCF_018398535.1 Haplochromis burtoni
GTGTGTGTGGACAGGAATATGCACATCTAAGTGTTTCTGAAGTAAACATGCAGGAGAAAGGAAAACTGCATGGGCAGGGCTGGATACCTGTTCTGTCACAGACAGCACATACTCGCTGGTGTATTTCATTTCACTCTAAAATAGCATGAAATGCTCTGCTCATTCATAATTACAGTCCTACTCTTTATTGCACACCTAGAAGGACGAGTGAAACTAAGACTATGGAGGGCAAATGCACCCAGTCCCCTCCAGCACTTGCCAGCATTTGACTCTGGGAAGAAAAGTGACTTCAACCGCACCATGTCACTGTCTGCCTCGTGCACACCACAGGTCTCATAAGAGTAAGGCTCTTCTAACTAGCCAATCAGATAGCGCGAGGAACATCACCTACAGTAAATTGTGGAAAAGTTTATTCCTGCAAATGAGCATTGCAACAAAGCCACCATTCATTTACAGGAGAAAGTGGGTGTGCAAGGGCAAATGTGTGCATACAGGTTTGCATGGTTTCTCAGGAAACAGACTCCATGATGTCATAGTATGCGCGTGCACACACACACACTGCTTACATGTCATCAGACATGTAAGCAGTGTGTGTGCATTTGTGCATTTTTGTTTGCCTACTTTACACAGGGTGCACTGACCTAACTAACACTTCAGCACAGTCATTCCTCCCCCTAAAAAGTCATTCCTAGAAAAAAAAAAAGCGAGACTGTTAGCAGGTCACTTGAGCCGTGCAGCATACAGGGTCGTAAACATGACCCTAGAGGCTAATCCTATGAAGTGACCTTTTAAGCTCTCATTTTTTCGTGTTAATTCCTCCTCTGATCTCCAGCTCCGTAATCCTGCATAAGACTGAAAAGATGGTTAGTATGCAAATGGGCCTTGATAAACACAAGAGTTTTGTAGCAACATGATCTGTTTTTCACTGGAAACAAGAAGATGAAATGACTCAACTCCCAATATTATCAGAACTAAGGGGAGTACAAGGGGGAGCCGAGGGCGGAGCTAACAGATGGAAGCAAGTGAGCGTGTCTTTAGAGCATTCGAGCCTCTCGTGAGTAAATATTGAGTTGTGAGCTCTTATTTAATAATGTATTAATTCTCTGACCACTGCAATTGCAAATGGAATTTTCTCTACTCAAAGAAATAATGGTATTATTTAAGGAAAGAAGAAAGACGTGGATGTGGACCTGGCCAGGAAGCACGAATATCTGGCCCCTGTAGTTTGCTCCCTGCAATAAAAATAGCTGCCAAATTATACCAGAAAAGAAAAAGCACCACTGGCCTTGGCTTGGTCAGAAGAATGCAGCCAAAAGGACACAGCTAGGGCATATAGTCAGCATCACACAATGACACGCAGCACACAAAGAGCTGGAAGATATACAGAAGACACCACTAGACCTATTTATACACCTACAATTTCTGCAGTTTGTCCCTTTGCAACATTATGGGAGGTATAAGAAGTATACGTTGTAAATCCACAAAAAGTGTCACCCATGCTCTAATTTGTGGAGCCTTTTTCTCTCAGTCAGACCAAAGAATTGAAGCGATGTGACAGACGATTTGCAGACAGAGGTGCTGAGCATCAAAGAGAAGAAAAAAAGGGAGACAGGAACAAGTCCGATACGGTTTATTATCACCCAGGAATTACATACAAGGCTACTATAAACACGTCATGAAGATAAGCCTTTACTATGTCCCACAATTAAGGAGTCGGTAATACCCACTTTTATCCAACCCTGGTGTTTGTACATATGAATTTCTTTCCCTCCAGCTGTGAGCTGTGAAACATCCGGGCTGAGACGGAAACAAACCAAAGCCTTCAGCCTTAATTGTTGTTGCCTTGGCTCTTCATCTCGCCTCCCATCCAAAGGGCGAGTGGTTTAATGGATGGATGGCTGGCTATTCCTGTCTCACTTTACTGTCTGCAGTGTGTGTGTGTAGCTGGAGGGAGTGCAGACGACACAAAAAAGGAAAAAGGAAAGAGCAGAACGATAATTATGAGACAGACAGAGAGAAGAAAGAAAAAGTGGGAGTTGTGTGTAAGCAGAAGGTTGTGGGCAACAAGGGAGCCGAAGGATCACAGGAACAAAAGAAGGACTTTCCAAGTCGTAGCATCTCTCCTGCACTACTTGGCAAAAATTAAGTGAACACTCAGTCGATATCTTCGCCTTTTGGACTTTACATCTATTTTTAGTGCTTTTAACTAAAACACTGAGTCCGAATTGACAGAAACTGCACCTGAATCTGCAGCTGCAACCAGGCTAATGTTTTTCGTATGGGAAGAAATCCCCTTTAAATCTATGCGTATCCACGTGCTTTTGAGAATACAGCGCTGCTACTGATCCCTCGGGCTCGGTGCTGAAACAGCACAAGCACAAACATCCCTCTACCTTCAAAAAAAAGTGAACAGACCAAAGACGGAAAATTAAGGAATTTCCCTGCAAGCTTAAAGATGCCTCACTCTCAGTTTGTCAGTCACACCCACATACTCACACTTAATATGTCTGTGTAAACAACCACATGTGGTTGAAGCTGTCATAACAGGCAGGAGAAAACAGAAACTTCCAATTCTTCACTGTTGAATTCAAATGTGAAAATTGGACAAGCGGGAGAGGCAAGAGACGTAGATTCTGAGACATAGAGCACAGTAAAGTCTGCTTTCGGCTGCTCCTTTATTCACATGGTGGGTATCTCTCCATGTTTCATTTGGCTGTTTTTTATGCCGGATGTTCTTCCTGACTCACCCCCAAAAGGATGTGAGGTTGCGTCAGGACGTAGTTATGGTAAAAAGCATCCATCAAGTCCTGGGTTATTCATCGCGCCTCACATCACTGCACTGTGTTACAGCCAGAGCTCATAAAAATGATAGCATTTGCCTTTTTCAAGCTAAACATACATATGTTTAAACTCAGTGCTCTCTGAGATGCCAGTAATGTCACTCTGTTCTGCAGATGAAAGAGAGGAAACATTCATCTTTTTCCTACTTTGACCCCTACGAGAGATGAGGTCTCACCCTGTGACATCGCTGTACAGTGAACCTGACGTAAAACCTCGTTTTCATCCTCTGGAACAGTTCAGCTCTGCTTTGTTAGCAGTTGAGTTGGCAGAATTAAGGTGGGGCAGAGAGCTCAGCAAGTGCCAGCTGGCTCTGCAACACCACTGTATTGGCAGCCGCCACGTCAACGCTTGGTGCCGATTAAGATCACACGGTGGCTCCAAGTGATCACAGTGCTGACTGTGCTGAAACAATCTGACATGGCTTAACATGGCGTTGCAGAGAATAAATAGAAATCTGGTCACTGAGTGAGAACGTTTTTTCCCCTTGACTTGGACAGAAGCTGCAGTAAACTCGGACACACGTCACCTGCTTTAATAACCTTGTGTCAGAGTTTATTAACTCACGAATACATGACATATGGTCTTGTAAGCAGCGTGGGTAACACTGTACACCTGTTTCACATTTTTACACAAGTGTAAACCTACCACAATGTTTGCAAGTAGGATGTCAAACAAACACAAAGGCTCTGACACACTCACACGCGTCCCCAATTCATGCACTCTTCAGACAGGCAGGCTGTTAGGCGGGTCTGGTACAAGCATTCGGGTGGAGTTAACTGCCCCAGCGGCTGTAATTTGGTGACTGCCGTCCCTAAAAAAAGGAACTGTTTGGCAGCTCCTCTGATGCCACCAAGCTTGGATGTGGTGGTGAGCAGCTCAGTGCTGCAGAGATGAGGCTTAACCAAATGCACAGCAGTGAGCAGAGCAAAGCTAAAAAGCAAAAAAAGAGCCTAATCAGTCAGCTGGAGAGGAGCGTAGGACCTGAGGATCCACGCCTGTGGGCAGATGAGCCTCAGAGCATGTGGACTATTCCAAAACTTGGGCCAGTTATAAGTGTGGTATGAAGAGAGACTATAAACAATGGTTGCTTTATGACAACCCAAAATGGAACAATTGGCATATTTTATTGTCAAAACACGGCCAAAAAAAGCACAACTTCTAACTGGAGAAAAGAAATGATAACTACCATCTGCAGAGAGAATGTGTAGCTGCATGGGACTGAGTATGCATTTAGGCAAGTGTATGATGGAAAAAATAAATGTTGGCAGCTTCAGGTTGTCTTGGAGATGACCAAAGGTGCACCATAATAAGTGCCCAGGCAGGCAGGTGGACGGATAGACAGGGAGATAGTGAGAATCACAGGACAGACAGAGCAGCAGGTGTAGAGCGGCAATAGGAAAGCAGCCTGTTTGTTCCTGAAGCTGTTTGTTCCTGAAGCTGTTTGTTCCTGAAGCTGTTTGTTCCTGAAGCTTCAGACCATCATTTTGACGGGCTGAAGTCAGACTAACACAGTTTCCCTGTCTTTAAGGAGACAGTTCAGTGTCTCATACGGGGGAGTTAACCACTGGACATATAATGATCATTACAAGACAGAACTGGGTCACTGAGGGAGGAAAAAGGTTGTTCTTCAAAGAGCTTCATATTTTGTCTGCATAATATTATGTTAAAAAACAAAATACAGCTAAGAGGAGAGCGAGCTATAATAATCTTTTTGCCAAAGAAAGTACCTCCACACACAGTTTTCTCAAAACACTGTGTCGGCCTACCCAGAGCTGAATTTGAGGGTAAAGCAGTCTGTATACAAGAAGGACTCGAATGGCTGTTTCACTATAATTATTCTCCCAAAATGAGGATGCATGGATGGACCTAAAAGACCTGCTCTACACGATGTTACATTTAGAGCCTGATGATAGAATAAGAGCCCACTTATTTAGAGAACCAACTAAGTGGAAAGAGGTTTGCTTAATTATCTTCTTACCTTGTAATTAGAGCTTGAATGAGCTTTGGAGATTCATTGCGCCATCTTGTGGGCGCCTGGGGTAAGAGCTAAAACTACAGGTCAACGCTATGGACCACAAGATGCAACAGGTTGAATCCCAAAGCCATCAAATACACATATTCATAATCAGATATTTGCAGGGAAATAAATGAACGATTAAAATGATTTCTATTCATTTCTATCAGTGTACTGTGTTTTCAGCTGTAAATATAAACGCTGGCAGCTCCATCAAAACGTAAAAAATATTTGGGAAACTTTTTGTTTAAAAAAAGAAAAAAGAAAGAAAAAAGTGGAGGCAGCTATCTCATTTTAATTAATACAGATTTTGTTGCTTCCGAGTCCGCTGCCAAGTTAAAAAGTACATATATTAAAATAACCCAACTCCCCTACCTTTGGGAAAGAAATAAGATTTTTATTCCAAGTTCCAAAAAGTAGGTTGACGATTGCTTTTCTCCTTCTGTGCGTCAGTTTATCTTGGAGATGATAAAATATCCTATATTTTCATCACATTTAGGGATTATCGCGGTGTTTCCCTACGATCCGCTGACATCCAGCCGCAGCTCCGTGTGCAACTGCGTTCCGCGTCAGGCCACCGTGTGCGCGCCTTCCAGTCCAAGTCGAGGAAATGACTGCGTTCCGAGGGAGTTGAGCCCATAAAGTTAACAAGCCAGGCTCTGAGCTTCGGAGAAGAAGGAGGAGGAAGAGGAGGGAGTATGTCTACTTCCTTGCTGTATTTCAGCAGCCTGCCAGTAACGGCTGAAAGTGGCAGAGCTGTGATATTACAAGCAATCGTTTCTGCAGTGAAACCGCAGCAGATAACATCCACAACTTTGAATAATTAGGGGTCTTTTTATTTACGGCCATGTTCTGTGGAAAGGTCTTGAGCCAACCCTTATTTCTTTATATTTTGCATCCAAGGAGGCAGTTTCTTGTATTGGCTAAGTGGCTTTGAGTAATATTTCTGCAGTTTCTCTACAAGACGTCCTAAGTGCATTTAAGTTCATTGGCGGATTTTTCAAATTTTTAGTTAAGTTCTTGAAACTGACCATTATCAGAGGAATAGTTTTTGTTTGTTAGGCCTTAACACCGACCTATAAATTATTTAAGCATATAAATGCACCTAACGTAAAGGATGAACCAGTTCTGTGCCTACACAGCAAAGAGCTAACATATCTTCTGACATTTTGTTATTAGCAGCCCGCTGCAGAACACATTTGTTTCATCTGTTTCCATTTCTTTAGTTGAATCTATGTCGATAACACAGACCAACAAGGTGGTTTTCAAAGTGCTATTAGCCAAGAACTTGGCATATCTTAGTGTGGTGCAGTGTCCTTAAAAATGACGAAACTACACAAGAACTGGACTGAAAATCTGTGACAATGGGTCTTATGGAGTGATGAATCCAAATGTGATTTTTTTTTTGCTTCAAATCTAATTATAGGGGAGGAAAGAGATACAAAAGTGAATGTCTATAAAAAATAGTATGTCACAGGCTGGATTTCAGCCAGCAGTGTTGGGATCTTGTCAAAATTGATGAAATTATGAAAGCAGAAAAGTAGATTGGATCCAAAATGGAAGCGCTTTCTCTGACTGGCAACAGCTTCCTTTTTCAGCATGATAGTGATGCTAACACTGTGCCAGCACAGTAAAACCATACCTGGACAGAAACTCTCACACAGCAACACTATCAGCCATGGACTGACATCCCCGAGCCCGCACCTTACTGAAGCAGCGTGGAGTCATCTAGACCTACAATGAAGCAAAACGGAGCAAACATCCAAAGAAGCACCAAATCACAACAAGGGTTGTGTCAAGAATAAAGGCGGTCGTGCCAAAGATAATCTTGTTAGAACTGTACAAACTCTGCTTTTGCCTTATATGCTGTTTTGTCCATTCACATTTCCTCCTGTTTCAAGATGTCTGTGCATCTATCTCCACATTTACCTAGCACGATATAAATGGCTGCTCAAGACTTTGCACAGCGTTATATGTATACAGTTTTCAAGATGGCTATTAGGGCAGGATGGTGGAACAGTGTTGCTTCACAGCAAGAAGGTCCAGAGTTCAAATCCATCATGTGGCTGGGACTTTCTGTGTGGAGATTTCATGTCCTGTTCAGGTACTCTGGTTCCTCCCACACCCCAAAAACATGCAGTTAGTGGGGTTGGGCTAAAACTGTGACTAAATAGGCTGTAGATGTGAGTGTTTATGTGCTTCTCTGTGTTAGCCCACAGACTGGAGTGATCCCCGACTCTCACCCTGTGGTAGCTGTGATAGGCTCCAGCGCTCCTGCAGCCCTGAACTGGATAAGAATAAAATGAATTGATGGACAGTACCAATGATGTTATTCTAGAGGCTTGTCGTGACAAAACAGGTCAGGAAATTCCATTTTTGAATTGCTGTGGAAGAAAATTTGCACGTCGCTCTCTAACAGACTCACACACAGACTCACACATTTTCATTATAGTGCAACTGTAAATATACTGTAGCACCACAGGAGAAGAAGCCGGCCCTCTGAGTGGCCCAAACAGTGAGATAGCACCATTTTTGAGGGACACTGGAAGGTAACAATAAGATAAATCATAGTTGATTTTTAAGACAATACTTATTTACTGACAATAGAAACGTTTGTGTACTGTATATCCTATGCTTTTTCAGATTACATAAATATCTGCTAAAGAAGGGGGAAACTCCCAGGACATTTAATCCTTCTCTGGGAGTACAGCAGCTACAGCTGTGCTTTATGCTTGCAGATGCTTTCCATGTAATTCTTTAAGCACTGGCAGTCAGCAGCTGGTGAAATAAACCCGTCTTTTATTGTGAAACATCCAGTGGCCCATTTCCGTCTGATTAGTGATAGCAGCTAGTCGCACCACAATAGTGGACAAAGTTTATATTTTAGTTCTGGGATTATAAAACATATGCTTTTGGGCCTTTTTCACAGTTTTCTATTAAGTTTCATTTTGGCAGGATGAAGTGTTGTTTCTAACCGATTTGCCAGCACCCGGACCGAGGGAGCAGTGAGTTTGGCGAGCCACACGATCTTGGAACTCTTATGACATTACACAAGGACTGCCACACAGACATTAATCCATGAGCTCTGCTGCTCCAGGCCTGTCAGCACAAAATCACTTTTGCCATCATATAAACTCAAGAAGAAGCTGACACTGCCTGTCTGACGTTTAGTTATCTACTCTTGTCACTAACAGTGTCGTATCCACAGTGGTGGAAAGGCATGCGGGCCGGATCAGTGCCCTGCAGGGGCTTTTGGCAGGGGACAGTGTTTTGATAAAGGACTTTGCAGATGACATTCCTTCTTTCCCTGCTTCCTCTCTTTCTCCCGTTTGTAAATTTGCCCTTTCCCTCTGCTTCACGCATTTTAATTTTCTGTGTGCCTGTGTGTCTCTCTCGCTGTGGTTCGGTTGATTATGGTGTTGGGCTGTAGCTACAGGGCTTGGCATCTAAATTAAACTCTTTCTGCTCTATACAAGTGTTCATCTAACGTGTCTCCAGAGATTAACACACCCACTAGCTCTTAGACAGCTACTGCCATGATCGAGGCTATGCACCATTGGATGATATTTACTCATATGTTGTTTAGTTCTTTTACACTGTGATTTATCTAAATGAAAAACAATTTCCTACTCAGTGATGCTTATACCTGCAGAGAATGCACAGTTTCAAGTTCTAGCAAAAACAGTGTCCTCACTTTTAGACCCTGCATCCATACTCTCTCTTCTTGCCTCGCGTTATCTGTTTCTCTGTTGTCACAGTCCGAGTCAGGAAGAGAATCTTTTAGCAGCTTTTCTCTGTAAGTGTTGGGCCTTTTTATTTTATCAACCAGCACTTCATCCGCCAAAGCCCAATCAAAAAACAAACACAGGAAGCTGTCGTCTCAGGGTAGGATGGAGAGCTACATGGGAGACAAAAAGCTCGACCCCCCCTCTAGGGCCGGTCAGACTGAGCTCGACGGGATGCAGACAGCTGCTGGCTATGACAGCGCGTTGATTTAACAGTTTAGTCACGTCACATGCGGCGTCATGCATGGAAGTGAAGTGGTGAGCCCGTGACATTTGCTAAAGACTCCATCTGACAGGCTGTGGAGGCATGTTTAAGGATTTCAATTCAAAACTGATGAATCCATCTGTGCAAAGATGGAAAGGTTAAAAAGAGGAAGAGACACAGCTCGCTCATTTTTGTGCAAAGCTTCAGCTTAGCCTGTAAGTACAGGAACTGCACTATAAATGTGAATGTGCAGTTTCTTAGACAGTAATATGCTGTTTACAAAATGACTGTACAATTATGGAGGTTGGAGGCTGCACCACATGCACAGGGCTGAGAGCACAAATCCAGCATGTGCTCACACGCCCAGGGAGAAAGGATAGAGAAGGATATGTGGGTCTGTCTCATATTCAGAGGGTACGTCTACCGGATTTTATAACCTGCTTCGCTTTGTCATCAGCTCCATCGTTAATAACACAAATACACTCGCTGTGCTGTTAAGTGTCGATCGCTCCCCGCCTCCCTCGAGTGTGTTTGTAACTCTAGCGTCTGCAGGGGGCCTTCTGTTCTTCATTTAGAGCTGCAGAAACACCGCACTCTGGTGAAACCTTATACCTTAAGCCAGCTTGTCAACACAGCAAGCGCACTCTGCGTAAATTACGACTTTGTGCGCTAAACACAACTCAATGTTTTATCGTTTTAATTATACACATTACTCTGAGTGATATACTGTGAAATGTGTTTTGTCTGAGTATGAGTGGATTAACTAATTAAAGAGACTGCTGCAGCATTTGATTGCTCGCACTTGCATGCGTTCTCTTAAAACGCCCTGAAATGTCACGTTACGCTTTGACGATGGAGATATTAACGTGGGATTAGATGAATGAAAACACTCAGAGTGGCTGCTTTGTTCTCTTTAGGAGTGCGTTTGCATGTCACGCTTACAGGATTGCATTATTCTGCGCAAAAGGTGGCACGAGCAAGTGATGTTAAGAGTGGGACAGAAACACAGAGTTTGTCAGTAAACAACAGAGCTCCAGTCCCAGATGGGAAAAGCACTCTGAACATGATCTGATTTCGGCTTCTGTATCTTCTCCCCGTGTTGTAAACCTCCTTTCTTCTCTCCCTTGTAGCCGAGTCTTATTGAACTCACTGCCATGAATATTCTCATGTTTCACTGATCACCTTAGAGGCTTCCTAAGTACAATGGATGTATTGTATCTTAAAAGCCAGCCTGTAGTTTATACCCGAGCTCCACTCAGCTTTAACATGTTCCTCAGCTTTTCCTCATCTCCTGCTGCTGCCTCATTCTTCTCACGCACACACATACATGTTTGCACTCCAACTATTAAAACACCGTGACTGACGTCATCATCTACATGTTTGGAGACCCCAAACGAGGCCCCGCTTTCACAGTCAGAGTGACCCTGAGCATTTCTGGAGTGGCTAGTGGATGTTTATTTTGGAGGGTTTCTAGTTGTAGGAAACTAGTATGATGTTTATATTTTTCTTCTTAATGGCCCCCTGAGGTTCACACTGTGTTGCCAGAGATCTCACTTTCTCTCAGGGAGCTAAAGTTTGATCATGAAGCGGTCAAACGCCATCTCTGCCCTTCCAAACATCCTGCTTTAGTTCCTCTTCCACTAATTAAATAGTTGAGCTCAGACTACTGTAAGTACCTCAGGCTAGAGACACAGGTTAATCCTTTTCTTTGCTTTAGTTTCCCAAAGTATCAAATCCCTTAATGAAAAGACAAAACTTGTGCTTTATGTGCATTCTGATTGCAATGCAACTGTTACAATATAAAAAGCAACTTTTACAACATTAGTTATTTTAAGCACAATGTCAAGAACATATTTGCTTTATTACATACTGAAATGATCAAAGATGTGAGAGGAAAATGGCTTTAGAGATGATATAATGAAAGCTGCAGCTTACTAAGCAACATACATGGTGAAAATGTTTTTTCTGCAAACACTGCATCATTACAGGGTGATGCAAACGTGGGAGAAGAAATGTTCCCGTATGTCTGTCCTATCAGTCAGACCACTGCTGCGGATGTAGAACAAGGCCCTGAGGGTCAGTGAGACAGGAGAAAGCGTTTGGGGGAATCTTCTCGACTTCCAGCAGATTGTTTTCGAGGTGGACTGAAGCCAAGGAGCCCGAATTGCGAGGGTGGCACACGCTCCACTGCCTCACCAGCCTATAATTGAAACATATGCACACTGAAATTTAGGCAGACAATTTTCACTATGAAATAACGCAGAAACCAAACATTCAAATGTTTATTATTTTAAAATTAAAGTCTCAAAGCCGTATATAATGTAAAGATAAGAAACACATTTACATAAGAAATTGAATGTGTTCTTTGTTAAGCTCCTTAGAATCATTTCAAAGGAACCAGCAGAGCTAATGGTGTTAAGACAGGATTGGGTAACAAGCAAGCAGTAAGCTCATCCCAGCATTATAGAAATCACATTTGACTTCATGGAAAATCCAATTCTACCTGATCTGATTGTTGCTCAGTCTCAGCACCTGCAGGTTTTTAAACTGCCGGATGCAGCGAGGAACTTCTCCGAGGCGATTGTGGTCCAATAGGAGCTCGCTCAGCGAGCGGTAAGATCCAACAAAAGAGAACTGTTCTATAGCGTCGTTGCTCAGGTCATTGTGGGACAGACACAGGGACCGCAGGCCGGGCCGCAGGTGACGGAACGTGAAGGCCGGGATGTGACTGATGCTGTTGTGCTGGAGGGTCAGATTACGAAGAGGGCGCGGCAGGTTTAGAGGAACGGAAGTGAACAGGTTGTGAGATAGATCCAAGGCTTCCAAGGACCTGAAGAAATACAGTGCATAGAATAATCTCAGTCATATTTGCAAAAAAACGTCCAATCAGTCTGAAATTGCTCAGAGACAACCTGTAGATCCATATTTCCAGTGATATCACAGCACTTATGGCATCAAGCTGAAGATCTCAGTGATCTCCCAACCTTTCTACTAGTGATAATGCTGAGGTTAGCTGCTCAGCAGAAGCATGTGATGATGAAGTGTTTTAGGTTTTGCAGGTTTCCTGATTAAGCATGTCAATAGACCCACATCCACACTGACTCATAAACCTTTCGCTGCAGCTTTCATCTCATGTTTTATCATTTCTGGCCTCCTGCATCGCGCTGTTGGGGGGAAAGGGAGGCGAGCCTGTGTGGTGGAATAGCAGGGTGCACCAGCCAATAAAACAGTGGGGCCTGAGGGGTACGATGGCTGTTTGGGGGAGAATTTGAGGCAGAATTGCTGATAGAGAAAATGTTTGGCTTATGGGAAACCTAAAGAATAGCCACAGAGCTGGGACCAGATTTCTGAGGTCTGAGACAAAGACAATAATAATAATTCTGACTTATCAAAGCAGTCCTCGGGGTGCACTGCAGCACTGTGATTCAGTGTTTATTAGAAGGTCTTACACAGCTGTTTTGAGTTTACAGCACAGCTCACAGCAGGAGACAAAACCTCATTTTCGGTTCTTCCTCCATTCACTGACATCACTGAACAAAAGGGCTCAGAAAACATTCAGGTGGCCAGTTAATGACTACAGAGTGATGGGAACTGGGGCCCAATCAGTGAAGGCTTGTGGATGCTGAACACATGTGGGCCAACGTATGTCTGACTGATGCTGTCTGCTTCACAGTTTCTGTTACTATCAGCTTACAATAGAAAGCTTACAGCTTACAATAAAACACAACTCTCCTTCTTTTGAACATTACACCTGTTTCAATAAATCACAGCACATATTTCCTCTTTTCCTATTAAATATAAAGAAACCAGGGTTTGCTCAAGACTTTGCACAGAATTCAAGATTACTACCAAGACATGTTTCCTATAGATTTGTCCGGGCTGTGCAAAATATTCACATTTTGTGTGTACGGTGAAATGCTCTAGAATAAAATGTACACAATAAACACTATGACCCACTAACAGGTTCGGCTATTAAGGTGCGACTGTAAATATTCAGAAACAGAAGAACCAAAATAAGCTCTTTCAGTATTTCATATGATGAAATACTGCATTAGCACATGTAAGGGTACTCGAAGGGTAACAATAACATAAAAGTAGATTTAATCATTATTTGTTAGTTTGTCTTTTCCAAGAGTTACTTTTATTTACTGGCAATAAAAACTTTTTATGGTATATATCCAGTCCCTGTTCACATCATTAGTTTGCAACACAAAAAGATGTTTGTTTGTTTTTAAAGGAGCATAGTTTATATTTGCCCAGACGTATTTCTGGGTCACACTACAGAGAGAGAAAAACACAGGATCTGTGGAGATGGATGCAAAATGGATGTGGAAGTGCCAAAACCTGCAGTTCCTGTCCGGACCACCTAAGGCTGGCTCCAAAAGTGAATCAGACCTCACCAGTATTATATAACACATTACTCTTACTGGTCTCTTTGATTGGCACGTGTGCCAACACAGCTCACTGTTGACCTCTCTGTTGTCTTTGATCTCCTGCTGCCTGTCATCCTTAATGAAATGACCTGACAAACAATAGAGCCTGATGTGTGACACGGACTCTCCAACATGGTGAATAACAAACGTAGTCTGTGCACCAGTGCACTTCAGGGACACAGCTGGCCCAGCAGTAGGGTCGAGGCTTCAAAATGCAATTTGAAACCAATGAGTGACATCAATCTTTCATGTACAGCCTGTGTATCTAATCTGCATTAGAACGTCCTCCACCTCCATCATCTCTGAGAACAACTTTCAGAAACCTGGCGAAGCACAGCAGCACAGAGCACACAAAGAAACCAGCAGGCGCCAAATGCACAATTTTCTGTGAATTTCTATTAAATTAAATAAATAAAAAAGAGTGATTTCTGTTCCCACTTGAAACCATAAAACACATCACTATGCTTGTTTCTGTGTACCAGTTTAGACCAGTTGTGTGCAGCTGATTTGTATTCAAAAACTTTGCCAGTAAGCTCAGCAGCAGTCCACCAGTGTTTGAATACCACATGGTATTAATGAGTGGAGAGACACACAGTCCTCTCTTCTCAGAGACCTCCACCCGTTGGCTTGGCACCTACACAAAAACACAACAACACTCTCATACGCACAACATGACATGAACTATGCGCACCCACAGAAAATAAATATGCTGGCAGACACAGATGGGCGTCAAGGAGGTGCAGCGAGGATGCAAATGCATGGATTTGAAATTGCTATTCACCCACCCAAAAAAGAAAAAGATGCACATACTATGATCAAATAGTCATGCACAAGCACACAACACACAAGCTACTCCAGGCAACACACACACACAATTCACACCAAAGCAAATGTTTTTGCTTTTCTTTTTTTCATAAAAAAAAATCAAGTCTGTCTCGGTTTTGTGCAAAGCGTAGTCCAGTCCTGCAGCTGCTCAGGGTGATGGTCTGCTTACAACAGGTACTGCACTTACAGATACACGCGGCTCCATTTACGGTGAAACCACAGCCTCGGGATTACACAGAATAGTCGAAGTATTCAAGCCAGGCTCTGTGATTATGCCAAGCAGACTTGAACGCCTGCAGCTGGACTTGAAACTGCACCGATCGATGGATGACGGCACGTTCTGGACTTATTAAAGCTGTGTGTGCACTTTTGTGCGCACTGGATGTATTAACACTGGCTGATATCTGGAAGTATTTGTGAGATCTGTTGAAAACAGTCCCTCCAATCATTTTTTTTAATTCCAACTGGGGTCCTGAGGGGCTGGAGCCTCTGCCAGCTGCCACTGAAAGCACACAGAAGCATATTTGAAATCATTTACCGCATTACTCGAACAAATAACTGGACTTTTTTGCGTTCTATAAATCTAAAGTGAGTTTTTACACTTGCTAAATGTTACGTGTTTGCAACCACGCAGGAAACCGTTAAATGTGAACTGAAGATCACTTAAATGAAACCCAGCGGTCTTCACTTGATGTCAGCGTCATATTTTAGCCGGTGTGTGCACGTATAGAGTGTGTGCGCCGTGTTTGTTTCCCAGTTTATATAAGCTCATTACGAAACCAATTTGCGCCGGGCCAAATAGGAAAAGGGCTTTTGATACAAGTCGTGTCAGGCTGAGACACGTCACGATGCGACACACACATCTTTGGTGTGATGATCACTGAACCTGCACCTCCATGCGATCCGTCTAAGCCTGCAGCGACAATAAATATACACAGATCTCCCATGACAGCTTCTCTGTGCAAAATGACACAAATAATAAAAAAATAATGGAGAAAAATAACATTTGATGTGCCGTAACAGCCATCTGTTTCAGCACAAACCAAATTAAAAAAAGACTCGGCTCTTCTGTCAGTTATTATCTAACGGAGTTGGAGTGGCTGTTACTGGGTATTTTTAAGTCGATGATCCTTTTACAAGAGTGTTAAGTCAAACTGCAGAGCACGCAATAAAACAAATCCATTATTACACAATCCGTCATTTTTCTGTAAATGTTTGACAGCATAAACTACAGTCTGCAACCGGAAAGACTTTATCAATGAAATATGATCATCTACAGACATTTGGGTGTAGTGTCTCAAATCAGAAAATGCTCTGGTTTGAGATCAGGCACTGACACAGGCAGGTGTCAGGTGTGTGTGCATGTGTGTGTCTGTTTTAGTTGTACAGCTGTGTTTTTGAACAGGCTGCTCATTGTGCCTGATAAGAGTCAAATCTAACTGCTTGTGCAACAGCATTAATTGTATGCCAGCGCAGCTTCGTTACATAACAAACACGTACAGGGATAAACAAAGGAAGGCACAGTTGTTGGAGTTGGAAGACGTATTCCGATGCATCGCTTAGCTAAAGGTTACATAACTCCAGCTACATCACCTCGTGAAAAACGAGTAATGCATTCATGTTCTTTTAACTGGAGCAATCATTTGATTTTCATCCTGAAACACACAAAGTAGATCCGATACACATCCTTTTTGTTTATGAGGACAACACCACTTTTGTACACTTCTGGTTTTTTACCAAGTTTTCCCAAAACAGCCTTCTCAGTGATGCTTTAGATTTCTGACTTATTGAATGTAATCCTTAGCCCAGTTTGAGAACCTGAGCTCTATTAAAATGGTTTTGTGCATCCATCAGTGTCCATGTACCAGGAAATCCCACAACAGGATCGTGCCACCACTGCGTTGGACTGTAGTGATGGTGTTAATCGCTTCTTAGTGCCTGGTTTCAATCATGCACACGACCCCGGGAACTATGAACTGAATTATGAATCTTTGTTTCAGAGGATTTTGCATGTCATGCTCTAATACCTCTTCCACCGTGGCAATGACAGAACCCATTCAGACGTGGTAGCATTCCCACCAAAGAAAAAAAAGTGACTGAGAGACAGAATCACAAAATTGCTGGGCCCAAACCAGTATAGGAGAGGCCACCACAGCAACTTCAAAGCTGATCTGCTGACGCAGCCAGCACATTTGTTTCCCACAGAAAAGAAAGAAAATCTCAAACCTGCTGAAATGTAAGCTTGTTCTCAGAAAGCACTACAGCGCTGTCTCCAGAGAGGCACTGAGCCAAGAACGAATCAGTGGAAACCAGGTATCCAAGCCATTCAGGCGCTTTTTGGCAAACTGTGCAGCCATTTGTGTGGATACCTACATTAATGATTGTCCTTCTAAGAACTTGACCCATCTCTAAATCTTACAAATCTCCCCAAACTGAGTAATCCCTGTTTACTCAGTTCAAACTTCCAGTATGAAGGTGTTGAGCTCCTGGACACCGAGACTGCTACAGATATGTTTCCGTATTCTCCCTCAGCTTATGCATTGACATAATCACGTCTTTGTCCTTAACAGGCAATTTTCTCAACATCTCACGCTGGTTTTTACTGATGAGGGGAAAGTAATGCATATTGGGGGGGGGTTATCCCAAATGATTCAGAGACATTTCACAGGCAGGTTTTCATTACACGTTATTTAAATACATAATGAGGTAAGTGAGCCCAGTCTGCCTGAGAAGGATCCCAGCTCCCTGTTACCTCGTTCTCCCCACTCATACCTCGATCACCGAACTAGAAGCAAAGCAGCACTGTGACACGAAACAGAAGCACCCTGCGAACTAGACCCAGCCAACTGCAGTTCTTTTCACATTAAGCAATTCACTTTTGATCTTTGTTTTCTCAGCTTTTTCAGGCACTTTCTGTTTCTTAACATGCCTCAGTAGGACCACATGATGATATACTATTAAAGGTCTGTAGACAATCAGCTGCAAGGGAGGGTTCTGGTCTTGTTAGCGACCTTACTTATTGTCTCCTGCTGTATAAGCGGAGTTTAGGTCAAGCTGAGTTTATTCACTGTCTGGTGTCTATGCAGAAGCCTTAAAATGAAGGCCCAGCTACTAAGCCTGCAGACTCGATGGGAAGTTGATGCTCTCACGACTAATGAGGTCAACGTGTCAGGCATCAGAAACAAGTCTCATGAAGACTCAGGACAGTCTGTTCGAATTTCCTCCAGTGAACTCCATCTTCCTGTCCTGGAGTCTGCTTTGCATCTAGAAGATTACAAGAGTTCATCACTTCCTAAAGTTTTCCCAGACTGCATCTTCTCAAGTTAATGCTTCTGCTTTGTGCCCTATATACAAAATCTCCACAGCTTCACTTTCCTGCAACTCTCTTTTGCATTCTCTATTTCCTCAGTTTTCCCTGAGGCTCCCACTTTGGTTCGCAAGGATCCTAAGGAGCAAAAAAAAAAGAAAAACCCACTGGAATTCACCATATTTAAACAGCACACACACAAACACAAATACACACATACAGATGCACACAGTTGCCTCAAGCCCTCGCTCACACGCCTGCTCATCCAAGTACACAAGGTCAGCTGTCAAAATGTGTGTGATATGTGAGCATACATGTGTTTGTCTGTGTGAGGAAGGCTGAGAGAGAAGCAGAAGAAGAAATGAGAAAACTGTCTGGCTTTGTGTAAATCAGTCTAAATGTCTGCTGAGAAAACACGTACTGAAGCTCCAACACTCCAAATGTGTTGTCATTTTAATTCAGTCATTTTTGAAACAAGGCATCAGCTTTAAACATCGATGATTTACTTTACTGTGATACTAAATTACTGCCTGTTTAAAAAAATCTCATCGTTTAATGGAAATTTGTTGTTTCATATATTTTAGTGGCCACAAGAATAAAGTGAAAAGTGTTTTGAACTTGAACAAACGACAGCTGCGTCTTCAGATTCCTAAGCAACACCAGGCTGCCCTCTGGTGGCTGATGAAGGAACTACATAACATTGGGTTGGATGGATGGATGGATGGATGGATGGACATACTTAAGACGCGTCCATGCGTGGGTAGCGATGTCTTGCTCATGCAGACGGTTGTGCCTGAGTTCGAGCACTCTCAAATGAATGCAGCCCCTCAGCGCTTCCTCTGTCAGCTCCTCAATTAGATTTTCATTCATTTGCAGCGTCTACAGAATGAGGAAGACAGAGACAGATGCTGAGGCGTGATACAGGAGACAGAAATGTGACAGTTTAAAATGAAAACAATCAGTGAATACGCAAACAGTGTCCGAGAGTGTCTAACTCCAAGCAGTGAGAGAAAGAGGAAAAAATGACTCGAAAATGTGGTACATGTGCACCTGAAGAGAGGGAGGAAGGTTCAGTGGTAGCGACCGGAAGTGATTGTTGCTCAGCTGGAGGTCAAGAAGTCTCTGTAGCGGCCTAAAAGCTGGAGGGGACACACTAGCTTTGTGAAGAGCATTTCCTCCCAGCTCTAGCTTCAGGAGATTCATCAAACCTATTAGGAAATAATACCTATGATGTTACACCTGTTATAATTTTTACACATGACTGTGTTCACACACACACACGATGTGTACCTTTGAAGCAGTGCGGTGTGAGTCCACTCAGCTTATTGTTTTTGATTTTGAGCTCCTCCAGAGATGAAGGCAGCGTCGGGATCACGGTGATGCGGTTGTCATCCAGATCCAGCTTCCTCAGAGAGGTCAGGTTCTGCATGAAATGAAATGCAGCACAAATAAATAGGTGTTGAGCAAAACTGGGATGATAAAATACACTAAATAGATACTTGTCTCCAAGTCCGTAATTTCCCATCCCTGCTTGCCAATTGGGATTTAACCACAGAGCTCACAGAAACACACCAAATGAAAGAATGTCACATTTGTGCATCTCTTCCATTCATGTGATCTGTCCTCTCATATTTTTAGCAAAGCCACTCCGGGTGGCTCTTCAGTGAAAGCTGCTGTGGTTTTGATGAGTGAATAAAAGCAGTGGACAGGACTTCGCAGCATCCCTCCAGCCAGTCCATCAATCCCCTGTCATTACAGGGATGTGAGCAGAAACTGAAGAAGAATATTCCTCTAAAAATAATTTCCTCATATTCCCCACATCATTGGCTGCAGCTTTTTTCCAACAGGTTCTTTCAGCCAATACCGTGACAGTATAGCAGTGGCAGTGTGTAATGATTGGTCAGAGTGTGGTAGGCTCCCTCGGTGTGGCCTGTGGTCTAAGAATAACCTCTGGTTTAAACCAGAGGTTATTCTTAGACGGATTAGTTAATGCATTTTCAGTGCTCTTTTATTACCGTAATGATACAGGACATAGCCTGCTTTTTATTTTAATTAGATGCAAAGTGACCCATAAAATGTGCTTGTAAGTCAGAAAAGTACTGACAGGCGGAGGACTCTCTGTAAGAGTGAAGACGGAGCTACTAAGGATAATGTCAGAGCAGTTCAACACGTCCACGTCAAACAGGGTTCAGTTTCAGGCCTCGAGGCGTAAAGTTTTTTGGGTTTTTTGTTGATATGTGTGTTTGTCTCTGCTGGTGCTGTTTGAACACACCAAATAGTTCTTCCCAGAATATTATTTGTGGCTCGAACTGACAGTGAATACAAACTTTCTGTCTCATTACGAAGGTAAACTACAGTCTGGCAGTATATTAAATGTTGTTGTTGTCTACTGTAAATTATTTTATCACTTCTTTCTTTGGCCAGCAGACAATGAGAGAAGCAACACTGACTTTTCTAACAGAGTTCAGTCACTGTCAGTGACACTTGTTTGTTTTTTCCATTCCCAGTCTGGATAAATAATACTTGATATTTCATGACAGTAAATATTTTCTAGAAAACACCCAACAGACATAAAGTGCAGTTAAAAATATATAGTTAGAAAACTCATTGAGTGCAGGCAGAACTGGAAGTGCAAGTCTCCAACTGCAGTTGTAAGACGAGTGGGAGAAACTCTGCAGTCAAACGGTGTTGGACAGCCTTGGTTTGTGGTGGATTTTCACACTGGTATTACACACATATTACTATATATTACTCACTGGGACACAAACCTCAGTACAAGAGCAGTAGATTTAAGTCAGAGTAACCACCACCCTTTACTGGTTTTACTTTACTTTTTCACTTTTTATATAAATAGATAAATAAAGGGATAAAAATACGTCACTTGTGAGTAATTTTAAAAGATGCAGCGAGAGCAGTGTTACTCACAGAAAGTGGGTTTTGGCTGAACGATTCATCATCCAGTATGTTTCGACTCAGGTCCAGCATGTCCAGGTTCAGGAGGCCTGAGAAAGCTCGTGCCGTGATGATCCTGATGTTGTTCTCTGAACATAAAGTCAGTCACATGACACTTCGATTTTCAATTTGATGATTCACAAGCTGGCAGCATAATAATCCACGTCGTAATGTATTCCAGTAGTAAATCCAGGATAACACTGTCTACAAAAATATGGGCATCGATGGCTCACTAATGATGGCTGGGCTTCCTGAGCTCTTGTGTTTGCTCTGTTTTTAATCTGTGAAATTTCTGTTGGGTGCTTTCTTTGACTACAGCTGTAGATATACACATACCTGCTAAATCCACCGTCGTGGCTTCAAGATTTTGGAAACTTGGCAGGTGAGTAATGCCGATGCCCCTGCAGCTGATCTCTCTCTCAGTGCTCTGACACTTAATAGAATCAGAATCACAAAACTTTATTAATGCCCAAGGAAATTATGTAATATGTAACAGGCAACTATAAAGTTAGAAACCGTTTCTGTTTGATTGCTGGGCGACTCAGTCGGTTCTTCCTCTGCTTCTTCTTCTTCTTCTTCCTCCTCCTCCTCTTCCTCTTCTTCTTCTTCCTCCTTGGAAGAAAAGAACAACATTTAATTACCCAGCAAATCAGTAAGTAAATAAGACAAGTTAAAAAAGATAACTAATATTACAAACTATAACCTCTTCTTCTTCCTCCTCCTCTTCATCATCATCGTCGTCGTCTTCATCGTCGTCTTCATCGTCGTCTTCATCGTCATCGTCCTCCTCCTCATCATCCTCCTCCTCTCGTGCTTTCCTGAGATCCATCAGCCTTTTCTTCTCAGCGTGGAGTTCCCTGAGTGCAGCCATAAGAGCGTTGCTGTCCTCCCCTCCTTTTCCAGGCTTTCTCCAGCCGCCAACGGGTCGCCCCAAACCCGCCTACAGAAAGTAGCAGGAGACCATTACTGGAATTAATTACTGGAAACAGAGACAAGTCTCACATAAGGACTGTGTGTTACAGGTGCTGCATGTTTCTTCTTTTTGTTTTGTCTCTGACAGGTGCACCAGTTGCAGTACACCGTGCTTTTCTGTTTGTGCTCTATCCTTTTGTTATATGTTCACTCCTATTTTCGACTGCCTTCCTTCCCCCCCCGCCTGTCAGCTTAGACATTGTCGTACTACACATATACTCTGATAACTGAAACAACACGAATAGAAATGAATAAATAGGCAGATAAAAGAAACACATGAAGAAGAGGAGCCTTTAGGGAATTTTTAGAGCTTATCTTGGAAAAGCAAAATGTGTTCGGCACAACAATTCAGATCATAAAATCTGATTGCAAAAGCTGCCAGACAGGACAGCGACATGACCTAAAAGATGGTGTAATATGATTGTGTGTCTCATCATACTATTCTATATGCGATGGACTCCACTGTGGCTGCATGCTTCCTCTTCCCCCAGGCACTTCTCCTTCTTCTGATCGCCTCCAGGTTTCCAGAGCCATGTTTTTCCTGCTTGATCACTTTCTCAGCATTTGCTTGGAGATGCTCATTGGCACTCTCTTCTTCACCAGGGTAACAGAAAACATAAATCAAACCAAAAATGCAGTCATGAAGGAATACACTGTTCGATTTTTAATCCTCTGTGCGGTTAAAATTCTCAGTTATTAAGTGTTTATTAGCCAAGAGCGTGCAGACAAAAGTGGGCAGACTTTAAAAACTTACCAGCAGTGTGTGCACCCGACACTGTCACCCCTGCGTCGATCCTTGGCGAAGGAACGGGTGCTATTTCTAGTTCAGATATCTCAGCGGAGACTTCCATTAATGCATCCACGTCATGCCAAGAGTCCAAGTTTTGTTCTGATGAAACTATTCCACTCAGACAGATGAACACGATCCATGTCCATGGCATTTGCATTGCTGTATATTTATACTCAAATCAAGCTTTTTTCAAATGCAGAGAAGCCCAAAGGGTTTAATTTCTAATCCTCAGAGCTGAAGGCAAGAAGAAGCATCAGAGCAGGAAGCGCAGATGGTTAGAAGTCTACTTAAAGACAAGCAGACAGTTCTTCAGTAAACCCTGGAGCTTTATGAATGCAGAGTAAACGCTGTGGTTTCCCTTCTGTTCTGAGTCACCTTGGAGCAGTGGTCAAACATATTGCACGCGCTCGCTGCTCAGAGTAAATGTTAAAATGAAGAAAGAGAGAGAAAGCGGGAAGGGACATCCAGCAGGCGGAGAGGTAAAAAAATAAATTCTCTCAGTGTTAATAAAGAGCCTCGATTGTTGTACCGTGAAATACAGACACACCCTGCTCCTCCTTGTCTCCACTTCATAACTGTCTGCGAACATTACGTGGAACAGCTTTTTTCTCTCCTGGAGGAGAGACGCTGACAGGACGGTGGGGGGTGATACTGGAGCGCAGTAACTTTGGCACACTGGTGATAGATTTTAGTCGTACATTCTGTTGTGATTTGACAAATGCGTTTTTGTAAACCGCTGTCACTTTTGTGCTTTTTCTGGAGGGCATCAGAATGTTAGGATGAGTATAGCAGACCTTGTCCAAGAGCAGACGGTTGGTACACAGTCCCAGTCGGAGGCAACCTTGTTTGGCAAACCTCCGCCAGCATCTATGTCTGAAGTCAAACATGAACTCTGAGTAATAAAAAGTGAGGACGTCTTTACATTCTGCACATCGACGGCGGAGTGTGTACATCCTCACACTCGCCGTCTGCCCCTTACTGAGTGTGGAGCCAAACTGGGATGTTCACTGTGGGGTGAAACCTCTTTATTTGCTCAGCAGACACACACAGTCGTGTTTTCATATCTTCGTGTGGACATCTAATTGACATATTGCTTTCCCTAGCTGCTTACACTTATCCTAACCCTGTCTTCAAACTCATAGGGCATTTTGTCCCCATAAGTGACTGTTGGTCCCCACAAGTAGAGCAACTTTCCAATGTTTGGTCCCCGCATTTACACATACACAAACATTACATTCAGTCGACTGTGCTTCAAAACATCTTCTTAAATGAACACTACTACTGTAATATGCAATCAAATCTGCAGATTATGCTTTTTTGGTGTTTTTCCACACCTGAAGAGTAACTGATGAGACAGCAGCAGAATCCAGACATATTCCAAATGGCACTCTGGACAAGTTGACACTAAACACTGAAACAGTCAGGCCCTCATGTGCTCCTCCAAAGTAAACAGCAACGTTTCCAAAGACGATTCATTTTTATATCTCGACAGGAGCACGCTGTCATCTACAGACCACATTCAACCCCTTCCTTGAGTGTGACAACACCCTGAATTTCCACAGCAACAAAGAGATGAGGAGTTGAGGACACCCAGCATAAACGCTAAGCTTACTTCTCTGACTACACTTACATGTTTAAGAAACAGCGCATGTTTTATTATCCTTCCTGCGGATGACCAAGTTAATCTTTGCTTTCTTTTCACTCTGAAGGAATATGTTAAAGTCAGCATGACCGCTTCCAGCTTTGTAACATCTCTGACACCAGTTTGCCAAATGCTAAATGTAATAAACGAAACATCTGCAGTCATGAAGCATCTGAGGTTACAGTGAGGCAGTTACTGAAATAACGAAGCTTTTATGCTCACAACTGAACGGCATTTCAAATCAGATATGTTTATCAAGGCGATCGTGGCTCAAGAGTTGGGAGGTCGCCTTGTAATCGGAAGGTTGCCGGTTCGAGCCCCGGCTCCGACAGCCTTGGTCATTGTGTCCTCAGGCAAGACACTTCACCTGATGCCTACTGGTGGTGGTCAGAGGGCCCGGTGGCGCCAGTGTGGGGCAGCCTCGCCTCTGTCAGTGCGCCCCAGGGTAGCTGTGGCTACGATGTAGCACCAGTGTATTAATGGGTGGATGACTGGATGTGTAAAGCGCTTTGGGGTCCATGGGGACGAAGTAAAGCGCTTTACAAATATTTACCATTTCACTTTTATTTAAAAAAGTACCTAATGAGTTAGGAACAAAGAACGGCGCATTGTTTAGAGCAGTGGCTCCCAAACTTTTTTTGCTGGGCCCCCCTTTTACAGAAAAATGTTCGCGCGCACACGCACACACTAACACATCCTCCACGCACACACTAACACATCCTCCAACCACACACTAACACATCCTCCAACCACACACTAACACATCCTCCAACCACACACACTAACACATCCTCCACGCACACATTTTGCTCAGTTGCGGTTTATTTCACACCTCAAACATTTAGTAACAATTAAGCAAATACAAGTAACCTGCAGGTAGTACGAAAATAAACTATGTCCGCACCTACACGGGTGTTTTTGAACATGCAGCCGTTCACGTAAACGGCGTTTCGAATCACCGAAAACTGAGATTTTTTTAACTCATTTGCGTTTACGTGTGGACGAGGAATACAGAGCTCATCACACAAAGTTAAAGGTATGCGCCTTTTTCCCATCATGCTGTGCACCACGTTATTGTTTACATGAGATGAAGAGCAGACAGTCAGATTAACAGTATTTTGTCTATCTGCAGGTTCACACGCAGTTACTGTCCCTCCATTTACAAAGGCAGAGGCGTCACAGTGTGATTATTTTACGTGTAGTTGCTTTTTTCCTGTGTCTTTGCGTTTGTGTTGGAGCCCCAGGCTAGTTGTGTCCAAGCGTTGTTTATTTTTCCCCCCTTTTCATTCCGTGCCCCCCCAGGGGGCAGGCCCCACACTTTGGGAAGGTCTGGTTTAGGGGCAATGAAAATGACACATGATATGCCAGATGTGTTCTGTTGGATTTAGGTGAGGCAAGTGTGGAGGCTTAGAGTATGAAGGAACCCAGGACCCACTGCACCAGTGTAACAATAGGTTTAAGGATTTCATCTTGATAAGTAAAGGCAGTCAGGGTGCGGTTGCCGAGCCTGTAGTTAGGTAGGTGTGTGTATAAATGCCTTCCTGGATGACTACTTACACACCACAGAACTGGTCAAGCTTAAAATGTTACATGAACTTTGTCTCCTGGATTCTGCTCCATACTCTGTGGTAGAAAACACAGCAAACCTTCTAGCAATACCACATGTTGATGTGGCCTCCTGCAGGGGTGGGACTAACTGTGCAACCTGTTTAGGGTCCAGATATCACTTCACGTGAGCCCTTCAGAATCCACTTCTGTAATTTATAGACTAACTTAAGTTTGTTTAAAATGAAGCCATTCATATTTTCACCTTCACACTGAATAAATTATCATTTTTGATCCTTTATAACTTAATTACTACACCAATTCATTTTTCGAGAGAGAGTGTGTGTGTGTGTGTGTGTGTGTGTGTGTGTGTGTGTGTGTGTGTGTGTGAGTGAGAGAGAACCAGTGGAAACTTTCATTGTTGACATTTACTTTGCGACTGCTGGTCCACACTTTGGCCTCGGCTTATATAAATAAGCACAGACAAACAGCATTGGGAGAATTATTTTTAATTCACACTACAGCAGTAATAGCATCTCTGTGACCTTAAGCGCTGGAAATGTTGTGCAACACCCGTGTGGTCAGGAGACAGTGGGATGTTTAAAAACGGAATAGCCAAGCACTGAAGGCAGTTACTGAACACAATTACAAAAGTAATCTAGTAAATGATAATATGACGAGCAGTAACAGCGCTACCAGCTGAGAGGGAGGACAATAGGAATGCTTGCCAGGAATGTGAAAGCATTGATGGCTGGTGCCACAGATGTTGAAGCTCATCACTAGGACACATTGCTGTATGATGGGCTTTTCATCTATCAGCATAACACTTTAAGTACAGTATTCAGTGATGCTTTTAACTGTGCACCTTACAAGACTCTGAAAACATGTATAACAGCAAACGGCAGAACCCATCTGGAGGCAAGGATACTAAGAGGTGCACATAGGGGAGTACCATCAGCACTACAGGCTATGACCGCACTGCACTCATCTCCCTTCATCTCTGATATTAATACAGGGTTAGCACAACTCAAGTAGGAACTGAAAGTTAGGTTTTCCATGGTTGTTCCTGGCAGCTGCAAGTTTGTTGTGATTTAAAACAAAAACGAGAAGGGAAAATGAAGTGCAGTTCTTAGTTTGCGAAGGTCTGAGTCACAGCTTCGGCAATATACTTAGCACTGATGCCAAAGATGTCCAGAAGCTCTTGAGGCTTTCCACTGCGGGGAACACCAGTCACTGCCAGACGTGTCACAACAATACCAGGCTCACTTCCCACTGCTGACAGCACCGCTTCACCGAGACCACCTGGACAAAGGAGGACCGTCAAAAGGAATGAATGCATAAAAGTGATGTTGGCATTTCTTTTAAATTACAACACAGCAAATCATGATATGATGCTCCTTTATTCAAGTTGTGTTTTGTTTTTTTAAAACCAAACCCATCTAACGTCTAGGAGCCATAATTGTTGCCTCCATAAGAAAATTCCTGCCCTTTCACAAACATGCTTTCTGTATGCACAGACTCAAACGCATCAACTCCACCTACCCTCCTTGTAGTGGTCCTCCACAGTGATGATCTGTCCCCTTGTTGCTCGGGCACTGGCCAGAATGGTAGCAGCATCCAGGGGCTTGATGGTGAATGGGTCAATCACACGGATGTTCTTTCCTATAAGAATGCATAAGGAAATTTACAGGTTTATAGAGGCTATAGTGGTTCAGTTGAGGAGTCCCTGCATTAAGCCCTGTGTGTCCTCATAACAATACCAGCACGTGCACACTAGAGGGCAGTGTGGGTTACCTTTAGCAGCCAGCGTATCAGCAGCAGCAAGGGCCTCGTGCAGAGTAACACCAGCTCCAATGACAGTCACCTGGTCATCATCAGACTGGCGAACCACCTGACCACAGGGATAGATGTATAAACATTTTTGGGGTGGGCATTTTGGTATGAAGACTGACTGCATTAGATTTATAACAAAAAGCGATTAAAAAAAGTTACCTTGGCTACACCCACTTCAAACTTCTCATCTGGGGAATAGATGACTGCAGTGGCTGGTCTACTTGTACGAATGAAACATATACCCTGAAAATGGAAAGTGCATTACAATATATTGAGTGCTCTCCAACAGGATGAAGACATCAAGCTACCACAAGGTGGCCACCAACCTTTGTGTTGGATGACAGTTCAACAGCTCTCTCTGTGGACACTGCGTCACTGGGGTAAAACACAGTACATGTTGGGATGGCGCGGAACATGGCCAAGTCCTCAAGCGCCATCTGGGACGGACCGTCCTCACCTGAAGCCAGAATACAATGAGTGGATGACAGACACTCACACCTGCACTGCTCACTAGAAATCCAGCAGATGAAAAGCTTACCGATGGAGACTCCGCAGTGAGACCCTACCAGGTTGACATTCGTCTGAGAGATTGCTCCCATACGAATCTGGTCATAGGCCCTGGAGAAAAATGCTGCAAATGTGCTGGCAAATGCAACAGTGCGGTCACGGCTGGCACAGCCAATAGCCACTCCTACCTGCGGTAGTAAGGAGACATCAGCAACACCATTTAGTTTAAAATGACAGTGGATGTGGTTAGTAAGGGTCTAAGTGCAAAGTCAGCTGGGCACAAATGAGAAGCAGCAGAGAGGACAGATTATCGTGTGAATGTGAGCAAACCAGGTACCAGTCTCTCATAACTGTGACAGGGTTCCAGGATCAATAGGTTGACTAATAGTTAGCATAAATCAGCCTGAGCACTGAAGGATCGTTTACCATATTCTGTTCAGCGATGAAACACTCGATGTAGCGATCAGGGAAGGCTTTCTTGAAGGTCTCTGAGAAAGTAGAGTTTTTGGTGTCTCCGTCGAGTGCCACCACTCTCTGGCTTGCCTGGCCCAGTTTTTTCAGTGCCACACCATATGCCTGCCTTGTTGCCATCTAACAGAAAATACAACGGGTTAAGCAACAAACAGCCTTGATTGCTATGCTTAGCTATATCCACTTTAACACATACATGTGAAAAAGAACCTTTACCAACATGATGAGCAGCACAATATTCTGCACAGTCACAATAATTCACACACATCAGTTTTGAAATCATGTTCATTTCAGACAGCATCACCCCCGCAGTTAGCAAAAGCTGCAAAAAGCAAACTACATCCGATGTTTCACAGGTTCATGTGTGGAAAGTCTGAGATTTACTTCCAGCTGAAGAAAGTTGTACTGCTGTAGAAACTGGTGCACCCTCTTTATATCATAGGAACAAAAACGTGAACGGTTTTCACAATCATTCAAAGACAAAATCATAATGACAGTTAAAATGTGCTTAATCTTCCAGCTCTGACATGTATGGGGATATAAAACAGTGCAATAGAAAAAAAGCACACCGGGATTCAGTCATGGAAGATTTTAAGCCCTGTACACACCGTCTGTACAAATACTGCATGTGTGCTCTTCAAAGGTATTTGAAGAGGTTAACATTGCACAATACTGCACATGATGCCATTACTAGATAACTGCAGAGTGGGGGTCATGTTAGCAGTGCTAGTAGCACCCGTCTTCTCTTATTCCAGGTTATTGTGGATATGCACACTTTAGTTAAGCCATAATGATTTGACCCAGCCCAAATTCACCAGTTTCTTTCGAGGTTAAAATAGTGCCAAACTGTTCCAATTTCACAATTCTGGTGTACAACAGCTCAGTAACTCAGTCCCAAGGTTTAAGCAAATTCTACATTAAATTGTGAAAAATTTGTTTAACCTTTTAGTTTCTGGTGTCCACTAACCAGGATGGCAAACTTTAAACTAGTTTTCTAATCAACTACATCCCTAGATAAGAAAAATTTGCTAGTGAATACTGATGTCCGTGTCTCTGCTGTATCTACAGGTAAACACTGCAACATTTTTCGATATCTTTAACCTAGCAGGAGTTTGCATGTGGCTGAGCAGACAAAAAGCAAAGGAAAGTGGATATTTATATTTAATTTATTATATAAAGACCCTTAAGTGTGGACAAGTGTTCCAGGTGGTGTTTTTGTGCCATATTAGTAATGAAACAAAGCCACCACTCGTGCTAAATAAGATTCATGCTGACAACTGTATCGGTAAACTTTAAACTGCTGACCACTCAGTGTTGAGTGACTTTGGACCCATTACTCCAAAAGATCCAATACTCAAAAACTAAAACTAGACGCAAACAAGCAACTCTGAAGGTACCTTGTCTCCCTTCTTGTATTCTGGAGGTGAAGGCAGTGAGATGGGGCTAAGGTCAGCTGGCGCTGTGTCCTCATTGGGCAGATCAGGGCAGAGAGTTTTGTTGGGCACCTGGATCAGTGACTGCAGATCATTCAGGATTTCATCCACCCGGTCCTTGGGGATCGGCTTTCCATGCCAGTTCTCCAAATCCTCAATACCTACAGTTAAGTGGCAAATAAGTCATGTTTAAAATTCAGAGAACAGTTCTAACTAGATACAAAAAAGTTATTCACACCAACCTTTGAGGCCTCTGCCCTTGAATGTCTTGGCAACAATGCAGGTCGGTTTGCCTTTGACCTGCTGAGCCTGCCAGAAAGCTTTGCACAGCTCCTCCACATCATGTCCATCCACAACATACGTGTTCCACCTACACACATAGAATGTTATTAACATCTGAACATGTCTGTAGACCATCAAAAAGCAGACAGATACAGGGAAAGACAAATAATAAGGTCAAGTTTGGACAGTTTGTTTCTACAGGTTATGAGCCGAGATAAATGCACGTGCTGACCCAAAGGCTTCACAACGTTTGCGGTAGATCTCCATGTCGTGCTTCAGAGGCGCTGGCTCACTCTGACCAAGCCGATTAACATCCAGGATAGCCACCAGGTTGTCCAGCTGGTAGTGGGAACCAAAGGCCATGGCCTCCCAAACTGAGCCCTCTGAGCACTCGCCATCTCCCAGCATGCAGTACACACGATAACTACAACACAGTCAGTTAATAACAGACATGAGAATTTCCATAATATCTACTTTGAGAACTTTTCTGTTGCTGCAGTGCAACAGATTATGCTTGACAACAACAACAACAACACCACAACCACAGTAACAGGATTTCACCACTGAAGAAACTTCCTAGTTAGAGTAAATAAGACTACTTTTAAGTAGTCTTGAGCAAATGTGAGTATAAAGCATCCACTTTAGATTAACACCACACACTGACCACTGTGCAAAAATATTTCAGGTAACCCTGTGCAAGTTTTAAAGAAATGTTTGGCAGTCTTATGATTTGACACGGATACATAAACACACTGACCTGGATTTGTCAAGGTATTTGCCGGTATAGGCCATCCCACATGCAGCCCCAAGACCCTGTCCCAGAGATCCAGTAGCTACATCAACAAAAGCCAATTTCTGTGTTTGAAAAGAAGAATTGGAAAGAAGGGGAGTTGTACATCATACAGAGAGTGGCTTGCACACAATTTTGTCTTTTTCTTCCAAAAAAATAAAAATAAAAAATAATAATGAACAGAATGGGTCTCAAGATTCCCGACTCACTGGTGTGGGGTGTCCCTCCAAGTCAGAATCAATCTTACGCAGGTTAACCAGCTCAGACTCTTTCACAAAACCTGCCTCTGCCCAGGCAGCGTACAGGACAGGTGCAGCATGACCCTGGCAATAAGGAGAGTGTTAACAGATCTCAGGTTTGCTGACCAGATACACAGCAATTAATCTCAATTAAAGGATATGCACCTACCTTTGAGAGAACAAAGCGGTCGTTACAATGATTGCGAGGATCATCCGCTTTGTAGCGCATGGCGTGGAAAAAGAGCACGGACATGAGCTCAGCTGCACTGCAACATGATGTGGGATGACTGGAGAGAGAGAACAACAGAAAAGCTACTGTGACAGTATAAATGCCGACGGGTTAGAAAGAAAAGAAACTCCACCCAAAGTGCATAAACATGCATGTGTTGCTGCACTTAAAAAAAAAAGAACAAAAACACACAAAAACAAACGCTCAGTTTTAGTTTTACAAGACACAGCAAACATTTAATATGCCAAACGATGATGCTCTTTAGCACAAGTCATATATTGTTAATTGTTATTTATTTTAGACCATCACTGCCTCAGGAAGGCAGCCAGGTTACCACACTTCAGAGGAAAAAAAATCTTGTGAAACTGTTAGTTGCTACACAGTCTCGAGTACTGTAACCATTTAGAAATTCCACATTGCCCAACACATCTCAGCTTCCCTATGCAGGTTAAATCGCATATCAACCATGCTTGGAACAAATTATCCAATCTGAACAAACATCAGCATAAACCTTTTAAAATAACTCAATGCTCCGTTTACCACGTGTTCTTCTGTTGAGACACAACCTGCTGAGAAATGAAGGACAGTCAGAAAAACCACAAGGAAAAGAAAGAGGCACAAGTGTAACTTTGACTGTTGAGGAACAATGCTCCTCAAGAAGTCCTTTGTTTAAAAGGGATATAATCTTTATAAAGCCCTCATAGTACAGTTAGAATAAGCTCCTGCATTTCCTTGTCAAGAAACAAGAGGAAACAGGTTAGTCAACTGTCCATTAAGGCTGCATTTGAGATTATGAAAAAGAAATAAAAAAATTGCACAATGCACACCAACTGGCTGAGGGATAATTGTAAGAGAATCAAGCACAAACTAAAGCATCTGGCCAGGTGGCTGACATGTACTATAAATAAAGCTGAGGGTTTTTACTGCCTCTTTGATTCCAACATCCACTTTTCTGTCTCAGATGTGATGTTATGAAGCAGGATATGCGACTCTAAGCTTTAGTCTGCGTCACACAAGTCTAAACAAAGTGTTGTGTTGTGATGTATGCGAAATGTAGTAGATGACATGACTTGATTAGCGCCAACTCACAAACTACGGTTTCAGTTTTGGATATTGTAGCCCTTGTATAGATCCATTTGCTCTCAAAAGTGAATATTAACCGAGCAAAGGGCGCTCACACTAATCCCTATAAAGCTACACCCTCGTCAACTCCTACTTCCCGCTTGGACTCGAATCAACCTATTGGGTTACTTCCCGACAGCGACACGGAAGATATCAGCGATAGCTCAAAAAGAAAATTCTGGCATTCTGGGAACGCCAATATTTATGATGAAGTATTACCACAAACCCCTTCCCAATAGCCATTTCCCAGACTTACCATACTTTACGCAGATATCCTCAAGCTGGCGATTTAACAGACTAGGAGCCAGCAGCAACACTCAGCCTCAACCCAACCAAGAGATCCATCCTTTCCTATCATGTGATTTCTGTTAGCTAGTAAACGCCTGTTGATGTTAATAACCACTTGACTTAAAGTGTTACAAGCATGTATGCTAGGCTAGAGTGCCTAAGAGTCTAGCCACCAGCAAATAAGGCCGTCATTTACTTTGCAGAGAAAAAAACCAAACAAACACTGTTAGCATGTGGTAGCCTTAGCAATAGCTGTGGGCTCGGCTACCCTCAAGTCACAGCGTAACTTATTAAAACGTTTCGCAGAGCAGTCGCACAACATCAGGTAGCAAACCTGCTGCTAGCGGCTTGCCGTGGCTCGGTGACCGCGTGAATTTAATCTGCAGCACGTGCACCCAGGCCCAGAGGTAGTGCACGCCTCCGCCCCAGTAACCTTATAGCACATACTATATATATGTGTGTGTGTTTTTAATTGTATACAGGATTTATTTAATATTCCAGCTAATGTTTGCAACTCTGAACAACTTACCCTGAGTTAGAGGCGCATGTTGCCTTGATGGAGTTGATCCTGAGCTTGTTAGCGACGTCCTTCAGTCCTTGCAGCGTCTTTTCATCGGGTTTGTGGTAGCTAGTCATGGTTTACTGACGTATGGTTGCCTGCTTCAGGTAGTAGTCGTGGTTAATTCAGTGCGAAGGCTGCTTCCCCGGTGTCGTCGTGTCAACGCTGGGCCACTGAGCTGCTAGCTGCCCGGTGTTAAGTGCAGGAGAGGAGGGGGAGACGTCGCACAGGACGGGTTTTGTTTCCTCAAACAGCCACGCCCACCAAATCAAACCATTGGAGGGAGAGTGGTGGTTCAAGCCGCCCTCGTCAGTCCCTCTCAGCGTGTTCAAGATACAAATGTTGCTTCATGCCGATCTCGTTTCATTAAAATCAGTAAATTTCCAAAATAACAGTAACAAAAGCGTGGACCCCTATTCTACTACCCTTATGGGAAATACAGGTATCCACAAGTGGAGCTGCACTGCACTGATGTGCGAACAACTACCGCTTTCTTAACTTACTATAATATGAATGTTTTCTTCAAGTGGGACGTTAACGTCCTGGTTATATTTATGCAATGATGATGGTGTGTTTAAATGCCAGTCAAACAAACGCAGGATCTGATTCCGAAATCTGCTGATTAGCCACACAGGCCCATAATGTCACTGTCCCCTTAAAACTGTAGCTGGATGGCTGCCAACAAGGAAGCCGACGGCAGATTTTGCTCTCTCATCCTTACTCAGGGAAACACACGGAGTCTGTCTAACACCACCGTCTATGAACAATACAAGGTACTAAGGCACAAGGTACTAGCCAGAGTCACTTCAGCTTGCATCGGTTGTCATTTTTGCATTTAGACACATCAGAAATAAACATTTTCTAAAACTTTATTGTTTAAAAATAGCTCAGCTGTAACAATGAGTGTATGGAAATGAAAAACACTTTTGTGCAAAGTCATGGATGATTGAGCTACTCTATCAAACAGAGTACTTCATACAGAGGTGTATGTGGTCATTCATCAACAGACAACAGACTTCATTTTTTCTTTAAAAAGAAAAAATGAAGTCAGTCCAACACTTCCCCATTCTGGCAAAATTACACATCTTATTGTGCATACATTTCCTCTTCTTGAAGTTCCTGAAATTACACAATGTCACTCAATCAAAAGGGTAAAAAATAAAACCAAAAATAAAAAAATATTTTGTTTTTTGTTACCCTGATTCTTTCCCAGGCTTCAGCTCTCTCCTCGGGGAAGACAGGATTTTTGTCGAGTCTTTCCAGCTGTGGCACTACTATCAGCACATTTATCCGGTATTCGGAATTTTCCGCGACTGGGTTCCCAGAGAGAACCAACACACGAAGGCTTTGTGACAGAAAGCCGATGTATCGTAGAGCAGTCTCATCTATGATTGCATTGCCTCTAAGGGAGAAAGAAGACAAATTATGGGATTAATACCATGTTTTGTTTTTTACTGACTGGATTATTGGAAGCGTTATTATGACTGATCTTTATTGTTACAACACATTGCAGTCATGTGAAAAATAAAGTTATCCATAGGACTTTCTGCAGGGCTGTGAAAAACTAAGTACAACATAACTGCTTCCATTGGAATTAAGAAGGTAAGTAGCAGCCAAGAGCTACTACTCAAATTGCACTTGATTCACTGAGTTGATCAATTTGTGACAAAAAAGAATGATCAAGTACAGCTTAATTGGAAGAATTGTCAAGAAAAAGTCTGTTCCTTCTAAAAAACAAAACAAAACTTGGCAACACAGCTTAGATTTGCAAAGCTGCATTGAACAAACCGGAAGACTTGTGAAACAATGTCCTTTGGAAAGACATGAAAAAAGTGAAAATGTTTGCCTGTAATGCATAGCACTATTTGTGGTGAAAACCAAACATAACTTATTAGGACAAACACCTCAGGTCAACTGTCAATCATGGTGGTGGAGAGTGATGATTTGGGCCTGTTTTGTAGCCATAGGACCTGGGCACCTTGCAATCATTCAGTGAAACACAAACTTTTTAGGACAACAGTCCCAAGCACAGCAGCAAATCTACAACAGAATGTCTGGAAAAGAAAATGTTTTGCCACAGTGTTGCAATGTCCCAGTCAAAGTCAAGACTTCAGTCTCAGTGAAATGCTTTGACAGAACCTTAAGAGAGATGTTCATAAACAAATGCCCCCAAACCCCAACGAACTGAAGCAATGTTGTAAAGAACCAAAATTCCTCCACAATGTAAGAGACTGATTAAGTCATACACAATTACTTCAAGTTACATCTAGTTAATTATGGTGTCTACTTAGTCTCTCACAGGACTGAAGTTTTCCATGTGACTGCATGCACCTGGCATTGAGGTACTGAAGACACTTCATGCTGGGACTGAGGCCGTCGAGCGACTCTAGCTGATTGTCTCGAAGGTGAAGTGTGGTGAGGCGCTCTAACTTCTCCAAACCCTCAAGACGTTTGATAGCATTTTGGGCCTAGACAGAAAGCAAGACTAGTCACAAGCAACCAGGTACCTGGTTTATTACATGGGGATTAGTGTGGTGGTGAAGGATTAACTTAATCAATCATGTCTGTGTTAATAACCAAACCAAGATACTTTGTGTACCAGATACAATTGCTGGAGATGTGGAAGGTTGATGCCATCAGTGGTTTCCAAGTGATTTCCCCTCAACTCTAGAGTTACCAGATTTGCAAAACTGCCGTACTGGAAACCATTAAGCCTCTGAATATGGTTACCTGCAAACAAGGTTTGTTGGCATCTTCAGTTAAGTCAAATATTGCTTTTAACAGTGATAACATGTGGAATAGTAAATTCCCATCTTTTTGCAGGAACAACTATTTATATCAAATAACAGTGACAATATCTTTCGCTTAACGTATTTTATTATACTTGCAAGAACTTCTGCGGCTTGGATAAGGGACCCAACTATTAACTGTTTCTTACTTGACTGACCTTGCCGTAGAGATCGCCAGATTAGCTGAATAAATTCATTCCACTTTACCTGACGTAAAACCAATAAACCAACCTGTAAGATTGAGGCTTTCCAAGGCAGGCCCAACTAGGCCATCTACATCAGTTAGCTGATTCATTGCTATACTCAGCCACTGCAGGTAGGTCAGTTGAGCAAACGGTTGCTCTTTGAAGCACATCACAGAATTATTGTTGACCTACAAAAGACGAATTACATTCAATAAACGTAATTAAAGGGATTCTTACTGACAGCCACAAAGATGTCCCTAACTAAATGCATAAGGAATTTCTTCTTGCCTTGAGCCAAAGAAGCTGGGTCAGAGATGACAAAGGAGAAAGATCAGTAAGGTGGTTGTTGGATAAATCCAGAAAACGTATGTGAATATAACTGTTGATTGCAGCTATATCCTCCAGTCCTCTAAGGGTGAAGAAAACTGGTTTGAATCAGAAGAAACTCGTTCAAGTTAACAGAACAGTTTTGCTCTGCGGGCATCTTTCTCTAATTACCTTTTCTGAAGGTTCAGCTTGACAAATGCGTGTGCTAATCCATTTCCTGTTCGGCAAAGCAATGACAGCCCTTCACTTATGATTTCTTGAGTTAAATGTTGAACTTCAACCTGTACAAAAATGAGATATAAATGAAAGGCTAGTGGCTTCAACACAGAAACGACAAAAGCACTGCAACTGTATTTTATTCAAAACACAAAATGAATGACAGCTTAAATTGCACAATGATAAACCAATGACAGCAAGTTATCATGTAAGGTGAAGGTCAGGCTAGCCACTTTGTTCGGTACACCTGTTCAACTGCTCATTAGGGTAAGTATCTAATCAGCCAATCAAATGGCACCAACTCAATGTATTTAGGCATACATACAGAGTTAAGACAACCCAGTCAGTGGCTGAAACGACCCAGTGAAACTGAAACTGGGCAAAGGATTGGGGAAGAAAACTGACATTGAATGTGGCACGGTTCTTGGTGCCAGGCAGGCTGGTTTGAGTATTTTAGAAACTGCTGATCTACCAGGATTTTCCCACACAAATATTTCTAGGGTTTACAGAGAGTAGTCCAAAAAAGAGAAAATATCCAGTAAGCAAAAGTTTCTTGTTGATCTCAGAGGTCAGAGAAGAATGGCCAGACTGCTTTGAGTTGGCTACAGTAACTCAAATAATCCCACATGACGACCAAAATATACAGAAGAGCATTTTTGAATGCATCACATGTTGAACCTTGAAGAGGATGGGCAAGAGCAGCAGAAGACCACACTGAGCTCCACTCCTGTCACCTGCGAGTAAGAAACTGAATCTGAATTTAGATTCACAAAATTGGACAACAAAATATTGGAAAATGTTGAGTCTTGATTTCTGCTACAGCATTGAATGACAGGGTCAGAAACTGGTGTAACCAACATGAAAGCATGGATTCAGTCTCTCTTGTATCAACAGTCATTGCTGACAATGGCTCTTTATGTACTCATCTTCTACTGGGTGCTTTCGGGTAGATGGCGTGCAATGTCACAAAGCTCATATAATTTGAGAGTGGTCCCTTGAAGATGAATCCAATAAAGCACCTTGGCGTGTATAATCATGGATGTGCAGCTGACAAATTTGCAACTGTGTGATGCTGTCACGTCAATATATCAACCAAAATCTGTGAGGAATGTTTCCAACACCGTGTTGAACCTATGCCACATAGAATTAACATTCAAAAGTCTTCTCTTACCCAAGCTATATCTGGATAGTAATGGACCAACAAATTACTAGCCACTGATTTGACCGTTTTGCCAAGACAGTTTCCCGGACAAGCCTACCGTCAGAAAAAAATAAAGATCTTCATTGATAAATGTTTTTATTCTAAGACTAGGCTTAATCCATGTTAGTAAAACCGCCAGCAGAGCAGGGCCACTCCCAAGGCTCAAACTGTCACTAATTAGTCAACAACTAGAATTTAGACATGGAAGAGCTTCAAAACCACTTGTAGGAGCACTTTACAATAAGCTGGGCCTCTTTTGGAAACTAGTGACCTATTACTAATATGCCCAGAAAATACCCTGTGTAGGGGGTTGGTGCACACACACGAGTAAACGCTCCAACTTTATCAAAGACATTACCTTGAGTCTGTTTGGGTAATCAGGGCGAGGCACGTGATTCATACCAAATTAACAGCACAGAGATATGAGCTAACATGTACGAGTCAGCTGTAAATATGCTCGGCACATGCCCCCCATTTACTTTCATACCTTCTCATCTTCGGCTTCTTTAAGGTGTTCTTCTCCTCCTTCAACATCCGATAATACTGGGTCTTCGTCAAAGTCAGACATCCCGATTAGTAAGCCTTATAATTTGACTAGTTACAGACCAGCTGAAGAGCGGATTAGAGAACTGCAACAGGATTTCCAACCAGCTAACTTGCTTATTTTGTGACTGCTGCCCGACCAAGCTAGCTATCTGTTTACAGTGTTTAGCCTTGTACATTTATGTTAGAACTGCCAACACATGCAGACACGGTGAATGACATACTATGAATGTTACCTCCCAACGTAATATGAAGGAAAGACAGCTAAGTTTATTGGTTATTACAGGTAATCCAAGTGTTTTTTCTCCGATGGCTCTCAGCAAACCGACGACTGGATTTGTTGCTGATCACCATAGAAACCATTCCGCAGTAACCGGAGCACAATTAATTTAAGGAAACGTAGTTTGCAACAGCGATACAGTTTCACCATTTCAGTGTTGCTTTACAAACCCGATGCCAACAGTCACATTACATTCCTCTTTTTGTGCGGATAAACAGCTTTGGAAATTTCAATGCAAAATGTTGACATATTAGCTACAGTTTACTGACTAGCCCACACAATACACGAGTCAATATTGGTGAAAATGTATTATTTTGAATTCATTTACATGAGCTTGATGAAACACGGTCACATTACTGAACAAATACAGAAATAAAAAATACGTCTCTGAAAAGTTAGCGAATGTGAATCTACACCTGCTATATGATAAACTGAGACACTTTAACCCTATACACTAGTGTTAGCACGATCCTGTCCAATTCATGAGGCCACGAGTTTGTTAGCTTTCACTGTTGTATAAAAATGCTCTTTTTAAAATGTACACAGTTCAAGCCCAGATTAGTCATTCACTGAATGACAAGGCATATAGCATTAATTTAAAAAAAAAAATCTATGGTGCATAGACAGTAATATTAAAAATCCCAATTTGCTGACATAAAGACCGCAAATGTTTTCCCGTCCACAAAACTTGTTTATCACACACACACAGGCTCTGAAGCAAGTGAGAACTCAAAACTGCATCATTCAGGAAGCAAGCAAAAAGGTGCAATCTGTGCAATATCCTGACATCTACTGCTACAGGATCAGTTCATAAGATTATTACCACTGAGCACTGCCATTGTTGAGGTAACTAATGTCAAATCAAAATAAGTTTTTTAAATATATTTATCTATATGATGTTAATGGTGAAGTGTTGCGTGCTGGGCTTCGTCTTTGTCCTTTGTGGGTCAGGAAGATTAATGGTCACTCCACTTGCATATTGCGCAACAGCAGTCCTCTTTTCACACCTCCCTGTAGCATTCTTGCACCGAGACTAGTGTCTGTGACCCCATCACTACAGGAAGAAAACAAAAAGTATAAGGGGACACACAAGTACAAATAAGTTGTGTCACATACATCATAGTTAAGTTATACAGTTGCACCAACATCACCGCCACACAAAGCTGTAACTAGAATAAAACTAAAGCAAAAAAGGAACCAGTCCATGGCAGTGTCAATAGCAAGCTGTAACCCTGAATAAGTTGCAAAAAAACATACAGCGTCTAGTTAGTGGCATCACTGCTGCTTCCTTACATGGGGTTAAACTTCCTCTTCTTAAGTTCAGGACCGTCAAGTCCACCTGCTAGTCTCTGCAAAAAGACAAGATAAAATTATTTTAAAAGAAACACGAATTTCAACATTATTCTGCAGATGTGGAGGACTGACCAACCTCTTTGCTTGCAGCTTCCTGCTGGGCTCGTCTCTGCTCCAGGTTTTGCTGAGGGCACAAAGAAGTGAAATTCAAGTCACAGCTGCAACAGGAATGCCAAACTGGATTTTACACTCGTATTGTGCACAAAGGTCTTATATGCAACGTTCAGTTTACACACCCTGTAAAACTGAATCTGAATGGACGGCTGTTAAAAAGTAGATTAAGGTGACCTTGCTTCACTGGACAGATTAAAATAAATAAGATCTTCATTTATAGGCTCTGCTTTCAGGCTTTAGAAGCCAGAAACCAAATTCAACTTGCTTTAGTGCATAATAAGCACATGTATGCACCTGCATCTGCCCACTTTCAAATTCTCCAATTTCACAATTGTGCCTTTAATCACCAATAACAGCAGCTGGTGGTGTGCCTCAGTACTTGTGCACACGAGTGCAGAATGTATGTTGTTGCTCCTCAACAGAGCACTGATGCTACTTATCATTTGTAGAGTTTTTATGATGAAGTAAAACTTGATTTAAACCACCTTATGTAGTTCAGAAAGCTGCTGGTGCCTGATGAGGGCCTCCTTGCTTGGGAACTGCCTCCTACACAGCAGACAGGCCAGTTTAACCCAGTCTGTCAATCTTCCTTCCTTTTCATCCTTCTCGCCTCCTTCTTCTTCACTGTCAGTTTCTCCACTGTAGGCTGGGACCAGACCCTGCTGCCGAGGAGGCGACTGGGAAAAATAAAAAGAAGAAAATAAAGAAAATGTACACCTCTAACACCTACAAAATCTCTCTCTCCCACTTCCTTACTTCTGCACTTTGGCGGATCTGATCCAAAAAAATCTGAGGCCGTTCAGACAGTGCCCCCTGGAAGACAGAAAACCATTGATTCAGTGATCTGTTCATATCTGCGTCTATGATTCAGAGACAGTCACTATCACAACCTCGTGCCCTGAGGGTTCAGACATTTACAGATAAAACACACCTTTTTCTCTAGAACAGCATAGCCTGCATCAGCACTCGCAGACTCCCTGTGATCATCTAGGCGACTGTGTCCAGGTGCCCGAGTATAACCAGGAGGTGCTGCTGAGCCGGTGGCAGGGGATGAAGACACAGAACGCATGTTCTCCTTTTGTCTGTTGAGACTTTTAGCCCAACGCTCCATGTCTTTGGCAATCTATTATAACAAACCACAAGAAACTCAGTTAAAAATTACTTAACTACATATTTTAAGTGTCAAACTGAATGGGTGGCAAATTATGAAATCTAACTTCAATTAGCCATTAGCAGATATATTTGTTAAACCAGAAATGATAATGTCCGAACGCTGACTTCTGTGTATCAGCACCTGTTGAGCCGTTTTATTCTTGGGTTTGTCTTTTTTCTCCTTGCTGCCAGAGGTAGCAAACAGTGATTCTGAAGGAGCTGCACCATCACTTGGAGGAGCACCTTCTGTGTTTGACTGACTGGCAGCAGGAATGTAGGTATGTTTCTCTCCATCCCAGTACATGTACTGCTGAGTGTGAGAGTTGTAGTAGTACTGCAAAGACAAAGGGAAATGCAAAAACAGATTGAAATACCAAGGGGCATAAGCGAAACACACACACACAAATGTCCTACAAAACATATAGATTGCTTTAGAGTTACCATGGGCTGCTTACCTGTGAATTAGGGTCATAGTAGAGACCTGTGAATGGGTCATAATAGTAGCCAGAGCTTTCGTCATAGTGGTAAGTGGAGACATCTGGCACAGCTGTAGTATGAGACACATGGTATTTGCATCAGGGTCAGATTTTCAATATTTTTTCCTGAATGAAAGGTAAGCTTGCCAGTAGTCAGCAGCAATTATTTGCAATTATTAGCGAAGATGTAAATTCCCCAGAGGGAACACTAAATACATGAAGCCTTACGATACTGCTGGAGCTCATGTTCAGTGCCTGGGATTGCAGGCTGGCTGGGTGCAGCTGGTTGTGGTTTTCCCACTATTTCAACCTGTGAAGTGACAGAGATTTAAAAAACAGGAAAAACACAAGGAACAAATGGAAGAAGGAAAAGGCATCAAGTTCTACCTGTGTCCCCGGTGTGGTGGCAGCTGTGGTGATGAGAGGAGTCTGTGTATGAATGAGCGGCTGCTGCACAACCACTGAGGCAGGTTTGGTTGCCTCAGATGAAATGACAGCTGCACATGGGCAAACAAGTGCAAATAAGTGGCTTCAGAGGAAGCTTAATGTAACTGTATGCAACTACATGATATACAGATATGTGTGTGTTAGAAACTTATTGGCATGTCATACAAACCTGGGGCTGCTCCTCCTGCGTAGGCTCCATTCAGGGAAGCTACTCCACTTGTCAAAGCAGTAACCCTGTTATCTGCTTGGGGCTTGAAAGTTGCGCCATCTTGCCCTGCATACTCAAGCCCTTCCTGACTGTATGTCACTGCTGCCCCCTGCTGATACACACTTGTATCAACACTCTGGCCTCCACCTGGTCCATTTTGAGAGGTCTGAGAATTTAAAAGAATAAATACAATGATCATGCAATCTGTATTAAGGATGTGGTATATATGCTGTAATACGTCAAACTTTACCTGAGTGACAGCCCACTGTGCAGCAGCTATAGCTGTGCTGGCCACTGTAGCAGCACTCACTCTGCTACCATCCGTTACAAACACATCCCTAACATAGACAAGAGACAGAGTGAGGGCTTTAATCAAAAAGCTTTTGGAGGGTTGTTACATTGAATAGCTTAATTTCAACCATCATTGCTCTTCTAATACATTCACAAAATGCTTTACAATTTTAATAATCACATGATCAACCTGCATTTCTTTGTAATGTGATCAGTCCATTTACTAGTCTAATTTCACACTCCAGTAAAATGCCTGACTCTTACATAGTACCGTGCTCTAGCACACAAAGCACGTTATACACCATGTCGTCGAAGGCCTCGAGGAAACGGTTGTTGTGATTTGGTGCTATATAAATAAATAAATTTAATTCATTCACCCATTCATGCAAACACCTTTTTCTAAGCTTTCTATCTTTCTAACCTTTACACACATTCACACCTCAACTGATGTATCAGGAGAGCAACTTAAAGTTCAGTATTTAACTAAGGATATTTTGGCATGCAGACTTGAGCAGCCAGGACCAACCCACCTATCTTCCAACTGGTAGCTGACCTGCTCTACCTGCTGAGCTACAGCCACCCACATCCACTGTGCAATTATAATATAGTAAAGCGTGGAGTCCCCGTATGTTCTTTGCAATTAAGTTTGGGTGTGTGAGCATTTACCGTTTGGAGCCTTTGGCAAACTCAACTACAATGACCTTCCCATCAATAGATAGAGGTGGCTGGAGAGCCTGCAAAATCTGGAGCAACTGAGATGCCTCCTGTTAAACACACAGACCACTGGGTGGGTGAACGCATATTTAAGACAAAGCTCATTAAAAAAATAAAATAAGTAAGCTAAAACTAAAAAGGTTTTGCTTAGTTTACTTCAGTTTACTTCAGATACAAGTCAGTAAAACAAAAACAACCCTGGCTTATGTGTGTATGTGTGTGTGATCTTGTGTCTCACCACTATGGTAGATAGTTGTAGAAAGGCAAAGCCCCTGTTGAGGTGTGTGTGTTTGTCCTTGATTAGACGAACGTTGGAAGGGGAGAGGGTAGCAAACGGAGCCAAAGCAGACAAAATAGCTTCTACTGATGTATGTGGGCCAAGGTTCCTTAGTATCAAAGCTGTTGAGAGAGTGGATGAGGTATATTTAAGATGCATTATCGTTTAAATAAATAACAAATACTGGCAGCTGTCAGTGCTACCCCTTAGCTCCCAAGTAGATGCACATATGGTATAAATTTGAAACCTCCTACTTGAGTTACTGCATTCACCCTAACCCTCTGACTTTGAGGTTAAGGTCAGTGAAATTCAAACTAGTCCAGAGATTTTTAGTAGATGCAGCTATGGCATGAATTTCAAATCCATCACCTTGTTCGTGACTCATCGCATTTACAAACTTGGGTGTCCACACAACCCACCCAACCACATCTCAGGGTGACAAAAAGAGAAAAACAGTCTTTTACAGCTAAAAATGAAACAATTTGTGACCCAAGTACACTGATGCACACAAAGCCTACAAGCTTTAGCTAAGTGGCAAAAAAGAAATCATTAAAAACAATTTTTAGACACAAGGTTATCCCCCAAGTCTCTTAAAAGAAAATATTGCTATGATGAGGAACACGAGTATTTCCATTTATATGTTTCACAACAAACCTTCTTGGTCACTGTGGGTGTACCACAGGGTTCTATTTTAGGTCCTAATTATTTGCTTCCACTTGGTGACGTTTTATGACTTCATATCCCCTCTCACTGCTATACTGATGACAAAGATTTCCCAGGAGATCTCCTGACCCCTCTTAAACTGTTTCAGTGATGCCAGTTGTTGGATGGCACAAAATCTTCTACTTTATATCTCAAAATCAGAAATCTTATTGCTCAGTCCTACAAACAACCTTAACCAAACACCATTTACAGTTCCCTAGGTCCTGTATCTTTTGT
>NW_024582370.1:707835-760694 GCF_018398535.1 Haplochromis burtoni
TGTGTGTGTGTGTGTGTGTGTGTGTGTGTGTGTGTGTGTGTGTGTGTGTACGCGCGTGTAAAGCTTGTTGTCAGAAATTTGGGGCTGCAACTTCAGTCTTTTCTCGTGGGTTTTAAAAAGTCCAGTCTTGCTTCCTATAAATGAGAATTGCTGTACAAGTGTCATACCTGGCAAAAAAATAATAATGTCATTAATTTATTCTATTAAGGCTCAAGTTCCTTCTCTCTGGAATTAATGGAAAGTTACTCTCTCACCTCCAACTGGTTCAGAATACAGCAGTCTGGCATCACATCACCCAAAAGCTGGCTTCTCTCCATTGGCTCCCTGCACTTTTTAGAACTGATTTTAAAGTGTATTCATCATGTCAAAGCATGTGGCAGTCTGGCACCAAGCTATATAGCAGAAATTTTAACCACTGAGGAACTAGTTTGCAGCCTGAGAGTCCTTCAGGCAGTTGTAGGTGCTTTTGGCATTAAAACCCTTCACTTTTTCAAGAATTACTTGGGAAGACCAGGGTCAGAATTTGTGACCATCTATGAACCAGCTTTTATCTGATGTCATTTGTGATGACTTTATACAATTATATTTGTTGTGTTTTTAACATGAGGTTTTCAGTTTTTAAGTAAGGTCCACATATTTTCTTTAATGTTTTAAAGTTTTCCCTCCCAGTACTCCATTTTGGTCTGTCAAAGCAATTTGTAAGCCTTAAATTAAAAGACGCTTTATTAACAGAGATGATTATCATCATCACCAATATTAGCATTATTATTTTCATTGTTATTAGAGGAGATGACTTACTGTCATTAGCAACATCTGCCTGTTGTGGAGCTTGGCCCGGTGTGACAGGAGGACCAGAAGAGTGGTAAGGTGCTGGCAAGGGCAACAAACCTTGGGCTCCCTCCTTTTGAAGACCAACAGGCAAGTCCTTCTGTACCTGGGGCAACTTCAGCTCAGCCTCTGGCAAAATACAACATGTTAGTATTACTGTTCAATAAGCAAGACCTCATGTTATAAAGGAGAGAAGAGGTGAAACAGTCAGTGAAACCTTACCCGATTTAGGAACGTTGCATTTAAAGCACTTCTCTCTCCTCTTGAAGTTTTGTACACCACACTGTTGAATTGTTATACAACCTTGTTAACAATCTTCATAAATTATCCAAATGAATGACTGGCTTTATATTATATAACACGCATTCAAATTGTACATCGTGGTAATTCATAGCAAGCACCAGACCTTGTTGCAGAGCCAGTCCTCATTGGCACGCGGTTTGGGGTCGCTGAAGTGCATCGACACTCTCTGCCCTAGAATCGACAGCACTCCCTGAAGGAAAAAGAAAGAGAGGGGGGAATAACAAAGAATGATTATCAGTGATAATTAGGCCACACATGCCATAGAAAGGCCTCATCTCACAAGAGATGAGAGAGAGTGAAAGGGAAAAGAGAGAGGGAGAGGAATAGAGAGAAAGAGTACAACTGAGGCTGAAAGGAAGAGGACACCAGAGAATTGACCTTCAGCTTTAGGAAATTCGGACGGACGGTGAGATGGTATATATGTAGTCTGTGAGTGCCCATTTTTAAAGGACACAATGTGCTTTGTTCAATTGTGTCATCCCTCCCCCCTTAAGGGGAAACCTTTCCAAAGTTGTCCACACAACCCATCCCATTGTCACCACCTTTGTCCCCCAAAGAGACAATAGCTCTGTCCTAAAGATGTAATCATGGCAGATGTGAAAAGCTCAAAAACAAGAAAATGAAGCAATATATTGGTTCTGATTCAACATACAACAGACCATGTGAGACATTATATTCACACTGTCATACTATCCCAAAGGTGGTACTGTGAACTCAGGAAAGAAAGCGAGACAAGTCACTGAATAAAAGAGGAGAATATGATGGACGAATGATGATCAGTTTGACTGGGAGGTCTCGTCTATGAAAACTATCAAGTTGCCCCTTGGTTGTCAGAATTATGCAACATGAATTGGTTTGAATTGTCTAATTGTAATTGTGGAAAGAAAAGAGGAATCTTCCTTCAAGCACTACCTACCTGAGGACCGATGTTATTTAATCATTCTTAATTTTTATTGTTATGCTAGAATGCATTTTAAGCACAGGATGGTATGACGTGACTGTATGAGATTAGCTTTTGTGTCTCACTGAATACATTTATATATGTGTATTTGTGTCTGTGTAGGAGAGAGTGACCTGGTTGGTCTCCATCCAGCGGGTGGCCTCCTGTATGAGATTAAACTCGACGAAGGCGAATCCTCGGCTCTGACCTGGACACCGCCCAGCGCCATGGCAACCGAACAACAACAACAACATAACAACAACAACGCAGTGAGGGGTTAGTGCTGCATATACAGAGGAGAGAGAGACCCTGTATCAGCACCAGTCAAAAAAAAAAAATCATTGCTTCCTCTCTCCTTTAAAAATACCACACATGATAGTCAGTTGGAGAGGCACTGTCAAATTCTCTGCATGGGCAGGAGGATGTAATGTCAAGTAACTCAGTAGGGTCAAGGTAAGAGGGAGGGGTAGAGAGAGAGAGAGAGAGAGAGCTACCCACTCATCAGTTTGAAACTGAGCTCTTTGGTTTTTAATGATGAAGCACACAGGCAGCAAGAGAACACACACACGTGCACACCAATGTCTCTCCTACTCTGCGAATCAGAGTCTGAACAATCTAGCTCTGTGATGGCAGGTCGCCTCTTAAATGCTCCATATCCTGTCCAGACATTGCAATAAATGATAATATAGATATGTAACTATTGAAATTACAAATTGATCAGCATTTAAACATTTATTACATGAGTACTTTTCCTAACACGCACACACACAGACAGACAGACAGACCAAAAACAGTAAAACGGTGATGTATGAAAGAGAGCAGTGTGGGGGAATGGAAGTGTGCCGGTGTAAGATAAGCACACCTTACAGACAACCAGAGAGTTAGCAAAGTGGGAGGCCAGTGAGACAATGACCTTAATGGAAAAGAAAAATGACACAAAAAGAACCACAAGCTTTTCTGAGTGGTATGGTTGAAACATATGTAGCTGAGAAGTAGCAGCAACGCTTGCATCTAAAATAGCGACAATAGCAAAATCTGCTTCAGATGCTGATTCCTCTTTGACGCTGTTAGTTTGTGAACAACACCTACTCAGACACACCCCGCTTCAATATGGATAAGGCAGAAGTTAAAGGATAAAGACAATAAGGGCGCCAAGATGGAAAGGAAAAACAAAGTCATGAACTAAAAAACTACAACTTATGATGGTATGAATGCTTTCTTAAAAAAAAAGGAAAAAATAGTCAGGGCTGTGAAGCGTGCATTAATTTTATTTTTTCCTGTGTAAATGCTAGCAAGACTTCAGACATCTGTAGACCAAAGTATCAAAGCAGGAAGCTATGCAAAACTTCGATCTGTATGAGTTGATAAATATGATTGGGTATTTTGCAACAGTTATCTACCATACAGCAGAAGATAGCCACCAAGGATAGAGGAAAAGACACTTATTAATAAAAGAAAAGACAAAGCAGGTATGGAAAAGTCACCTGAAAAAGCAATGAAATGGAAGTGTTGGCAGTGCATGAGTTTGAGAAACAAAAGAAAGAAAAAAAAGAGCATCATAAGAAACACAAAAGAAAAGAGAGGCAATGGACAACTTCTCACCTGAAGATTTATTCCTCATCAGGCGAACCTCTCTCGGCTGGATCCCCTGCTCTTGAAGTTGTGCACGAATCTATGGACAAAGGAGAATTCTAGCTTCAAACTTTTCACAAACAACCTGCGCATCAACTGGCCATTGTTGAGACAAATACGCACCTCGTTGGCAGTGGCACTGGGTGGCAACATACGAAGCATTATGATGTTGCTGGGCCGCTGATTATGGTCTAGCTCTGCACGGTAATCCTGGTCTCTCTGATCCAACTCTTTGTGGGACAGGTCTGGGCCAGCATGCTCCTCCATTCTCATTGGAAATGCCTACACACATCCGCCACAAATTAATAACCAAAACCAAACAACAATTAAATGTGTATTGTAGTAATTATAAAGATGGACTGATATTGACTTACCCTTCTCTTTCCTGCTCCAGGACGAGAAAACCTGTCATCCTCTCGCTGTCTGCCTGTACCGAACTCCACCTGTTCGGAATGGGAACCACCACGGCCCCAGCTGCTTTCCCTGCTTCCTGAATGTGGGCCACTGTTCTCCGGAAAGCCTGTTCCACCTTTCCCCCGTCCCCTTTCCTGAAGGCCAGGCCGTAACTGCTCAAATTCCTGCCTGGATCCCTCCTCCTCTCGCTGGAGTATAGGATGGGCTAGATCAGGTTGTGAGGTGTGAGGGGACCACAGTAGCCCTTTCCCCTCACGCCCTACTTCTCCTCTACCATCTACTCTCTGATGAAACCCCGGATGCTCCTGCAGACAACCCGGTGAGAAGTCATGGATACCCAGTGACTGCTCATCACTGCCATACTGTCTATCACCCTCCACTCTGACATCAAATCCCGTGCCTGCCTCCTCATCCTCTTGGCCATAGCCACGATAGTCCATGTCCCGGAAATTGTGATCATTGTGAGTGCCACCATAGCGACCCAGGCGATCACCTCGCCCACCCCTGCTGACCACAAAAAACTGCGTGAGAGACTTGTGTGATAGAATGCGCGAAAAAGACGTGAAAATCACATTAAACTCACCTTCTCTCATAGTCCATGCTGATCCACTTACTCTGCCCCTAGTGAGTCGTTCTTCTGTTTACAGAAATGCAGCACACAAATCACACATCACTTCAGATGAAACACGTTATAGAGCCACGCTGAAATCGTACAACCTCGTGAGCAGGTACCTTAAAGTCATAGGCTGTGCAAAGTGTGAATAATTAATTAGATTGATTTTAATTTTTAAAACCTTGCACAATCCAATGACTTCTCCAACTTTGACATATCAAAATGACTTCTCTCAGTGCTACACAGACTACTAACTAAAAGCCACAAATAAACACACAGCAAAATAACCCTGCACCATTAATAAAAAATAAATAAATGAACTGAGTGCGCAACGCACAGGATCAACCCGCAATCCAAAAAGGAGTAATCAACAACAATGACGTGTGACGGTCAACTGCGTTAGCGGCCAAGCTAACTATGTTAGCTTGAGGTTGGTTAGCTAGTCCAAGAGGCTACATTCTCTCTAAACGACTGTCAGCAGCTAGAAATACAAGTGCAGTCTTGTGTGAAATTTGAGGGAAAACTCACCGGTAACTCATGTAACCTAAAATTGTTCTGTAAATATCACGCTGAAGCCCAGGTAAATGGGGTGTTTTATTTTCAGGCAAGCAAGTGTAAAATGGCCACAGCGAGACATTTCAGAGAGGGAGGGACAAATCCCCTACTCTGGAATTTGATTGGTTGCTGGAAAGCGAATGCATTAACGTCGACGCTGATTGGACGAGACGAACGGGTCAGTCCTAAACTTGCAGCCCATGATTGATTTAAAAGGGGGTAAAAATGCACTGCGTTGTTACAAATGTATTTATATATTAGAGTTGATATGAACAAAAAACAAACAAACAAAACAATCAGATATATAGACATGTTATGTGCAATTTTATTTTAGGAAAAAAACAACAACAGGAAAGTAATTTAAAAAGACAGGGAAATGGTAAATATTAATAAATGAATAAATCAAAGAACACATAAATACCTTAAAACAGATAACCCTAATACCAGCTTTATGAAAAAAAAAATCCAGAAATACCCATACATATCACAGTAAAGAAAAAAAAAGAAAAAAAACAACAACAACAAACAAAAAACCCTCTAGCAACCCACCCTCAAAATACTCTGGCCCAGCCCCTTGACCTTGACTTTCTATTAATTAAATGAGACAGCGGTTACAATTCATCATTTAACTGACATAAGCTGACCATAACAACAGGATCGAGTAAAATGATTAAAATATATGAAGTAAATTAGGCATCAACAATAAAAAGTTATATAGTACAATAATGACAATATCAGTAAAGAGGGGAATGGGGAGAATGGAGTAAAAGGCAAACTCGAAGTACACAACATTACCATGTCCTTACAAGGCCTTGTAAGACATACAGTACATAACAGATAATATAGTGATAAGATAAGCCTACCATCTATCTGAAAGAATATTAAACTTATCAGCTACACCACTTATGATTTGACCCACTGATTAACACAATCAAAAAAGGTCCTAAAAACTCATGTGTTTAACCTGATTGTGCCTCTGGCTATATAGTATGATGTCTTCCAGTAAAGTGAAGGTTTCTATGTCACTCTGAGTAGCTGTTAATTTCATTACCCACCTGAGCCATGAAATGTGGCCATTGGGGGGGAGGGTAACTTTGGCATGGAAAACAGGGGTTAAGGTCAGTGACACAGACGGCCTTTCCATGCATACAGTACGTAGACACATGTTAATACACAACCACACAAATATACACACATTCACTGCATGCAGAGCTGCACTGGAGAAAAACAAACTACCATACAAATGCATACACACACTCTAAAGTACAGGTAAGTAATTCTGTATGGGAAAATATCTCATACAATCTAACTTTAGGCATACCCCTGCATATCGCCTGAGTCAGAAAATGGGCCTGAAGTACCCAAGCCAGTGACAGGGAGAAAGCCTTCAAATGTGAGGTGTGGACTCTTACAAATGACAAATAATACCCTAAGTTATGAATCCCCACCCCTCAACAACCATCACTCTCAAGGCACTACATGTAGGCGATACTGTGTAAAATTTACTTAGAGATGGCCTAAATTCAAACCTAATCATGTCCTTTTCTGACTTCTCTTGTGTTCTCAGTGTCTTTGGCCTTCTATCGACCTTTTCTCTCCTAATTTCCATCATGGCACATTTGCTCCCCTGTTTTGAACTAGTCAACTTCAAATTATACCCATAACCTGCCCTGCAAACTTCTAGATTAGATTTCTTTTCTTTTGTATTTAAATTGATGCAAGAAAAGTGGCACACAACTTGAGAGTCCAAAAACCATGGTGTGGGTGGTCTTTTGAATCATTTCAGATCTGCTCCACTTTGCTAGGGGTAACTGGGTGATCGGAAATTGAGCATCTGCATAACTTTTCTTTCCCATTCCCCCACCCCAAATATCCCCCCCTGTCAAATTTCAGTGGAGCCTGTCCTCTCTATCTGTGCTTAAGGACAGCCCCCTCTGCTCCCAGTGCCTATAACAGTAGGCAGGTGGACTTCCTGTTACGCTTCTTGGCCTGCAGCGCAGCTCTAGTTGCCATCTCAAAGACTTCCCTCACACCATCTTTGGTTTTGGCAGAACACTCTTGGTAGCCGTAGGCACTGATGCGGTTTGCCATCTCTTTGCCATCTTCATATTTGACTGGTTCCTGGGGACACATGTCACAAAGAAAGTTTACATTTGAATATTATTTTATTGATTTAACTTGTTTGTTTAGCTGAATTTTCTGAAGCCACCACATTTACCTGTTTCATTTTGGCTAGCTCTCGTCTGGTGTGGTCATCATTGCGCAGATCTTTTTTATTTCCTACCAGGATGATGGGAACATTTGGACAAAAGTGCTTCACCTCAGGAGTCCACTTTTCTGGAATATTCTCTACAGTGAGGAGAATGAAAAAGCAATTAATTACATACATCAAGGGGTTCAATACTTACTAGTATGGATGGTGCTCAGATGGTACCTAAACTGTCAGGACTGTCCACAGAGAAGCACATGAGGATAACATCTGTGTCTGGGTAGGACAGGGGCCTCAGCCTGTCATAATCTTCCTGACCCGCTGTGTCCCAAAGTGCTAGCTCTACCTGAAAAGACAGAGAGTAACAGAGTTAAATGACTGGATAAATCTACGGAAGAAGAAAAGCAAAGGCAGAAATGACAATAATATAATTTGATTAGTTAGACAGACTAGATATGGTATAGCAGCAGCTAGTCTGATGACCACGATGCAACATAATAAAAATTCACTGGTTGTGTTGAAGCATTCTGAGACAAGATATTGAAGAATGAGTTGCCCCTGATGCACCCACTGAAGTGTGATAACGAATGTTAGATAAATATGTATGATTGAGTAAATGTCACTAGACTGGCAGAAATGACTTCAAATGCTCAAATTGAGTAGAAAGGTGCCAAGTACCGGTCCATTAGCAACTAATTAAAGAGGGCAATTGCTTTTATTTAAATGCCATACAAGCACCCACAGCATTACAATCAAAATTATTTGCAAACCATCATTCCCTCTCACCTGTTTCGCGTCCACTTCAATGTCTGCCACATAGTTTTCAAACACAGTGGGTACGTAGACCTCTGGGAACTGGTCCTTACTGAACACGATGAGGAGACAGGTTTTCCCACACGCACCATCACCGACGATCACCAACTTCTTTCTGATAGCAGCCATCTATGGAAGAGTTGAAAACATTGTTGCGCATCCTAAGACAATACTCCCCAGTTAAAAAGAAACACTTTGAGGTGCATTAATAAATAAGCAGTCTAAATAGGACTAAAATTTTCCGATGCTTCGCTTACAGTTTCCCTTTGCTGACATCTAGCACAAAAATACATCAGAAATCGCTAGTAACGCACAGAGGTCTCGTTAACCGTACAGTTTGGCAAATAGTTCCTAGCTTACGTTACTATGTACATTTAAAGCCGGAACCGATGGCAAACAGGCGGAGGTGCCACTGAGGTGTAGAAACAATTACTCAAACGTTTCCGTGCTACATTCTTATTCCTACTAAAAGCCCGACTACTCCAGTCTGGGGCCTGTCAAACCAGCCTTTGCTAGCAGGAAAGCTAGCGGTGTTTCCTATGAGTTTTATTATTGTCATTCAAAATCCTCTCTCTTAAATTATAACTACAGTATTCATCCCATCACAGCCATATTTATGCGCCTGAAACAAGAATCGGCTTAAAGTTTATACGTTATATGGAGAATTTGATTACCTTGGTGTTTCTCTGTACGCCTTTCTCCTCTTCCTGACCGACTGGAAAACTCCGCCCACCGCTAGTACACATGCGCACTATTACGTCATTCGCAAGTAAAAACCGGTGTGACGGGGAATAATACATAGGTGGCCGTTTGTTTATCTGTTTGTTAGCGAGATAACGCAAAAACAACCCAGCTGAATTTTATGAAAGTTGACGGGGAGGTGGAGCATGAGCAAAAGAAGGATCTGTTGAAATCTGGGGCAAATCCATATTACTTTCAGCAAAATTCGGTATTTTGTTTGAAGGACATTGCTCTCTCCGAACTGTGCGAATTCATTAATTAAGTTAAGGTACTGGACTACTAATTTGTATAGGAATGTCAACCTATGGTGACCATAATCACCATAAGTGAACAGTATGTTTATAGTTTGAATACAAACAAAATGGGTGTGTATATATGAATGCATTTGTACATATGCACCATTCCAGTCTGGTTAGTCTCCCCAGCTGACCATGCTCATCCTATTTGAACTTGGGTTTTAAATCCTATTTCTCCAGCAGCACTCAGTTTATTAATAAAAAAATGTATAAATCCCATTTACTACTGGTGTCCCCCAAGAATCTGTCCTGGGACCCCTTCATAAATTTAATATCAGCTTCCATTGTTTTGCTGATTGTATGCAATTCTACCTGTCTAACAAACCTACCATTACTCTCCCACCCACAGCCTTCTGCATTTGACTCAAATCAAATGCAGCTTTTTTCAAACTGAACATTAATAAAACTGAGGTTCTCCTCATTGGCAACAAATCCATCATGTAGGGGAGACCGGGGATAGTTGTAACGTGGGTCAGTTGTAACACTTCCAATTTCTCCAATCAGGGCTAAGTTTCAAATGATGTGACTCATCCTGTGCATGCCCAACTCAGTTCTGCTATCACATGTGAAAAATCAGCACATTTTGTCAAACACAGACAATTTAACACGAAAAAAAGTAAGTTTTTCTACTTTATTTCAATTTGTAATAGCATTATCTGCTTTGCAGTTAAACTCATCAAACTTAAATTATGTTATTTGTATGTCTATGGGGATATATTCTGTGTAGGTCTTTAGTGCTAATGTTTTAGCCGTTGGCTGTAATGTTAGCTAGTTCATGGCTATAGGAGTCTGGGTCAGTTGTAACAATAATGCAGATGTTACAACTTACCACACTATTACTTTAACTTATATTAAACAAGTTGGGGCAACGACATCAGCAGAGAGAGGTTCACTGGTCGCATTTGTATATGCGGTTAATGCCATTGGCAACACAATTCCTCCACTGTTTGTGTTCCCACACATACATTATGCAGACCACTGTGTCAGAGATGGACCAGTAGGAAGTACTGGTAGTGGAAATAAATCAGGATGGGTGCAAGAAACAGATTTCCTCATCTTTCTGAAGCACTTTGCAAACCACACCAAGGTAAGCCATGATAAAAAGTAATGGAATTGCGATGCTGGTGAACAACTACATTTTTTCAGCTTCATTGTTATGTTCAAAATTGGTGCAAGAGTTGTAGGTTATAATGCCCACTGAGCCAATGAGGCCAAACTCAAGGAAGACCAACCAAAATTAATGAAATATTCAGTTGCAGAAAATTCCATAATTTGTCTTTTTTGGGGGGTTGGAATATGTTCAAAAGCTAGATTTCTGCATTCTGTCACACACACACACAGACACACACACACACACACACACACACACACACACACACACACACACACACACACACACACACAGCTACATAAATGGATGTAAGTGCATTCATGTGTTGAATAAACAAAGATTACATGTTAATGTTTTGTTAGTACCCTTATTTCATTGTGTTACATTTCACCCCAGGATATGTTACAACTAACCCAGACTATGGGGTTAATTGTAACATTTCACTCTTTGTGTTTGAGGCCATACCATGCAATGGGTAATTGTGCTGCAGAGAAAATAGCTGCACTATTTAATAGCAGAGACATGTAAATACTTTGCATTACATTTTGAATCCACTACCTTAAAAGAGCTCCAATTTACAGACAGAAATGTCAAAAATGTTACAACTATCCCCGGTCTCCCCTATAAATGTAATTTTTTACCCTCCCTATTGACAACTCCTCAGTTTCTCCCTCCCTCTTGACTCAGGCCAAGAGTATAAGATCCTCATACTTTCATCTTTGTAACATCAATCACCTTGGTCCATTTCTCACACCTAATAACACTGCGGTACTTGTTCACACCTTGGTTACGTCCCACATTAACTGCTGTAACGATTTTCTTTTTGTTTTTCCTTGCAAGTCTAGAACTCTGCTGCTCACACCATCACCAGAACTCCTTCCATTAATCACATCACACCTGCTCTTCAGCAGCTCCACTTAAAAATCGTACTGATTTCAAGATTCTTTACTTCTCTGAACTTTTGCACATCAGCAAAACAATTCACACTCTTCTTCTTCCCTCCTTCTTACTGTCCATTCCCCGCCATTTGACTACCATGGGGTCTAGAGGCCTCAGTACTCTGCTCACCACCTTTGGAATTCCATCCCACCAGACACGCTTCTTTAAAAGTGGCATATTCCCTCTGATGGTCTTCTAATATGAATCCTCTGATCTCAACAATTTTGCATATTGTAGATTTTTTTATTAGCTTGATGGGTATTTGTCAGTTTATTAGTTTTAACTCTTCTGTGTGAGATGACCTCGAGTGTTTTGACAGGCACCTGAAATAAAATGCGTAATTATTCACTGAACATTTTCATGATCGCTGCATAACTTTTTACATTTAACAAAAAGTAGATTGACATTTGAAAAAGGTTCATTTTATTTAGAGATTTCTGCAGGGCTTTTATTTATGTATTTTCACTTACAAAAATCCACAAACTGTAATTTCACCCAAGGGAACAAGTCTTTTGCATATATTTGTATGTCCCAACTCAAAATAAATGTTGCACAATATCATAACAAGCATGAGTTGTGATTGTGTTACATTAAGAGCTCTGCATCATTCTAAGCACGTCACTCGCTCATGCCTGAGAACTAGGGCACAGAGACTCTTAAGGCTATGGTCTGTCTGAGCTGTCTTAGTGAGACACTTGAAAAGCATCTCTACGGTTTTTAGGGGGAGGACCATGTCTTCAAGCCCTGTTAGACTGAGCATGGCCGCTCTCCTCCTCCTCAGTTCATTTGAGGGTAAGCTCATCGAGTATGAGAAGTTTGCCGATGTCAGAGCACAATACTGCTGTCTATTTGTTTCTATGGACACTGGAGGTAAAGTTGCTCTGATTGGCTGCTTGGCAGCCAGTCTATTTCCTGACGGTGGCGGTGCTGTTGCTGCGCTGGTAGAACAGCACATAGGCTTGATTGGTCTGAAGCTGGTTCTCTGTGAGTGGAGTCACACTGTCAATGGGCAGACGAAGGGAAAGTTTCAGGTTTATGCAAACATATCTTAATACAGAATAAGCAGGGTTTCTCAAACATATAGACCACCTTTGATGTACAGTTGTCAAAATATGTATATATTGTGTGTAAAACGAAATGATATCTCACCTGGAATCATTGTAGAAGCACCAGCCATTTTCATCTAAGCAGCAGGCTGTGTAATGTCCCATGTTTACTGTCCCAGCATGGTTACATATTGCATATAAATCATACAGAACTGAGCCTGTGGGGACAAACATAGATCCAGAATTATATAGTAACATAAATACAATGAGTTACTTAATCCAGGGTTCAGAACTGTATTGTGTCAGAATTCCAGATGTGCAGTTTATGGAATAATCTCTGTTGCAAGCGATTAAATTAGGATATGATTGCGTATATCCCAATATTCCTTTATTTTCTATTACAATGCATGGTTTGAGTCAGTGAATCATCATGCTAACCTCCCCATGCTTAAAACAACAGATTCATAGTTCACAGCTAAAAACCTTTTTTGCAGCTGATTTATGCCTTTTCTTCTAACTCTCTTTTTCCTCTCTCTCACCAGCCATTTGTCAAAATAAAATCATGTAAAGCAAGCTCTTAAAACGGTTTTGTAGTGCGCTCTACCCACTTGTGCCAAAAAGTTAAAAGCCCAGGTTTTCTTCCACATTTTATTGCTTCAACCTTTAGCTGCACTCCTTTTGTTGAAAATACAGCATAGAAGAACACAGCATGAATGGATCAGACAGGCTCGGTTCTCTTACCGCAGTCGACAGGTCCGTATGGTCCAAGGTCCAGGTTGGTGAGTGGGAAGGACACATATATAGTGCTTTTACTGATGGACCACCTTGACGTCGTGAAACGGTTCAGATCTTATCGAGACTGTTAAGTATTATTAGCGTCACACATCTGTGCAGATAAAAATCACACGCCTAAAAGCATCACAAGTGGAAGAGTTGTTGCCAAGGATACGGATCACTATAACCTGGGGAAACCTCTGGATAGACAGCCGCTTGGTGCACTCTGTACGCCTGTTACACCTCTCGCACATCTGAAGAATGTATAAACACACATATACACACCTCAACACAACATACCTTACACATGCACACAGGGTCCGGCGTATATATGAAGTACAAATGAGCAATGTTGTTTAGTGAGCCACTAATAACTAAGATGCACTTAGGTTGGACGTTCTTATGACAGAAAGAAATTCAAGAATTCTCATCATCTGCCTCACTGTTTATGAAATTAAATGTTTTTTTGTTTCTACTTCCTGTGCCAGATGATTGCATTTCTTTGAAATGTTTTCATATTGATGAGATCACTGTATTAGTCGTTTGGAGTCTAGCAGTTTACCCAACTCCCCGGTTTGATCCCGGGAGGGGACACAAATCCCTTTGGGCTTGTGACAGGAAGTGTAAAATGGCCTGTATTTATACAGCGCTTTACTAGTCCCTAAGGACCCCAAAGCGCTTTACATATCCAGTCATCCACCCATTCACACACTGGTGATGGCAGCTACATTGTAGCCGTAGCCACCCTGGGGCGCACTGACAGAGGCGAGGCTGCCGGACACTGGCGCCACCGGGCCCTCTGACCACCACCAGTAGGCAACGGGTGAAGTGTCTTGCCCAAGGACACAACGACCGAGACTGTCCAAGCCGGGGCTCAAACCGGCAACCTTCCGATTACAAGATGAAGGCCCAACTCTTGAGCCACGATCGCCCCATAAAACATCTGCCACATCTGGAGCTACCTGCTGTTATTACCCCCCCATGTAAATAAGAGAGCAGCTGAAAGTAGCTTTACTGTTCAAGCCATTTGACTTCTTTCACACATCTATATGTTATGATCTTTATATAGAATAAAGACAAAAACGTAATGATATGTGTAGGTCATAAATGGATCAAAACTGTGTTAAATCATCTCCTTGCTTACAGTGTCTGTGTCGATATGTTTTAATCACACTATTGCTGATCCAGACAGTTGCTGAGATTCGACAATCATCGCTTTAACTTACTGGCGAATTCTCCTTGTCCAGTTTCTCCTCCTGAGAGAAGAGGTCCAGACACTCCCTGAGCGTGACCTCCCCAGTAGAACTCCTCTTGGGGATGGGCAGTGACAAATCGCAGAACACATCAAACGTGTTGGAGTAGTGAGAGCAGACTGAGCAATGCAGTGAGCTCCGCAGCTGGCCTGAGAACAGATCTGTAGGGAGAGGGGACCAGAATGATCAGCGGTCTGCTTTAACGGGGATAAAAATAATGGATGAATTGGACTGGACTGGCTCTCCTCACCAACAATTATGCTGTCATCTCTCTCCAAGTGCTTCTTCCACATGACAGCCGCCTCCTCAGATATTCTAAGGGAGGATAAGAAAAATGATCAGAACGTGCTCACATGCAGGTAATCACTGTTTTAAGGACAGATTTATTCATTTTAGCATACACACCGAAACCTAGCAAATTTTTGTTCGGGCTCCTTCCCGGCTCGTCTAACGTATGGTCTGCGATTTATTTCGGTATGCAGCTTGTCGAGTAGGAACCTGAGGAACTCCTGAGCATCCTGTTGACTGTGGTGAACGCAGAAAAATTAGCAACTAGTTCTTCACAAGAATCAAAAGTCTGTACAAGTGGAACAAGAGAAGGAGTTTAACAGGTTACACATAAGTGGTAAAAAAGTTGTTAACCTCGAGGAAAGGCGAAACAGAACCCCCCCACAAAACAAATCCATATCCTCACCTGTAACCATTGAAGTAAGGCACTGCTTCTGTGAATACATTGTAAAACTGTCTAGGATTTACAACTTTGTCTCCTTCATTTACATCCCAAAGGCCCGACAGCACCTTAGAGAAAGCTGGCATGGCAAGAAAAACAGAAACAAGAAGAAAACATGAAACTAACGCAGGAGAGACAGTCAAGACAGAACAGGAAGGAGAGGAAATGCACCTTCCATCAGTTTAGCTTCCTCTTTGGAGAACTTCTCGTGCTTGTAAGATCTGAGCAGGCAGTAGCCCCGCAGGCCACATGTGTGAGACAAACACTGGACAACTGCATTTAGAAAACACTGGGTCCAAAACAAAAGAAAAAGGGAGAGTGATGTCAAATAATGCTCATTTCAGAGGCCCTTTAAGAGTTGCATCTGTGATCTTTACTTACGGTGTTTCCTATGTTTCTAAGGCCAGTCCTGCCTCTTCCTAAGGTGAGCTGCTCCTTCTGAAATGTAAAAAACAAAAGGAAGTCGATGACCACAGATCTGTCGGATCTGCGAGTACCATACAGAGCACTGTTCATTTATTTCAAAACACACAGTGTGTGTCCTACTACGTGACCTCTGGATGTGCTGGTACTCCATGTGACTGTCTGCCTTGACCCCGCCATGCCAGTGTGTGTTTAACTTTGGCAGGACAGATTTAGCTTTCTTATCTCATTAGCATAGCAGAAGAGACTAAAAGGAGGTCAGCCTCGAGAGTTCATCCTATTAGAGACCAACGAGGGCTGACAGGTGTTTAAACATGTGTGTTGATGTGTATTCTCCCTTAACAACTTCACACCTTTCTTTGTCTGTGCTTGTGTTTTTCTCAGGTAAAATTTCACTTTAAGAGCTTTTAAAAGTTTGAGGATATATTAAAGACATATTTTTCCTGTGTTGTCCACACCTCATTGTCAGCGACCAGAAGCAGGCCCATCAGCGATGTGTAGAGGACAGACTGGGAGATGTCGGTCGTCTCTCTCTGGAGGCCGTTCTGAGACACCAGGGTCCGACACAGAGCTTCACAAGAGCCCTCCCCACTGACACTGCTGGCTCCAGGCATCCTTTTATACTAGTAACCGGCTAAAGTCGCTAACAGAATGGGTCCTGAGATAGAAAGGTGGCCTTCCTAAAGAAATCCTAGCCAGATGGTTTGCGCCTGAGATGGGGAAAGCTGTTCTTCCTAATTTATTTGACATTCAGACTCAGAGGTGAGCAGGACGCGGTGGTCTCACACAGGCCTAATCTGTCTCACAAGACATGTAATCCAGCTCTTTGGTGAATGAAGTATGATGAAGAACTTTTTCCTTTTCAGAAAAATGACATTTACAGCTGAAGGGAAGAAAAAAAGAACAAGTACTCTGTGAATGACCGTCTCTGACGCTAAACCCGTCTCATAAGTAGATGAAGTTGATCCATTACACAACTGTCTCGTTACTGCGGCACGCACGAGAGCACAGAAAGTTTGCATCCACACATGAACATGTCACGTTTAAAACTAATTTTAAAAGCATTTTTGGAAATATCACTCGAGCTGGATTCAGCTCAACAGAACACATTAAAACACTCGGTTATGTAATCAATAACACACCAGTCACACACACGAGGCGTCTCCTGAGATCTAAGCAATGCCAAACGTTACTGACTTTTGGAGGTAACTAGTAAACACTTTATTTGCAAACAAAGTAACTTTGCAAATAAAGCCGGTCAAATGTAGCAGGACTAACAAACACACAGAGCGGTGCGGACTCACCTGATCACCTGGTCACTCTATCTGTGGACAAACTGTCCCAACCAAACTGTTCCCATCATCTGCTGAGCTGTTAAAAATGCATAAGGGGCCGTCTACTGTTTCACTGTGTGCCTGTTGGCCAGAGCTGAAAGTCTACCTCTCCCCTGTCCTGTCACCGGTGTCAATGAGAGAAGGAGGGAGATGGAGAGTGCGAGAGGGAGGGATGGAGGATAATCAGCTCTAATCCTTTCTCTGTAGATCTTGTTGGCTATACTTAGACCTGTCTTTGTGTACTTTCCCACGAGTGCCTCAACAATCTTTTACGTGTCAGTTTATTAATTATACAAGCTCAAAAACAAATTTTTTTCTTTGGTAAATTCACATTCAGTACTGTTCTCACTTTATACAGCAATCACTGCAATTGCAGACAGGAAAAAATAATAAAAAGAACATTAATATCGCTGAAAATATCTAAACACATTCATCATTCGCAGACAGTCAATGTACACGTGCCGCTCAGTCTGACAGTCAGCGACTGGTGTGGTCTGCCATTTCTGTGTCCGAGCTGAGGCTGAGCTCGGCTATGTGATACAGGGCGGGATCGTGGTGAGGAGACAACTGTGACTGGCTGGTGTGGGCTGTCCTGTCGCGTGACTGGACGATGGCTTGGCGCAGACAGGTGATCCACTGCTGCTTGCTGAAGGAGTCGTTGGCCTGCAGGCTGTACGAGTGAGCTTTGGCGCGCCCTCTGCTGCTCACGCGGAAACAATTCTTCACTAGAAGATGGAAAGAAGAGAAGGGAGAAGGAAGGTGAGCGGAAAGTTTCACTTCAGCTAAAACAGAGCACAGGGGATGGCTTACTGACATTTGTTTGTGTCACAGAATTCACTAGCAAATACGAAACAAGTAAAGTATGCAGATTATGCGATCATATTACCTTTATCGTTTCCCCCTGTGAAGGCTCCTCTGAAGGTGCCCCCTCCAGCAGCCTCGCCGTCTGGGATCTCCTCCAGATTTATCAAGGCATTGGGCAGAGGCTGCCGGTACACGTTAAACACCTGACCACCGTCCTTGTCCTCTCCTGGTCTCGTCAGCACCAACACCAGCTCAAATAGGAACACATGCAGCCGCTGACGGGGGACAAGTGATCAAGAGAAATGTGCTGACACAGTTTCTAAGGCAGAGAAGCCAACTTTCTAGCACTCAAATCTGAACAGCCAACATCTTCTGCCCTCCTTAAATGACTTTAGCCTCTTCATTTGGATTCTGAAAGTGTGAAGACCAGTAAACAACATCTACCTGGCCCTTATTGTTCTTGAGTTCTCCATGGCAGTAGATGAAGCGGGACTGCTGGATCTCTGGCACTCTCTGGCCCTCTTCGAGGTAGGAAAGGCCCCGCCTGTAGAACTGACACTCTGCTTCCCCCGTCTTTTTATTCACCTCTGCCACGATGCTCTGGATCAACTCCAACTGAACAGAACCAAGACTTTTTAATATGTCATCAACACAGGGCCCTTTTCCTCCTGTTGCTTCTTGTAGGGCTAAAATTCTGGGCTGGAGCCAAGAGAGTATGACTATGAATATTTAGAACATATTTAAATGAGTGGTTTGGTGTGATAATTTGTTTAGTCACCAGTATCCTCTTTCAAACACCATCAAAGGAAACTTTAAAGAGACTGCAGGCATCTTAAATGCAGCACGAACTGCGGAGTCATGTTTTTATTTGCTTTCGCAAACTGTAAATGTAAAAGTGATGAGCCAGATTAGTGAATATACTGGTAAGAATTAATAACTGGCCTTGTTGCCATCTGGAGACACTGTTGTGCAACGCAGGAAAGGAAATACTGTATTTTAACGTACTTGAAGACTGATAGATAGAAATGTGTGAATATTAATAATTTGGATTTACAGCATCTGATGCAACAAAAGAGAGGATGCTTTGCTAGACTGTAAAAATAAAACTAATCAGTGTTATAATTATAGGCTTTATATTTAAAAGCAACACCTTACAACCATCTTGATAACGTGCCAGTGTGGATTTCAGTATTTTGCAGCTGCTGCAGACCTGGCACTGATTAAACTGTGAATTCTCTCACATGCTTGCAGATGTAAATGATTGTGTAGGAGCCCGACTCACAGCATCCGGCAGCGTGTCTTCATCTGGGTGGTCTGGCGGAGTGCACTTCTGTATCTCTTTCAACAGCAGAGGGTACTTGACCAAACGGCTCCGAGGGAGATCCAGGAAGTTCCACAGGTCCAGTTTCCTGCTGAACGAGGACTCCTGACACAGACGCAGAAAGTGCTCCACTCTTTTCTCGTGCTTTTTCTGGTCCAGCAAAGCTTTGGCTCCCACCTGGTTACAGCAATATGTAACATACGCCTCCAGGCAAGGAAACTGCAGAGAGAAGCATGGGAAGAGTGCGCAGCAGTCAGATAAGAAGGTGAAGTCAGCGGGAAAAGAAAGATGGAAACATGCATAAAGACAGAAGTTAGATTACGTTAAGATTAAGAAGGAAAATCAGACAGAAGCTGAAGGCTGACTTTTCTTCTCTCACTCACCCAGTGCATTAAAGTTGGCCCCACCTCTCCAACCGTTTTCTCTGATCCTCTCAGTCGCTCGAGACGAGTCAGCAGATCTGATATGGATTAAAAGAAAACAGGATACTCCAAGTTGTGCTGACCTTATTTCACTACAGCTCAAAAACAAGTAGTGTGCATAAAAATACGGCACTTCTAAAAAAACTAATTAAAAAAAATACAACTTCCCATTTGATGAAGTTTGTTTTCAGGGCTGGGCAGTGTAGAAGCTTCTATTTCTTTTTAAAGAGCCTTGAATTCAAATTATACCTAGATAACACTTAGTACATGGTATGAGCTGTAAAACTACTTTACCTGCTCCTGTTTACTTGTAACTATTTCAGATTGTGATGTAATTACACTGAACTGCAACAACCTATACTTTATCAAGACTTCACCTCATTGCCTCAATTTCATATTCAGGAAATGAGCTGGTGTGTTGCTCGAGATAGCAGCACAAGCTGCACAAAAACAAAGTTACCTTGATGGAGGGGGATGAGTGAGTCCAGAGTACCGAAGATCTGTCCAAGCTCACTCTCTGTCATTATGTCCAACTTCAACATGGGCTCATAGTACACCTGGGAACAGACCCGGGGCATTTAGCATATAAAAGCCTGCATGTGAGTGGATTAAATGTTTTGTTCAGGTTGAGCAGCTACCTTCTTAACCAAACTGAGGTCCTCTATGAGCTGTCTCTCTCCTTGGGTTAGCTCGTATATGACCTGCAGGGCATTTAAAATAGTTAACGAATGCGCACGTTATTGCCAGTGTGATAACAAAGATATCGGCGCGCGCACGCACACGCGCACACACACACACACACACACACACACACACACACACACACACACACACACACACACTCTGTGTGTTGAGTTGCATAAGAAGTCAGTTAAATAGACAACACGAGCTCTCACAGCTGATTGTTCAATAAAGGAAGTTGAGCCTTCAGTGCCAGCTCACATCCTCTTTCATAATACCCATGAAGAGCAGCTTCACAGAAATGAAGAGTAGGTACAAGTTACTCCGCCTACACGGCAACCACAGCCACACAACTTGACCCATATACAGGCCCCCAAACACATTCTGCTATAGTAACAAGGTATTTTAATAACGAGGTTTTTGTTTAGCGCACCTCTTGCCGTTTGATTTCCTTTGCAGTCAGATCGTGACTTTCCACAGTGTCACTCCAACACTGGCTGTTGCGGCGACGTGGAAACGAGGAGGCCTTTGTCCGTGAACGCAGGGGGGCTGTGGGCAAAGGTCGAGCTTCTGTACGAAAACTAATAGACCGCTGAGAACAGAGAGGAGCAGCTGACTGTTATACAAAACCCCCAAAACTCATTCACTGGTCACTTTGTATGACTGGACTGCGAGTGTGTTTGTTACCGAAATAGACTGGCCGATGCGCTTCAGAGCAGGGGTCTTCACAGGGTTTAAGACGCCTGTCAGGCTATTGGACTTTGCCACAGGTTTAACCCTCTTATTGCTGGGCTCCTGAAGTGAACCAAAAAAACATTTTTAAGATCTGCACAAAATAGTCCACAAGCTGTGGTTCATTCATTCAAACCTAACTGTGCACAAGAGGATTTTAAAACAACTGAACACAAATCTGGCATCTGCAGAACACCTCACCTCCGATTCCTTCAGGTCGGACGTCATTTCACACTCATCCTCTCCCTCCTCGTCCTGAAACATGTTAAAAAGTTAAAAATCAACTCGAGGTACACGCGAGTTCAGGAAAGTGGAAAGACAAAGATGGTGAGAGGCGAGATGTTGCATGGTGCAGATCTCTCATTTCCTGTGTGTCTTTCAAAGAGGAAGAAGGTTGAAAGTGTGCCTCTATAGTGAAATTGCAAGATGTCTGCCTATTTCTTTTTGCCACACTAACCACATCAGCTGTGTCTTAATTGCAAGCAACACTTTAATAGCATCAATAAAAAGCCTCGGATTATATGGATGATGTAATGTACAGCTGGCAAAAAAAAAAAAGAATATCTGAAAGGTGAAAATAAACCGAGATAAGCTGGAATTTAAGAAAATGAGACAAACTCCATTTATAGACTTGCAAAAACTTCCATGGTTGCAAACACAGCGCTCACATCTCCCGTCAGTTCTGCACTCAGCATTGTGGTCACAAAGGTAAGGTTGACTAACTTCCGTTCGTTACAGAGAAACAGAGAAATGAACATGAAGCAGCAGCATCGATGCGTCTCAGTCTCTTACTCACCTCTGAGATTCTGATCACAGGTTCAGGGGCCGGGTCTTGTTTTCTCTTCTTCTAAAGACAGCAGTGTATGAAAGTGAGTTTCTTGGACTAGTTTTTAGGACAATAATGAATTTTTTTTTTTAAACATTAGTATTTAATGCAGGAAAAAGATGGTGCAAGAACCAAAGCCGATGTGGCAGCTTACCCCTGCATGATCACAGAGGAATGAGTGTCCCTCTGCTGGCACACCGGACCTGAAAAGAAGAAAAGCTCTTACTGGGCACAAATTAAACATTCATACAGGGAATGTATCTTATTGTATGATACATTCAAAATAACACTATATTAAGTAGGCAGTGTACATTCAAATGACTTATGTGCCGTGCTCTAGCAAAGCGCATTAAAATGAGTTTTTGTTCCACATGTCGTACAAATATGTAAGTTTTGTAATCATGCTGGTGACAAACACAGAAAATTCACACTTAGAACATGAAGTACGATTAACCAACAGGGATATTTTTCAGCACCAATTTGTAACAGAGCAGCCCAAGGTGGAAGCATAATAAATGCAAAAGGTACCGTACCAGGAAGTCCTTTTTTCACCAGTCTCCTCCACTTCCATCGTTTCTCTCTTCAGTGCATCTTTACCAAATCATGACACATTCTCAAAATCACAAATGGTCAAATAATCCAAATTTACACCCGTCTTCTTTGTTTGGGTCCTTTACAGCGAGTTGTTTGCAGGAAGCGTGTTGAGAGTTCAGTGTACTCCTTCCTCCTCACTTTCTTCCTCATCTCACAGTCGACCACATCCTTTAGAGTTGCACACATTCATGTATCCGCTCTCGTCAGGGAGGAGCGTTCAAAGCCTTACACAAACGTATCAAACGTGTATTTAAACTAAGAGCACTTCACACACTAAAGTACCTAACGACATACTTCCTCCTGTGGCACAGATTAGCTACAGCCACTTGCCTTTTAAAAAAAATAAACAAAAAATTATCCTTTGCCCACATTTATAAATTCAAAACGCCATCACAGACGATTTAACGCAGGAGTAAAAGGGGAAGAAAAAAAGAAATCTGATTACTCTCGTCACTGTCATTTGGTGTCTTGGTATTCAGGCAGCATTTCCCGGATGTGTTTAATAATGAAACTTCTCATTAACACGAAACAGGTCAGACAGGAAAAACAAACCTCTGACACTTTAACATTGCTGAATGACACTGACACGGTCGCTGTGTGTGTGTGTGTGAGAGAGACACAAAAATAACCACACAGTCTTCTTCAGTATGTTTTTACATCTTTATTCACTATCACACTAAGTGCTCCCGTTTCAAGATACATCTCGTTGCCCTGTTCTTACAGTTAAGTCATTTGGAGTTAACAAAGTAGAAAGACAGTTTAGGATCTACCACGTGTGTGCGCCGAAACTCTGTCCAACCACCCAAAAAATAAAATAGAAAATAACAAAACACATAAAATATAATGAGAAAGAGAAAACCAATGTCATGTGCACGAACCCCTCCCAAAGCCACAGAGTGGGTTTAATGAGGGTGTAGGGGTACCTCACACTGGCAGGGGTATTCAGGTGGTGTGAGATAGTCAGATATCCAGTCAGGAAAGGCTTGGGCTTATTGGTGTCTCCTGGGCTGACCTTTTACATATTAATTAGGTGCATATGTTAAGAAAAAACAAAACAAAAGAAACTAATGTGGGACTGTGTCTATGAGACAGAGGTTGGAAGAGGGAGAGAGCAAGTATAGTGGAGGGAAGAAGGTGGATTAGATTAAAAATCAAACAAAAACCTCCATTACTGCTGAAGGCCAATAAGAGTGATGGTTTTTAGGGACACTGGTTGGGATATGGAGTACCAAGAGACCACTAAGGCTTATCAATTCACTCAAGAGGTTGGTGCTTTTGAGAAACATCAGGATGTCCAGTGTACATGCTCCCTTCCTCCAGTGACACCCCTGTTCCCACAGCCAAGAACCAACTGGATTCTTAACATATACAGTTATTCTTAATTCAGCTTACTGGGGCTATGTACACTCAGGCACAGGTTTACACAAACCACAGGCCTAAAAAAATACTGATTGATCCAATACAGCTGACCTGGATCAACCCACGCACCCCCAATCCCCATTTTAGCTCCTCACTCAGAACACCCCCATCCCCATCTCCCCCCTGTAACTCCCACCCTCCTGCGGGTGGGCTCAGTGCGGAGCTCAGCGGATGGTGTATCTGACATAGGGCACTTCCACGTCTTCGTCTGAAAGGTCGTTACAGCATAGCTCAAACACCAGGGCTTTCACGTGTTTGCCCAGCTTCTTTTTGGACACCTTCGTCACAATCTCCGTCATACTGCAGGACACAGAAAGAAAACCAGTGAATACAAACTTTAAAATTCCAGCATGCAAATGAGGAAGCAGGTGTATGCACGTGCACTCACGGTAGGTCCAGTCTCTCTTTAAGTTTGGCAGCAGGCATGAAAAACGAATACAACATGGACACTCCCTGAGAAAGCATGGTGATCTCCAACTTATGCTCATTCTAATACAGAACAGAAACAGATGGTGGTTAATTGTATGCCAAGAACATGTCAGCGTGGAGAAAAACAACAACCAAAAACCAAACCATGAGCTCAACATACTTTAAAGTAATCCAGAAACTGTCGGAGTGTCATTTCTTCCCCATTGGGCTGCAGTCCTGTGACCTCAAAGCGATCCCACAGCGTCCAGTCAATTTCATAGTACTGCGAAAAAATGTATTTTAAGTATATACATATTTTTTTAAGAGATCTTAATTATAAGCTCAATAAGATAACCAGTTATTACATTAAAATTTCTCCTCAGCACACACTGATGCCATCAGTGTGAGAAGACAAGTTGAACTCACTTACACCCAGGCAGTGCAAAATGCATCTGACTGGTGCATCAGTATTAGCATGGCTTAATCATCACAGGAGTTTATTATACTGGAGTCAAACATTTCTCTACAGCGCAGACATCGTGCACGTCTTTTTAAAATCTCAGCAAATGGTAACGTATTTGCTTACCTTGTGTTTTGGAGCAGCAATGGGTTCAGAGAAGGCAAAGAAAGGCAGGGCCAAGTTCATGAAGCCATTTTTGTAGGACTCCAGCTTCTTGTGTCCTTTGATAATCTTGAAGAGCTCCAAGCACACTAGGCCAACAACTGCTGCTGTGGTAGTGGCGATAGCAGGGATGATCTTACCAGCTATCAGTTTGCTCTGTTTGGTGATTAAAAGGACAGTGATGAAGGAAACAAACAAACAAACAAACAACAACAAAAACACCCCCCAAACTTTATAGTGTACATAGAGAAAAAGCAAAATGTAAATTTCTGAGGTTGAGTTTAAGTTGTTTGTTTTCACAGAGTGCACTCTCAAATGTTTTTTTCATTACTATTACAAAACGAATACTATTAGCAGGCACATTTCCCAATTAACACCAGTGTGAGAGCAGCTGGGTCTGTTTTCTTACCTTGTGCCTGTCTGTGGGGGGGATGTCATAGTTCTCTGCTCTCAGGTTGGAGGCTGCCACAATGAAGTCCATGTGAAAGTTGGTGTCATCATCCTGTTAACATATAGGCCCACAGCCATTACAAACCAGAAGTACCAGTAGTGTTGATTCAAGTTATATTAATAGGTTGAAATTCTAGCGTGAGAGTTACAATGTTCTGGCAGTGCACCACTTAAAGGCATCTAAGCAGAGTTAGCCTTGAAAGCTATGGAAACAATACTTTCTTACTCTCATTATTATTAACAGACTAGGTTTCCAATTGGCCTCACTGCAAAGCCAGATGCTGTGTTTTATTGAATCTTTCAGATAAAAAGAACCAAGTCCTCAATGCCACTGACTAGCTTTGCTACTGGCAACTGTAATAAATTAAACAAATGTTATTTATCTTCATTAAAGCTGACAAAAGGAGACGCCTTACCTTTTCAAAGTCAATGGAGGTGAGTTTGAACTGGAAGGACTCTGGTGAAGGCAACATGGCTTTCAGCTCTTCCAGTTTGGTATCATCTGCATAATCACAAGATCAATGGTTGCATTACTGTCAAAGCATCCACAATGACACATGACTCCGTACAAGATTCACAAACAACTCTTAGCTGATGTAACATCCCCCCAAAATATGCTTTATTACACAACCACATGTGAACATACCAATAGAGGAATTGTTATTTTGCAGTTCCTGATCAGAGACGTGGATTTTAACTCCTGAACGTGGGGTGAAAGGGGGCACCTTGACATCCTGCAAGATCTTGATCACACCTGCACGATCAGTGCTGCCTTGCAGGCCGTATGTTTGAGCAAACAGGTTGGCTGCTGCCACAACATAGTCCATATGCAGCTCCTGAAAACAAGAACATTCATTAGTTTGAGCCTGGCTGGACTAGACTCGGGTAATATTAAGCTTATAAATGACAGCGGCACACTTACATTGGTAGTGCTGAATTCTAATGGGTGAGGACATCGCTTTGGGCCAGACCAGAAGGGAGCACCGGAACTAGTGAGCTAAAAGACAGATGATAAATGTATAAGTGCTATAATGGAAACCTTTCATGTCCATGTTGTAATTTTTGTGTCAATTGCATATTTATTAAACAGGAAACCGTGGATAAATGACAGGAAAGGGGGTGAGAAACTACAGATGCAAAGTAGGGTTTTGTGGTTCAGCGTCAGTACTGCTGACTGAGCCACTAGGCAGCCTTTCGTGCAATAGATACGCAGCAACTCAAACTGCCGTTTGACTCAGCTTAAGTTTAAAAATGTAATTTCTGCTGTTTCTAATGTATGCCCACCATCTATAAATGGCTTTTCAGGGGAAATGAGATGTACAAACTGGCATGAATAAGTACACAGGAAGCCCCAAACTGTCTTTACACAAGAGTGTAAAGTAGTTTACTTTTATATAAAAGTCTCTTAATCATGCCAATGTTTTTGTGACTTACTAAAATCATTTGTCTGCCATCAAACGATTTTAGAAATGTTCAAAACCAATATCACGGTCCGAGTATGGTTTACCATGTTTGTGACAACTTTCATGCTATAAGCTAAAATCAGATTATCAGCTGCTATGCTACTCTGTGCTAACACGTGCTGTAACACACAGCAGCACCTCTCACTAAATTTGGTGTCACTGAGCAGACCTGCACAGAGCTCAAAAACAGAAGACAAGACATAACGTGTGGCCATTGCAGAAGTTCATATCAAACCCTTCATATAATCTGTTGAATAAGTTAAAATATTCCAATACTGTATGAAAAATGACAACACTTTTCTTGTTGCTGAAATGAATACCACCAATGCAACTATAGCTGCAAACAGTTGATAAGACGCGTAAAACCAAGATCAGACAATAACGGTTAGAAACTGATATTCATCTCGTAGCACCTTCACTTTGTACCTGATCTGGTGGGAAGTTGTGCAGTAGCTGGCGGATGTTGTTGCTGTATTGACACTGCCAGTGGTTGCGAGCCCAAGCTACGCAGTCAGCCCAGTTTTGGGGGCAATCTGTGACAAGACTCTTATAAAGAGCCTCCAGCACCTCCGCAGGCTGAGCTCCTGGAAGCTTCAGAGTACGCTCCATGAACTTAGGATCTCTGCAAGAACGGAAATTATAAACCTCATTGACTAGTTTCGACGATGTGAAGAGCTGTCGTCTTTTTTTAAACCATTTACTCTGCAGGCTGATTTTATAAATTATTTCGAGCATGAGGTTTGGGTTAGATTTTACAAGAAGACAGCTCAATGGCGCCACGAGAACCAAGAGGGGGCTGTGACATTTACAAGATTGATTCTTAGTTGAAAGGCAAGTTATACAAGTTTATAAGTACTGAATTACCAACAATCCACAAACACTTATGAGACTTAATTATGAGGAAATTTGTCCACTAATGAAAAGTAATTTTATCAGTGAAGAATTTCTACGATGAAAGGAGCCCAGCATATAGGCAAGTATAATGCTGACAGGTGATTGCATTAGAATGACAAGGAAAAGCGACATACGTGAGGTACTGCATGGCATTTTCTGGGGGTTGTTTGAATAGTCCCTCAAACTCATCGCGGGCCCACTGCACAGAAAGAACCACAAGGACAGCAGTTCAATAATAGAAGTACGAAATATTTGGTAAACCTACAATAGTTCCATTCACACTGTGACACACTAACCACACACAGTGCTATTAAAAAAACAAAACCCTATATGAAGATATCAAGTATATGAAGAAACAGGTAATGCAATAAAATTCTCTGAAGCATATAGTGCTGAAGTGATTAACTCATCTATTACATGTGTGCATTGTGTAGTTGGTACACCAGGTGGAGCCTTTAAAGTAAAGATTAACACAAAGGTTTCTGTATGGCTGTTCTCAATACTATTTTGTGGGCCACGCTGACTCCAAGCGTCAGATTTGATCCTGCCTGGCCAATCTCACACTCTGAGACTCTCCGGCTCTGCATATACTAACCTGCAACGTGTGTTCAATGGCATTTGGGAAGTTTTTGAGGGTGCAGATGGGGATGGACTTCTCAGGTGGATCTTGACTGGAGCTGTAGGACTCGGTGAGGAAAGGGATCACAACCTGGACATTGCCTTTGGTACCCAGAGTGCCTGATTCCAGTAAGGGTTTACGATAGTACACACACCTCCGATCCATATACATCCCTGAACATTAGAGGAAAACGCACGTTTTTTACTGAATCCATTTCCCCCTAGTTATTAAGCAGTTATTCTTAATGTCTCATCATCTCTTACGTGCATCAACGTTGTCCAGTGCATTGGCAACTCCATCAAGGCTTTCAAAGAAGTCGTCATCATAGATCCTTTCTGTGTCAGGGCCCACTCTGTTCTGGTGACCTGTGATCTTGATTGCCGGGTTCATCAGTTTCACTGCAGCAGCAGCCGTGTCACTCTTCATTTTCTGTTAACACACACACACTAAACAGTCAACTCACTAATAACATTATCATAGGTGACCAAAAGAACAAAGATCAGAGGAGACAATCTGTACAGAGGTCACTGCTGTCCACATTAATGCTTTCTTTTCCAGGGACACAACAAAATGTGCACTCCTTTGAAAATATTGGTGTCCAACAGCTTACGTCAGGTGTGGGTTCCTCCCATCAGTTTCTTTTGGGCATCAGATAACCTCAGATTAACTGATAGTGCATACTAGCATTTAGTAGTCTAGTGATACTACAGGTACAAAGCTGCTCTCAAGTCTCAGTTTGTTAGGACCTGGTAAATTTGCTTTGACTTTTTAAACTTTAAGAAAACACACACACGTACACACACACACACACACACACACACACTGAAGTTTAAATTGCCTCTATCAACATACAAAACATAATCTATAAGTGCACTTCGGTGTTACAGGAAAGCCATAAAGAGTGCTGTGTGGAAACATCGATCAATAGAGTTCATCAAACAAGTCGAGTTAAGATGATACAGACCGTAACATCCCAAGGTCTGAAGAGAAACTGCCTGTTGAGGTTGGATTTCTCTATGGTGTCCATGTCAGTCACAATGACCTCTCCCTCCCCAGCAGCCAGTCCAATCATGGCAAAGTTTTTCAGCAGCTCACAACCAATGGCACCAGCCCCAACCTGGAAGGATTAGAAATTTGTGAATAAAGCTATAATGGGTCGTCATACAGTTGAACCTTCCATTTACACGTGTCACTCACTGTCAGAGAAATGCTTATGGTTAGTGGGAAAAGCTGACAGTCTTTTTGCCGGATTCCCACCAGAAAGGTTAAACCCAACAGCTCTGACGTGCACTGGGACATGGTGGGTGGCACTCAATTAACATGGCAGTGTCGATACACTATTGTGCCAATTATGAGACAAAGAACTAACAGCTGATATATTTTGGCTTAGATGCAGCTGCCACCATCTCACTCACGATCTCAAATAGTAAATAACTGCCCATGAATATCCCAAGAACTGACAGCGTTCTTTGTCACTGTGCAATTAAATCAAATTATAAATAAAAAAACCAAAAAAAACCAACCAAAACCTCAACTGAGCATTCAAACAAGAATGAACTTTCTGTTGGACAATTTTAGGCACAAGAGCAAAAAGATAAACACTACCACTAAAGATCTCATAAGATCCATTTCCCCTAGCATCCTGAGAACAGCACCAAGAAATATTCTTCATCAGACTTTAGCTCATAGTATTTTATAGTGGCATAAAGGTATTTCTAAGTTTTTGTCTTTTGCACAACATTTTTCTGGCAACCTTATTTTTTAAAACTTCCTAGTAACAGGAAATTGAAGAAGGCAACAGAACTTTTACACTGACACTCACCAAGAAGTAACGCTGTTTGGCAAGCAAATCCTGCATTTTGGTGCCAAACACTGCAATCTGTCCATCATATCGACAGTTTTTCTTGGAGAAAAAGACATAACAAATTTAGCACCATCATTTATTGCAACTACATTCAGTACTTGCATTTTGAATATGCTTTGAACACCTACAGGGGCACACTCTTCCTCTGTGAGCATGAATCCCTCCTCTTCAGCCAAGCACTCCAGGGCATCAAAGTACAGCCATTGCATTATGGGCATGAATTTTCCTGTGCATGCCTAAAACATCAAACAGCACATGAAATACAGGAAAACCTTCTCCATTTCAAAACACGTCTAATCATACTCAATGTAAAATGACTCTTCATGAGCATTGATAAGAACGGGCTTATCAGTGCCTGTTGATTAAAATAGATTTTTCTTTAATATAACGAACAACTACACTTAATATTGTAGGGACAAAGCTTTCATCTTCAATTTGCATACAGCTTTCCACTGACCTTCATCACTTCCTGTGCAGCCAGCCCTCCAAAGAAGGCATTGACAGGGGCCAGGTCACCAGCAGCAACATATGACATCTTTTTGATAAGAGATTCATTCAGCTGTTCCACTTTGGCCGACCCAGTCTGAGCAGAGTTCACGTCTTTGGCCAATGCCAATAGCTCTTCACCATCCGCCTGGAATGCACACAGTTTACGGTAAATTACAAAATATTAACTATAAACAGACTTTATTTTTGCTGTGTTGTGCTGCACATTTTATGCGGAACTATTTTATTTTAGCACAAGCATTTAATCAAAGTGGTTCCCCCTTTCCAAGAAGATCCCACCATCATGAGTGATATGTACCTGGCTCCAAGGTGCTGGAAGATGGCCATGTTTTTTCTGGAAGGCATGGATAGCCTGGAAGCCTAGGTGCATCTGTCCTGGAAACTCCATCTTGGCAAAGTCTGTCATCAGGAACTCAGGCTCGGCCAGCGATGAGGAGAGAGATTTCTGAACAGGGAAAGAAACGCAAGGTAGTGAAGCTGGGCTTTTCCACTGGTGACAGCAATGCCAGATGGTAAGGTTATATTGGTATTACCATGAGAATTCACACTACACCATCTGTGGAAATGAGATCATGCTAGTAATGCCATGTGCAAAACGGCAGCTACTTACAAAACTGATCTTCTTGGGCATTTTAACCTGGGAAACTATTCCTCCTCTTATGTAATCTGTGAAGCCACTCGTGTCACAGATGCTGAAGGTGTATGGACCTAGTAAGATACAGGACATTGCATGAACTTGTAAACTCATAACAGAGTGACCAAAATGTATTCAATGGTGGAAAAAAAATGAAAAAAGAAAAAGAGTGTGTTCTTACCAAGAACTTTAATTTCGACCGGCTTGCAACCATTGAGCTCAGTCATACCCTGAATCTCAGTAAACGTAACATAATCTCCACTCTCGAAGCCATGACGAGCTTCATCCAGACATGTCACGACCCCTGCACTGTCCTGGGGAAACCAAAATGTGCAACTTTTCAGGCACAGCTGCCATGAAGCTTTAATTTACTCCTAAAAAGCAGGTAGTGCTTAAAAAAAAGAAAGAAAAATCAGCATCGTCAGGGGGGATAAAAGAACCAAGACTAACCTTTGTGATCATGGAAATCATAGCACTTAATGGCTGCTCTCCATTGGTGTCATACACAATCATCTCTTCTCCAAAGTCACAGAAAAGTTGACTACAAAAGAGAAATTAGAGCACAAAAACATTAGATGCTGACGGATGCACTGCATGTGAACACTAAACAGAGTCTTAATCTTACCCAAACAGACCACGAGTGTCTGCAACAATCAGCTTGATTCCCTTGCTGTGGCAGAACTCTCCTAGAGTCTGCTGCTCATCCAGAGTTGAGTTAGTCAGCACTACCACCTAGATTTCAAAATAAGACAAAATTAAAAACTCTTTCCGAAATGGTAAAATGACTAGGGAGTTTTCTTATGCTAAATTTATACCTGGAACTTGGTCAAGTAGTCTTCAGTCAGTGGTCCAGTGTAACCAGTCACAGGAACATAGCTGTTCAGTTCAGCCAGGCGGGCCTGACTCACTTCTGCCCTGTTCTTGCCCAGGTCCTCCTCCCGAAGGTAAAACTAGCCATACAGAAATACTGATGCTGTCATTAAGCAATAACTGCCAATACTATAGCCAAACATGACATTAAGGAATATTCTAGTGAATAACATTGACTCAGTGTGAACTTTACTTCATTTGTGTGTTTAGCCATATTCTTCTGTGGGTCCGCCTTTTCTTTTGAAAGGACTTCAGAATGTGTCAACGAGGATAAAAACAACAGACTACCACTTAAACGGCTTGACTGATCACAGTGTACTCCCTGCATTCTCACGCTTAAGTCCATAACATTAAAATGGTTATCAAGAGCAGATGAGTTTTATTTGTAGTTATGCTGTTATATTTATGAAAGCTAAGCAGTGATTAGATGAAAAGAGAAGAAATCCCACCCAACTCAGTTTGGAAGTGGACTAACATTATATTGTTAAGTGGTCTTGGCTGGTTCATTTGCCCTAAATCAGTTTGGACTGTCAGCCCAGAGAAAACCAAGCAAAGAAACCCAAGTTTAAGGTAAAATGAAATATAGACTAAATGTAAAATTTGGTCTCAAAACTTCAAAGCATTATTTGAGCTCCTGAAGCACATCAACAATAAGTGCTTTCTTAAACTACAGGTTAACCATTTCTTTTTCCATATTTCTGTTATTAGGACCGAATCACATAATTGAAAACACAAATGTACAATGCAAATGCAATACACTTAAGCTGCCCTGTAAATAAATTAGGGGTGTGTCTTATAATATAAGCCACAATACCAGTGTATCTTTTTAAATGAAAAAATGTCATATCCCAACATCATTCGTATAAAATGACTATGTTCCCAAGGGAGTCTTAAAATCTGTGTCTAACCACGATGACACTTCTGTAGCAACAACACCAGAAAAATGCCTCAAGTTAACACCCAAGGAATCTGTTCATACATGTTTGCAGTTTGATGAGACATAACAGGATTTAACAGACAAATAAACGCAATCTACTCTGCTGAAATTATGTCCTTTAACAGACTGGCTGTACTACGATTATGAAACTGGGAAGAGGCCACCCACTGGTAAATCTGGGTCAGCTCATGGTTAGCAAGGGTGGGGGTGGCTTTAGTACCCTTTCTGGATGTTAGCAATACACAACAACACATAACTCAATAGATAAAGCCACAGTGCACTTTGGAATCGTGCTCAGACAACATGCGAGTCCACAAACTGCAATTCCCTTGTGTACCGTATTTTCGCAACTATAAGGCGCACATAAAAGCCTTAGATTTTCTTTAAAAAGTGCGGCGCGCCCTGTGTGTTGTAAGGAGGACGTAGTAGAGAACACCATGAGAACGCTAAAGGGTGAAGTGTGGGCGTTGATCGTATATACCGGGACAATCGCACATACCTGTATAAAAGGACAGGTATGTGCATTATGCGGAACATCGTTGTTTTAGCAACCCTGAAAATGGCAAAGAGACACGCTTATGAAGCACAGTTTAAACTGAAGGCCATCAGCTACGCGGAGGAACATGGAAATCGAGCAGCCACGAGAGAATTTAAGATTAATGAATCGATGGTTCGCAAGTGGAGGAAGCTAGAAAACAAGCTCCGACAGGTCAAGAAGACGCAGCTGAGTTTCCGCAGACATAAGGCGAGGTGGCCCGAGTTGGAGGAAAGACTCGAGCGGTGGATCATCGAGCAAAGAACGAGCGGGAGAAGCGTTTCGACGGTCACCATTCGACTAAAAGCAGTTTCACTAGCAGAAGAAATGAAAATTGAACATTTCCGAGGAGGTCCGTCTTGGTGCTTTCGTTTCATGAAACTGTGCCATTTTTCCATCCGGACCAGGACTACGGTAGCGCAGCAACTTCCAGCGGATTATAAGGAAAAGCTGGCCATCTTCCGCTCCTACTGCAGCAAACACATCGCCGACAAACACATCCAGCCCAGCCACATCACAAACATGGACGAGGTCCCGCTCACTTTTGACATCCCGGTGAGTCACACTGTGGAGAAGAAGGGGACCAGCACGGTAGCGATACGCACAACGGGGCACGAAAAGTCTTCTTTCACTGTTGTGCTTGGCTGCCATGCTAATGGACAGAAACTGCCGCCTATGGTGATTTTTAAGCGAAAGACTTTGTCTAAAGAGAAGTTTCCAGCAGGAATCATCATTAAGGCAAATGAAAAGGGCTGGATGGATGAGGAAATGATGAAAGACTGGCTGAGGGAGGTGTATGTAAGGAGACCAGGTGGTTTTTTCCACGCATCACCATCGCTCTTAATCTGTGACTCTATGCGTGCCCATCTCACAGCCGATGTGAAAAAACTAGTGAAACAAAGGAACTGTGAGCTTGCTGTCATTCAGGAGGCCTGACAAAGGAACTCCAACCGCTGGACATCGGTGTGAACCGCCCGTTCAAAGTAAGGCTGCGAGCGGCGTGGGAGCGATGGATGACCGATGGAGACCACAGTTTCACTAAGAGTAGAAGGCAGCGCCGGGCGAGTTACGCCACAATTTGCCAATGGATTGTAGATGCTTGGGCTAACATGTCTGCTGGCACTGTTGTTCGAGCTTTCGCAAAAGCCGGCATCATTTCCGAGGAGCCGCACGGCACGGAAAGTGACTGACAGTGAAGAAAGTGAACCTGGCATGTTTGATGGAGATTTAGCGCAGCTGTTCAATTCAGACAGAGGATGAGGACTTCGATGGGTTTGATTGATGATAAAAATGTGAGTACCAAACTTAGTTTTGCTCCCGCTTTATTTTTAAACACGCATACTTGTATGCGCCCTATAATCAGGTGCGCCTTATGTGTGTTAAATGCAGTAATGGCACACATAACTGAGACTGCGCCTTTTAGTACGGTGCGTCTTATGGTCGTGAAAATACGGTAACTTAATCGGGAAAAATAAACTACTGCAAAAATTTTAAATTTAAATATCTGTGCTTTCACACACCTGGGAAGAGAGGTCTCTCCATTCTGCAACTCCTTCGTCATGTATAGTGACACTTCTAACTCCTCCCAGGATCACGTTCTTGGCAATCTCAACTCCAAGGCCTCTCATACCAGAGATGAGGACATTGGAGTTCTGCATGCGCTTCATAGCTTCATGGCCCAGCACGTAACTAAATAATGACATAAAGAACCATTGGCATCATTATGCATTGGTAGATGTCAAACCCAATAACCATAAAGTCCAACATCACAAAAAGGAAAAAAAAGAAGCTTACAGCTGTCTTGAGTACAGGCCTTCATCGATCTCAGCATCATTGCCATTCTTAGCCATGCCCTGGGAAAACAACACGAAGTGCAATCAGTTTACGTTACAAGTTCTACTCACTCTATAGAGTAAATGTGTTTGCACTCACGTTGGCAGGTGTGTGGGACAGATCAGTTCTGACAGAGTTAGAGGAGGAGCAGTGGGATCCCGTCTTCGTCTCTGTTCCTGACAAGCGACGCTTCTTGGACAGCGGCGAGCTGGACATCTGTGCATTAACCACCATCATAAATTAAGTTGTCATTCAAGCACATGAATGTTACCAGTTAACAACTGCCCTATAACATTTTGGTAGTTTGCAATAAATCTAGAATAAAAGAAAGACATTTTACATCATTAAGAAAAAAAAAGAAAGACGGCACACTGTCAACAAGCCTGGGTTTCCTGAATGTTCTCAGAAGCCAACTGATTCCAATTCATATAAACTTCAGTAATTTTATAATTCGTTGCTTTGGTTCCATTATAATAAATACCTAAACTAAAGGCTAACCAGTCCCCCTCATTTTGAAGAGAGGATTTTTAGCCTAGAGAGCAGCTGGGCTGGCTTCAGGCCAAACACAAATCTGCTAGAAAACGAACTGAGGCTGGGAAGAGACATGAATAGCATTACGGTTCTTTCATACACACAGAAAGCACAGGTTTGTTTAGATACTTCTATTGTTTTTTCCTGGTATTTATCGACACCCAACATGTTTCAAGGAAAAGAGCTGAATCATTAAAAGTTCACTGCGGTAAACTGAGCAATACCACACAATGGCTGGCAGGTGCGGACACAAGGACCACACTGTGCTGCAACTAAGTTGTAGATGGCGACGTTACAAGAAAGCTCTAAACGGCAACATTTAATAGCAATGCATTTACTTATGTATTTAGATTTCTGATTAACGCAGTAGTCGCGATAAACCTCTGCACTCGGAGGGCCGCAGCGTTTTTCAAATACAATCTGGGTGCACAAAAAAAAAAAAAAAAAAAAAAAAAAAAAAAAGGTCGGGCACAATTTCCGCATCCAATGCGGCGCCAACTTCCGTGCATTTCCCAAGGCACACGTATCAGTTTATAACCCTCTCTACGACTTTAAATTATGACGAGGCCTGGGCAAATTTTCATACGACTGCAACCAGCCTAAAATAGCCTTCATATCACCGTTAACTGAACGGTCGCGCTTGTCAAAACCGAAAATGAAGGCGTCCGGCATGATACAGCAAAGCCGCCCGGCTGTTACTGTAGTTTGCCAATCCTACTAGAAAACGTTAGCGGGTAGCAGTCGATTTAAAGATCTCAACGTGTGGAAAAATATTAATTAACTGTCAGACAACAGCACCAATAGAAAACTAAGTAGGTTCCGAGCAACTAATCGGTTAAGTGATTTGGCAAGTGGACAGAGCCTAAACATTAATAACTTAGAGGGAAGAAAACACCAGCTTGTCAGCTTATCCATTAGCAGCTCGGCCTAGGCCTGCATTACCCTCAGTGCGGAACACAATTTTACAAGCTAGCAGCTGTGGCTACACTCCAACCGACCTCGCACTGGAGAGCAGCGGATTTGACAGTAGTCTACCACAGCTCCTATGTGGATATGGGTAAATGTCTAGGCATCTAACAAACAGACAATTTAACTTTGTCGCTTAACATAAACACCGCGAATACAAGCCAAGCCACTACACTCGTGCTCCATTGATTTCCCTTTCCTTACCAATAATCCTTCTCGGTCCCTTCCCAATGCGAACCCGCTCCTCTCCTGCTGTGTGTAGCTGTCAGTAAAAACGCTGATTGTATATTCGACGATTTGTACAGAGAAAAGAAACGCGATGCGGGATTGGGGTGGTCTGCACTATATTGTCGAGTCACTATGTCGTTGTGCCGATAGTCTCTCCTATGTAATTGCGCTGCTGGCTTTGCGACTGCAGACAGGAACAAAACCAAAATGGCAGATGGGGAGAAAGGGGCGGAGGAGCTGTGACGCAGGGGCTGAAATATTCAACAGGAAAGGGTGGCTGCAAGCACGCTGCTCATCCAGGTCCTCGGCTCATTGGCTCTTCAAGCCCAAGCTAAAGCGCGTTGATCCCGCCCTCGCTACGAGAGGATGCATGCCAAATATCTTACTGTACAATGAACAGTAGGATCTCCAATAATCTAATGAAAAAACCCAACACTTAATGAGAAAAATAATTGCGGGTATGTCTGAGACCATTGCATGAAAGGATTCTCCCTTAACGGAGCTGAATGTAACTCATCAGTAACAACACCTTTGTTTCAGAGGCAGATTAGCAAGGACCAGTCATCTTCATGTGAACTCCATAAACAAAGCTGAACACCAAACTTGCAACAATGCACCATCAGAAAGAACACATTTCACAGTTAAACGCCATTAGATATACTCTCACTGGAGCACAATCTGCTACATTCCACTTAACACACCGATTGTTTTGACTATTTTATGAATTCAGCAATTATCACTACTCAAGTCGGATAGTGTACGATCCTTATTAGCTAGTGATGCTGAGCGTCTGGGCGTTTTAGTCACACTGAGGTTAGGGGTGAGCATTCCTTGCAGAAGAGTATTGGGGGAGGGGGTGCCTAGTAAATGACAAAGGCCCAGGAAAAAAAAAAGAGTGGGCCGCATATACTCGGGTACACATGTCGAGGTGATCCCCTATTTTCATCTTCCAACTAGAAAATGTTTTGAACTGAAGCATACGAATATCAATGATGTCCGAATAATAGGCTGCCTAACTTGACAAGCTAAACACAGCCTAGCCAGTGTTAGGTTACTGTGATAACGCCGATAAACGTGCTATCGAAACGGGAACCCTACATATACAAACGGATATACGAGGAAAAAAAAATAGTGCCAGCATGTACGCTCGTGATGCCAGTTAGCTCGTGTCTGTCTTTCAACGTAGTATCCATCAAATGTTTGAAGCAACTAGCCTTCTAGATACCATTAACGTTATTTATCGCCTAACATTAATTAAAACAGCAACCCCGTGCACATAAAAAAATGTACAAATGCTAATTTGCCGTTAACAGTTACGTGTCAGTGTCTTGTTAGCTACCGTTAGCGGAGCAAGGAGCTTAAATGGTTCGCTCAGCCGCCTGCAACTAATATTAACGACTATCGATAACGCACATCAAAAGACTGCGTAGTTGTTAGCTTGTGTGCGGCTAGCTTTCGAGCTATCTAGCCACCCAGCGACTTTTTCCCCGTCTTGTGCCGCTATGTTAGCTAACTAGCTAACATTAGCAAACTAGCTGCGGCTAACATAACCAGGACGAGAGCTTACACAAGTGTGCAGAACTTACCACATCCGATATTTACTCGGCCTGATCTGGAGTATTAAAAATCGCCTTCTGCTTAAGCAAAGAAAAACAACAACCAAGGTGACAATTCAACACCGCCGCTGACTGCAAAGTGAAAAGTGTGTCACGGTGGCGGGCTCTGTGTGAGTTTTTTCCGCTGGACGGCTGCCTGTCCGGCTGTTCCCAAACCGTTTCCCCTCACTCTATTTCAGTTGAAAGCAAAGCAAAGCAGCAACATGTGCACGTTACAGGCACAACCATCATTCTGGGTCTTGGGGTTAATTGAAAATGAATATGATTGGTTTGTGTCTGCTCTGTCTTTTAATTAATCGTTAACGCTCACACATCCCATCTAGAAGATAAAGCGTACTGAATATTACACTGCTTTGTGGTTTAGTTGTTTATTTAGAAACAAGACTACTTTTTCCACCCCCGTACCCTTACAAGCATGGACTAAACCGAAGTTCACGCAGTGCCTTATGGGACTTGTAGGCACATAGGATAACATAATAGAACGCCTGTCAGAAATCTGCCTTTTGGATAAATGTTGATGAAGCACGTAAAAACCAAAACAAAACTCGGCTGTAATTCTAAAATGTTTTTTTTTTTTGAAGAGTGATCAAATGATTTTAAACAACTCAATATATATGCATGTATTTACTGACTTACTTTTATTGAAAGACTTGCAAACAGTGCACATTTTACATAGGGACAGAATAGTGGAGATCTAGACTTGTTCAGGAGAAAAGCACAGAATCTGGTATTACATACACCCAATAGCAGAACAAAAGTCAGAACAGTTTTATGATGAAAAGGATAAAATAGGCAGGACTGTCCAGTTAACGGTACCAAATGAATGTGCTGACAAAACTGGAGCAAATGAAAACAAACTATCTGGAAATGTTTGGGGAAAAAAGGAGAGAAAATGTAAGTGTTACTGTGTTATTGCAAAGCCTTTATACAGTATATTTCCCCCAGCTCTCCAGCAGATGTGGAACAACTCATAAGTCTAAGTGACAGTTTAAGTTTAAATATACCGTTTAATAAAACAAATTATAATTTCCTGCAACCAGGGGAATGGCTTTATCAGATCAGTTTCACATATTTCTGTACAACTTTGTGACACCAACCATCACAACAGAATAACTAGCCACATAAATACATAGTAACTGAAAAAAAATCATGGGACAATCTGCTTTGAGCAAAAAGGAAAAAAAGTAAATGTCACTTTGGATATGAGGAAGTTCACACCATGGAAGAAAATATGACTTAGGAACCTAGTTTGATTCTGTTTATTTACAGTTTTTAGGGGATAATACTTTATTTAGAGCTTTTCTTTCACTGTTAGTTGAGGAGTTTGCCATTCTTATTTGTGCAGCTTCATAATTTGCAAATTTGTTGAGTGCTTGGATTTCCATATGAGGTGGTTGTGTGGTAAACATTTAGGCACACAATCTGGATTTAGCATAACCAACTTTTAAGATCTTGATCTGTGAAGCTGTCGTACAGAGATATATTGTACTCTAATCCCTCTAGACTCCAGTGACGAAAGTGTTTGGAATGTCAGAGGGGAGTAGGGTCATCTGGTATATGCAGCCAAACCAAACAACAGTGTAATAACTTCTCTTTTTGAGCACAATTAGGCAGTCCTTCTGGGTGAGACAGTCATTAAATCCTTAAGTTTAACTATGAATACAGTGTTCCAGGTATTTTTGCCTTTGTGTATTACATCATGCACACCTGCCTCATAGTCCCCTGCCTATCCCAGGTCTTGGTGACTGGCTGGAATGAGCAGGAGCCGCCTGTCCATCTCTGTCTTCCTGCTCTCCCAGCGCCTGGGGTGAGGCTTCTGTGGGTGGAGATGGTGGGGGATAGGCAGGAGGAGGAATGCTAATGTGAGGAAGAGATGGCAGCACAGGTCTGGGAGAGGTAGGAAGTGGTGGTGGGGTGCCGGTGGTTGCAGATGTGGACCGCTGTGAGGGGCGTGCACGAGAGGTGGCGGGAGAAGCGTGTGTGCTCCGAGCTCGAGGTTGCTCAGCAGGACAGTCACTGATTTGCTCTAGGAGCGATGGCATGTCTCCCTCGATCTTCTCCAGCACAGCAGCCATTTGCTTTTCTATCTGCTCGATCACACTGTCCATTTGCCAATCGCTTGAAGTCCCCCCACTGTGCTGTAGCCCAGTTCCATACCTCCCTACACCTCCTCCACTCGTATACAGGGAACTGTATGGACTTCCATAGCTCCCAGCCATCCCCATAGCCCCAACCTCTGGATTGTATGGTGTGGCATGACGGCCCAAGCTAGCAGAGCTTCCAACTGCATAGCAAGCCTGTCCCGGTGTAGCACCTGCTCTTGGTATACTAAACTCAGCGCTGTATCTATCTGTTCTTCTGGCATTCCTGTCCTGCCTATCTACTGGACTCTCATCGCCCCTGAGCCTAACTTCTAGTCCTCCATCCACCCCTGTACCTGGCCCCACTGCTGGAGTAACTGGCGCCACCACAGACTTCTCAGCCACCGCTTCAGGTACTTGTGTCTGACACCAGCTTCCGTCAGTCTCATCCTTTTGCTCACTTTGTGTGACTGGTCTCTTCAGCGGTGAGGCTGATGCAGCAGCGGATGCTGTGTGTGAAGGTGCATGAAGTGTTGCAGCCATTTTACGTTTGCTGCTGGGGTCGGGGGAGGACGATATGTGTTTTTTGTCAAGATTAATGCCCGAAGTGCTGTCTAATAGCTTTGAGGCCTCAGGGCTCACCGCAGGCGTCTGTTTGAATTCTGGAACAACTTTATTTTGGCCCAAATTTGCAGCCATTTTCCTGGTTCCCTCACCTGCGCCTTTCTTTCCACCAACCTTGTCAGGCTGTTCCTGGGTACAGTTGGGGACTGCATTTGGTTGACAGAAAAGGTCCTCTACACCTGATGGCAAAGTTCCTACAGATGGGCCTGTATGCATCTTTACCTCCTCTTGTTTTTCTCCAGCCTTAACTGTCTCTTTACTCTGGTCCATACCAGAGGGCATACTCTCAATAGTAACTTCTAAAGACACACTACTTGATGTTACCCCACCATCACTCATCCCTTTCTCTCCCTCATCACTTGTTCCCTGCGAAGCACCCCCTTCACCATCCCCTGCCTCCTCACTGCCCTGAACCTCAGCAGAGCTATCAATCAATGCTTCTGAATTCTTCAGGCGTTGCATGAAGGTGGTGACACGGATTGCTTTCTGCGAAACAGACAGAAGTAGAAGAAAAACAAGAGAAGGATGGTTAGGATGTAAAGAATTAGATTTGCAGTACATTTCATTTTCGTTAAAATATACTTCCTCTTCCCCCCCCTGCTAATAAAAAAATACTTTGATAACATAGTTATGGAAAAGCTTAAAAAAATAAGCTTCAAGTACAAGCATTTGAGAAAAAAGCCTGTCAACACACCATGATTTTTGCAACTTCGTACTAAGGGCTGAGATATGATTTGTGTGACATGAAGGAAGATTAGTGCCGGTTGTTTACTTCCAGAAGGCTATGACATATTGTGCCCTGGTTTAAATCAATCTCAAGTCTCACCCTCCCCAAGAAACTCCTTGAGTGCTTGCTGACTGGAAAAAGTAATCAAGCAAATGTGTATAAATCCCCTTCTTATAAATGTTACACCGATCTGATTCCTTCTGCTCTACAAACACTGAAGGAGTCAGGGGGGAACGTGTGAGCTTAATAACTGCTAATAAACCAGGGAAACGAATTCCCTTGAATTCTCTGGAAGTGAAAAGCCACTAGGACACAAAAATGCTACTGAGAACAATATCTCTTAACTGAGATTTTTTTGTATTGCTTCAAAAATGATTTAAATGTAACAACAGTATGGGACAATGGGCCAGGATTCACGTAAGAGGAATGCCAGAGGGCCTTACAGTATAAATCACGGCAGTTCATAAGTTCACAGTGGCTAAGAACCCTTATGTCCTTTCCATTTGACCCTCTCCTTATCTACACTAATTTAAATACTACAAAAGTAGTGAAGAAAAAAAAACCTTGCTTCTCTGCTGCTTATCTCACATTTATAGATCTGGATTCATAAACCAGTGCAGATGAGGAGAAGGAAAGGAGTAGAGCAGGCCACTTTGAACATCTGGGTGTAATCCAATGACAAAAGTGGGGCAGAGTGGATGGATCTCTTCTGGGACAGGCAGAGTGACAGTGGGCAGGAACAGAGCTTGGGAAGAGTTTCAACGGCCCCTGACATGATCAATACATCTCAAAGCTGACTTGGGTTTAACATTTAATATAACCTTTTTTCCAAACTGATTTTTATAGAGATAGCTTCTGATAAAAACCTATTTTTAATTTAAAAGCATATTTGGCTATCAGAGAGACGCGTTATCGAGTCATTCTGGACTAAATGTGAGCTTCTCCCCATGCTCTGCCCTTCCACTGTCCTTCAGAATGAAAAACAATACCTTTAATTCCTGGGAACCACATGGAGAAAGAGAGAAGAGGATTGTTGCTGTTACTTAAGCTGTTAGGTTAGCATTGCCACCATTTTCCTTCTTTGTCTTCACCAGTCTCATCCCTGGATCGCCTTATCAGTTCCACCATGTCATTCACAGACTTTAAACATACCTCTGCTGAGTTGTGTTAGGAGCTAAAAGCACATTAACACCCTGGTCTTCACCTGGTTTCTCCTCCAATATGCCTCTGCTGCTATTATTTCCAGCTTCATTTAATCTCACATTTACAGAGCAGGAGTGAATACATACCCGCCATTTGGCCTTTGCAAAGTTCTTTTCAAACTGGGCACACACGCCATCCTTCAGGTTCTTTTCTGATGCACCGTTCCCTGCAATCCTGAGACACAACATACAAGTAAATGTAGCTGTGTGCCAAGATTCCTGTTGCTATTGTCAGCATGTACACATGATTACCACTCATGGAAAAGCGCATCTTGCGCTGTGATTCTCAACATCTGGTCCACTTCCATCAGGCGACAGACAAGCTCCTTAGCTGAAAGAGCAATGAAAAGGCAAACGAGGCATCTTAAGAAATCATATATGCAGTCTTTAAAAAGCGAAAACGTTAAAACATTCTGTGCTGTTTTCAGTTTTGCTCTGCAAAATATTTCATGACGATGGCAATTTTGATAAAAAAGTGCCACAAAATGTTTTACCTACTGATGCTCTAAATTAAGTTTACTGATATCTGTCTTATTAAGAAAGAAAGTGAAGTATCCACTGCCACCATGTGGTGGAGTTGTATACCTGCAGGTGAAATGTCATCCCAGTAAGGAGAATCAAACTCAAAATCCCCAGCAACAATCCGGCAGAAAATGATGCGATTATGCAGATCGGTGTTTTCTTCCTCGGTTTCATCGTAAAAGGGAGGGTTACCTGACAAGCTGCAAAAAAACAAAAAACCAACCAAAAAAACACAGAAAGAGACAGAAGAAGTGTAACTATCCCATGGACAGACCTTATATATATATATATATATATATGTATATATCAAACAAAGTAATCCTGTTAAAGCCTAGTGAGTGTTACATCACAGTGTTTGTAATTAGCAGTGAGACTCACAGTATGAACATGATGACACCCACAGCCCAGCAGTCCACAGGACGGCCATATCGGTGACGAGCCACCACTTCAGGAGCTGAGAAACAGCAATGAATGAAGCAGATACAGAATGTGTGTAAGAGGCAGAGAAATGTCCGAGGATTTTATTTACAAGCCTTCACACCATATTTATGCCTCTAAGCTGCACGGGCAACTTACCTCCGAAGGCTATCTCCAGTTTTAATTCCCTCTTTTTATTTTTTTGCATCATTTCCCCACCAGGGCCACTATTCGCTTCCCTTATTTATTAGTGTAATTACTCAGTTCAGCATCATGAATAACTGTCCTGGCATTTCGGTGAGAGAATCAGGCCAAGGCCCAGTCGTGTACTTCAAGTTGCCCTCACATAAATCTCAGCACATGAAATGAGATGAATAGAATAGAAGAGTTTGATTGTTTGCAGTTCTGCTTATGTTTTCTGTCGGTGTACTGGCTGGTTGTTGGGGTTGAACTCTGAATGCTCAGTAGCACAAGTCCTCAGTCATATTTACACAACAGAAGAAAACAAAGATGGGAAAAAACAAAACAGGATAATAGATGGAGAAAAACTGGAAAGCAAATTTGGTTCCAAAACAAAGCCACACACTGTAAAGTGATGTCTAGAGTTACTTACCCAGGTATTCCGGTGTTCCACACGGCTCCGTGATTGGTCCGTTCTCAAATCTGGACAGGTAGAAATCTCGCAAAACTACTTTGTTATGGTTGTTTTCTGTGTAGTACATCAGGTTTTCCAGCTACAGAGAATGAGAAACGAAATAGCATTCCTACACAATTTCACACGTACTAAATGACACCATGGAGTTATACGTCAAGGAAACGGGCTACTGGTTTAAACATCTGATGGTGGGTATTTTAACAGATCAGGACCAAGTGAATGTCCATCAAATTTGTCAAAACAACTCTTGTACAAATCCAAGGAACTGTCAGTCTTTATGCTCTGTACTATTGGACTTAACAGGAACAATAACTTACAATGAACGATGGTAAATGTACATTTATGTACTTTTTGCACAAAGAGGTCATAAATTTAGTGAGTCTCATGAAAAGTCTCATGTTGGCTCACACATTTCTGCGAAAATGGATCTCCAAATAATTTAACAGCTGCATAAACTCCAGTATATTCAAGTTCAAAGAGGTGAGACTACAAAACTTCATGCGTGCAAGAAACTACGACTGCAGGTAACTCTTGTATGTGATCAGCAGCTCAGGAAACAAATCTCTCCTGTCGAAAATGAGTACTGGAGCAAAACTAGTTTGCCAGTGAAGATAGATGCCTTTAGGAGCAGTGTGTTTGTGTAGACCAAAGAAAGCTTTTCAGGAGAAAAATCTATTCAGATGGGAGGGATGTGAAACATGCAGTGCATGCAAGAGAGCCCTCAAACATCTCACAACTAAAAGACCTTCAGACAAAACAGTGGTGAAAATTCTTAACAATCCAAAAGGTGATGATTTTAATCTACTTAACTTTTATTTTGTAGGAACTGTAGCATTAAATGTTAACCTGATATGTCAAAAACAGTTCCAGTAAGGTAATAATAACACTTAAGGGGTTAATAAGTCCTTGATATCATATAGCTCAAGGCCATTTACTTAAAAGTCATTAGTAGGCTAATCGAGGCAAAACTGACAGCCTTCCAGTGCAAATCATCAGTACAAGAGTAATCATCATTTGATGTCACTTATAGAGGTGTGTAGACCTTTGATTGCAAAGAGACAAATAACTGTGTGTGATCTAAATAGCTGTGATGGGGCATGTGGCTGTGAGGGATCCGTCTCAGAGGCAGCATGCATATAGAAGACAAAAGTGGTCCTAGTATTGAGCCACGAGGGACACTAATTCAAATGGTCTGCACAGGATCAAGTATTAGCTTTGGCCACAGAGAAGATTTTGTTAAATAAGTAAGAATGAAAACAATGTAAAGATGATCCCTTAATCCCAATCTAGGTTTCAAGATGGTCCAGCAAAATAAAGTAGTTGACTCTGCCAAATGTAGCTAACAGCACTAGCACTGAGCAGTCATCACAAAGATATTCACTAAGATGAAAAGACTTTCTCAGTTCACAGCAACGCTGCTCTATTCACCTGAATGTTTGTGTTATGATCACAATAGAGGGATTAGGCCAGATTAAGAGGCAATTTAGTTTTTTTCACATCAGGCATGCTGAAGTCAGAACAATAACACTGATAAGTCAACCTGTTAGCAAGACAAGCAAAATTAAGATGTAATGAACCAGCAGATTTAGCAATGTAGCTGGAATATGTGCAACAAATTATCATGTTGTTTCTGGACCACGACGAAGCCAAACCCAAACACACTAACACAAGTATTGGTTTCCCTGTAAGAAGTCATTTCTAGTCCTGCATTTATTTCAATTTCACTTTTATTCGATTTTGATTTGGTTTGATTGGTTTATAATCTGATTTCTGCCCCTAGGTTTAAGCAAAATAAAATTTCATCTTTTACCAGTAGAGGGAGTCTGAAGCCCACGAGATGCTGCAGCTCATTGCTAATGGTTTGATGATGTCCGCTAAAGATATGAATCTCTCTGCATGCGTGTCTGTCACTAGAGATTGTTTCAAGCCATAAAGACAGTGTTTACTCCCGTGGTAACAATGTTATCAAACGTTCAGTCATTACCGGGATGGCAGAAGTATGCTTTTATGTGTCTCCAAAGATTTTGTGCTGACTAAATACTTAATATTGCTTTCTGGAGTGTGACGGCGCTCACTGGACAAAGTTAGTTAGTCACTAATCTATTTTTATCTTTTTATGGTAGTGGCACTCACTACACACACACACACACACACACACACACACACACACACACACACACACACACACACACACACACACACACACGCCATAAGACACAGAAAGGCAGTCAGCATGTACCTTCAGGTTCCTGTGAACTATGTTGAGGGAGTGTAAGTATGCCACAGCCTCCAGGACTTGTCTGATGACATTGGAAGCGTCTCTCTCTGTGTAGTTCCCTTGGTCCAGAATCCAGTCAAAAACATCTCCTCCTGTGGCACTGCGTGCAGTCGCACACACTCACACACACACACACACACGCGTGCACACAGGCACAAGTACACATATTACTAAAAATCCCATGACATGTAAAAGGCTATTTTGAAACACTGTAAACCACTTTCAGTCTTTTTGCAGCACAGTTTCCTTTTATTTACGAAGGATAAACAACCTTCTCTGCTAGGCTGGAGCCAGCACTGCTGAGCAATTAAAAACGATACTATTAGTCATTACTCTAACATACTTAGTTACATTTTGAGATGAATGATGACAATGATTATCATGTAATGCTTCCAGCAGGAGGTCTGGTGCCTGGGCTAATGTGTGAGCTACACATAAATAGCCCGATGTACACACAAATGACTGCAAGTGCAGTTTGTCTTTCTCTGTTTCAGTAACACGGCATAAATAATGTGTCCACTCTGCTCCAGTCATTATTATTGCTTTCAAATAAAGCTGCAAATATCAAAATGCGCAAGTCACAAGTGATGTGGATTAGGTGAGTTCTAGTGTATCGATCCCAAGCTCTCCACAGAGACTCTCTTGTAGCAGAGCAGTGCTTCAGGAGCACTGAGTAATGTTGAGTGTTACTAAGAGCAAATATCTCATCAAATCTAACACCTTCCCCTGTGTCTGAGGGGAACAACAGAGCACACAGTAATAAGAGGATAGACGCAACTCCTACCCTTGAGCTGCTGGATTTGTGTTACGGCACATGCACAAAAACGACACTCAAACAGATACTGACAATGATGTTAACGCGAGAAAGACAATCGGTGGAAAAGTTCAAAGAAATGCTCACAGCTCCTGGATGATGAAATATTCCTTCCGAGTCTCAAACGTATCTATCAGCTGAAGGATGTTTGGATGGTTTACCCTGGAAGAGGCAAAAGAAGTCACAGACTGTAGGACGCTACGTGCAAACGTAAGGTGCTAAGGAGTCTGTCAGGTGACTAAATAAAGCAAAAAGCACAATTCACATCTCAGCTTACAATACCAACAAGAATTATTGCACAATTCATTTCACTTGAAAATTTGTATATCCAAACATTCTCTCCTTCTCCTCCTCTCCGCCTTTCTCTATTGCTCAATCATACATCCATCTGTTCACAAACTGATTGCGTACAGTTTCAGAATCATGATTTCGTTCTTGGCAGCCTTGCGGACTTTCCTGCCATCTTTCTTGAGGAATTTCTTGCAGACAAACACCTTGTCTGTTTGTCTGTCCTTTGCCAGGCACAGCTCGCAGAACTCCTTCCTACGCGATAAGAAAAAGAAATGGACAGAAAGACAGACAGACTGAGAACAGCAGAAAGAGTAAATGCTGGAAGAAGGATGAAAGTTTCTGATATTTTTTGTATGAGAGCGCGGTCCAGGAGAGACAGAATAATATTCAAATTAGGGGCACAAAGAGTACACTGGCTGCTTTGGTGAAACTCAGTGAAATAATTTAATTAGGAGGTGAAGCTTTGGATAGAAGGGTTGAAATGGGTCTTACAGCTCCCATCAGCTGGGCGGCATTAGGTTTTGAGCCTTTGGGGCATTCAGTACTTCACCCAAATGGATTCAGGGAAGCTTCGTGATGGAAAATTAAACTGCAATGTTTCACAATGAGAATGAAAAAGAAAAAGCGATAAACACAATTTTAAGAAGCACATGTACAGGCCTACAGCAAAAGCTTTGCACTTAATTCTGACTTAATGTGTTTTTAAGTTTGTGTGTGTGTACATGCACGCGTGTGTGTGTTATATAAAAGATGAGCAGAAATCTCTGAGGCCAGATGCTGATGTTGCCATATGGCCTTTTACACTGATTGGTATTTGTGTGTATGGTTTGCATGCCTGCCTGTGTGTGTGTGAGTTCGTGTTTCTCGAAGGGGTGCGCAGAAGAAAATGGTTCGTTTTCAGCCAGTTGAGCAGCAAACTGATTTTCAGAGGTTTTACGCACTATGTCTAAATATTTTTTGAATAAATACTAGATCCAGTGAATAAACAAAAGCCTCGAACAATGTGTTTCCTGAACTTTTACAATCAAAAATATTGAGACAATTGGCTAAAAGGGAAAAATTTGTCACATTTGTCTGTTACACACCAGCATCGCGCTGTTACCTTCTGTCATTCCTGCAGTGAAACCTTCTAATATGCCAAACCAAATCTGTGGTGAGAACTGTCCAGTTCAGAAAATAACTCATGAGGTGAATGAAAACCTTGTGCCTGTGAAATGTTTACAATGGAGAGGAGGGAAAAGAAATCCGTGCATAAAGCTTTATAGCACTTACGCTCGCAGGACTTGTCCGAACTCATACTTGTCTGTGACATCAGATATGGTGTCATACGTTCGCCCATCTCGCAGGGCAAGGCACCCAAATGGCATGACGGCATTCACCTAAAAAGAAACAAAAATGAAAAACGAAGAGAAAGGTCTTTGAGTCACTTCACTATTGGGGTCAAATAAATTATTCTGACGATGCCTTCAGGTGACAGACAGATAAAAGGAAACGGAGAGGCAAAAACCAGCGTATTAAAGAGGAACAGAGTTACTGATGAAACACTGTGAAAGCTTCCCAGTTGTTGAAGTCAGAAGAGACTGAAGGAGCGTCATTACTATTAGTCTTTAAAATATACAGTACGATGGAGCGCCACAGATACAACCGTGTCAGTTTCAGAACAAATGTGAATGCCGATGCTTCTGGCAGCCTGGTTTATGCCAGCCTTGTCAACAGACCCTAAGCTACCCACTAAGCTTCTCTTTACTCTGCTAAAGTCTGCAGATTCAGTGCAACGTCTGTCAAGTTCAAGTTAAACTTTATTTCTAAAGGGCAGTGTCCCTGCATCCCTGAAGCAGCTGGTTTCTTCACCAATCGCTGGACTGACACCGCTAGATTTTAATGACATAATTTCTTTTGTTCACAGTCTGTCAGTCTTGATATGACACAGAATGACTTTTAATGCTTCCTTTTTATCTCATCGTAACTCCTGCTGCTAGCCTCGCATATACTGTATATAATACTGCACTGGTCTTTTCACCTGATAGTAACTCATACTGTTAACACTGCACATACTGTATGTAATACTGTATATTTATATATAAAATCTTCTTATCATGTCTACCTTAAAATAGCTTGTGACCCCACAGGAGGTTCCAAACGCCCAGGTAGAATATGAAGGATCTAGATAGTGAATCAGCAATCGATATACCATCTCACCACAGTCCTCAGGCAATCCTCACCCACACCTTTTAAGCACACCATCTACTGTAGGAGACAGATTCCCTGGAAACTTCACTCATGCATCCTCAAGGTCCTTCTCCTCCATCACGTACTGTTACCTGAGCCTTAATATCGAACCTATTCCCATTCGTCGTATAATTTCTATTGTTTCTATCTCCGAGTCTCTTCAATTGAGTTAGGAAATGACGCAGTAGGGAGGGAATGGGACATTTGAGAAGGAGCTTTGATTAATGTGAGTAATTGCATTGAGAGAGCCAGTAATGTAAAGATGACTTCATTGTTTATTGTGTAACAGCGAGAGAGAGAGAGAGGAATAGCCAGATATATATAACAGAAGAGAAGACAATCCTTAGCAGAAATGGCATTTTGTGGGTGCTAATTTAGGATTAAGGAATGAATATCAGTGACATAAAATCCTCTCTCTTCTCTTTGTGTGCATGACATCACCAGTGTAGATGATAGGGCCAGAGGTGGGTCTGTCCTGTGATGGAGGAGGGGCAGGAAAGTACTGTGTAATCCCAGTGCTGGCCGTAATCTTTAATCTGTACCCCTAATCCAGAGTGCTGGGATACAATGTGTGTATGTGCAGGCGTATAAAAGTGTGTGCCTGAGCAAGTATAAAGGCTGATGCGGGTAAGTCGCAAGTACAGATAGAGGTTTGAGCAGGAGGGTGCGTGCCTGTGTGTACGTATGCATCCATATGTCCATCCTTGTGTGAGTGTAATGCCCCGGTGAGATGGGAGGTATTTAGTGGTGAAAATGCACAGTACTGCCAGAAGATTATGTAAGCGCAACAACAATCCCATGACAAGGTCCAGGACGGTGAAGGTGAAGCTGGCATGAATGGAGCACATCCATCCCTCTGGGAACAAAGTGTACCCGCTGAAATAAAGTAAAGGCTGCCAAGCCCCAAGTATTATTCTTCAGAAGGGTCAGGAAATGGGTTTGCCAAGAACTTTGAGATGCTACGTTTTCAGCCCATCCCTTTCTTGCTCTGTCCCCATCTGCAGACACTATACACACTATTAAAATAAATCTGTTTCTGCCTTTACACTGGCATTAACGTTTTTAAAAACTTTTCCTCCAGTTTGTTTAACAGTTGGTGTCGGTTTAGTTGAAACTTAAAATGAAGCACTTCACTTCTTTTTGTGAAGTACAAATTCCCAGAGGGTTTGAAATGTGGATGGCCTTAAAAAGAACACTAAATAACTGTCTGTGCTTTCCATTTGGAGGGATGTAATCAGTCCAGGGTACTTTCTTTCAGTTACAGTGTATTTCACCTTTTCTCTCCTTGTGCCAACAGAGAATGTTTCTCAGACTGCCATAAAAACACCGTACCTGCAGAATACTGAGTCAGTGCGAGCCTCGAAGTTGACGAGGAGTAGGAGGAGATATATGGAGGATATGAGGAGAATGGAGATGAGAGGGAAGGACTGGAAAAGATGGAAGACGAGGGAAAAGGTGAGAAATAATGGGAACAGAAAAGCAAAGTGAAAAGTGCACTGTGACTAAGTGGAAAGGTGGATAGAGAAAATAGTGTACAAGAGAACAGAACAAAGTGTGAAACACAGAACTGCAGAGGCAGACTGAGAGTACCTATCAACCTCACAGCTTCACAGCTATCTGTGTGCAAATGTTTGCACAGGTGAGTGTGTTTCTTTGCGAGTGTAAGTGTGGGCACATGTGGCTGTATGTGCGTATATGTTAACAGGCTTTGTCAGACTCACCGTGTTTGGTAAGGGTATGAAAGGATGTCCCCGGAGTCAGAAAGCACTTGAAGGCATGACAGGGCAACCTCTCTGTAAGAAACATTTACAGCCACCAGCCTGAATATGTGCCACAGATTTGCAGGTAGCACGATATCAGGGATAAAATGAAAGCATTGAAGTGCAGTGCAACATTCCAGCCTTTCTAAGCGATGCCGTCACTGATCTCTCAGTGGCAGGTTCGCCTTTGAATCAGCAGGTCTGACTGCTGTGTGATGTGGGACTCTCAGCATCACAAGAAATGTTTCCTTTTAACATTTCCAGATTTTTTCAGTCATGCCTTTTTTTTGTTGCTAATGGTCAATCTGTGATTCAAACTCGCTATGTGGAGACCAGTGTTGGTCAAGTTACTTGAAAAAAGTAGTCAGTAACTAATTACTGATTACTTCCCCCCCAAAAGTAATCCCATTACTTAGTTACTTAGTTACTTTTTAAAAACACGATTTACAACCTGAAGAGGTGATAAAGCGATAGATCTTTCAGCCCAATTCTACTTTTTCTGCATAATCCATCATACAAAATGTAATCA
>NW_024582370.1:761423-763923 GCF_018398535.1 Haplochromis burtoni
CCCATCTCTGGTGGAGACATGACTGAGCACCTACAGGTGGGAAAATGTATTTTTGTATTTTTCATTTTAATAAGAAGGGATTAACTAATGTATGATTTCAGTACTTACAAAATAAGTCAGTCTTTCTGAGGGATGAGGAACTAACTGTCCCTTCATACTGCCTCTAATTAGACCACAAAACATAACAAGCGCAGAGCTCAGGAGACTCAATTCAGCTCACACTGTCAAACGTGGTCAAAATAAGCACTGAGTCTCCTATAATTAAACAAAACTGTAACACAAATGGGAATAACATGATTTACATGGATCTTAACTCACTTCAGCTGAACTTTTGAAATTTTAAATAAGAGTCCATCGACATTACTTAATAATGTAGAATTCAGGAAACGCTGGCAGGGAACAAAAAAGGCAGCCTTGTAACAACTGCAGAGTTTGCTGCGTACTTTCCTTATATTCTTATAAAATGCACACCCATTAACGCACACAGGCACACGCACACTTCGGTGTGAAGCCGCACCGAGCTATCCGAGACATCACACTTCATCTTCGGCACCCCTAAATCAAATTGCCGGTGCACAGCTCTGCGTTTGTGGGTGTCTGTGTGGCTGTTCACAAGTGCTGTGTTTAGGCTAAAAGAATGAAATGGAACAGAACAGCTTTTTATCGGCTCATACAGGAAGTGTTTCAGAGGTTCTTGGCGTCAAGGTTATGATTCTGCTATTTAACGCCACTCATGTCTTTAGCCATTCTGTCCCACTTGGCACAGGCTCAGTCGGCCTCTCTGGAGAAAAAGGAAACGGTCTCTTTCTTATCGGCAAATCGACGCTGTCTCAGGGCTAAACACAAACAGAATAACAGACACGAAGAAACGCAGTAGGCATGCGCTGTGTGTGACAAGGCGCTATGTCTACTTTCCCTTTGGATGTGCTGCCAGTTTTAGAAAGCTGAGAATAATTGCAAATGGATGTTATGTAAATATTTCACCCACTGCTGTGTGAAGCTGCTTTTTGTGTTGTCAGTCAAGTGCTTAGTTGTGTCAGTGTGTCCTTGTCACTGTCAGACTGATGCTGCTTGCAAATCGACAACATTGTCATTATCTTCATCACCACAATGCAAATCCTGATATCCACACAATTCGATTAAGTCATGCTGCACTGCCTTTGTTAAGAGGTGACTGGAGATGCACAGTATAATAAGATAAACGGCACCAAAGTGTATGTGTCTGCATGTGTGTGTGTTTGTGAAGGAAAATATTAACAAGTATGTCGATGTTTGCCTCCGGAGAAGAATGAGAGCAGCAGATTTGCTTGAACGAAACATGACAGGCCTCGCATGTCAGGTTGCATATGCCTCCATACGCAGAGACAGTATATTTTTCAGAGCTTCGCTACAACTGTCCTTGGCAGAGCAGCATGCTGAATATATCGGCCCCTCGTTAGTGTTAGACATGCACTCTGCCTACCTCACAGCATCAACACAGGCGCGTCTTCCCCAGGAATAGCATGTTTTCACCATTTCATCTCTTTCCCTGCCTCTCCAGCTTTCTTCTCTCAGTCTTTCACTTGTCCTGAAAGCTTTTGTGTCATTATTGTTTCCAAATCCTTGACTTAGTCAACCTGTAAAGGTGATCATTTCAAAGCCAGGCTGAGAAATGGAGGAGCCGGGATAGGGAGAGGCGACATCGGAGGTTAATACTGATACAGCAGCCACTGATATGCAGGAAGAATTTGGAGAAAGAAAAGAAATCTATCCTGTTGTGACCCCCCCCCCCCTCCCTTTTTCACAAGGGGTCACCGCTGAAGGTAGCTCCACATGTTTGATTTGACAGATTTTTGCACCAGGTGCCCCCAAAAGGATTCATGTCTCCCTCAGGACCAAACTGGGATCTTTTGCTTTGTAGATGAACGTGTGACCACAACACCACGGAGCAAACTGGTGTGTGTGAGAGTAAGACGATTAAATATATTTAAAATGTACAAACAAACCTATTATGTGACAGGAGGTCATTTTCTGAGTCCCTAAAAGGCCTTGAGAGGGTTATTAAGCAAATCATTACCTCCGTGTTTCATACTTTTAATACGATTAAAAATAATAACCATATCTTTGTTTTTTTTCTGCCCTCGCCTTGATATTCATGTGCTTGTTTTTGTGTGTGCAAATCAGCGTGTGCCTCTTCATCCATGTATAACGAGACATGACAGCTGCAGCCTGTTCCTTATTGATCAGTCAGGAGCTCCTGTTATTTACTTGACTTAACACAGAGAAAAGAAAACAAGGCTGAAATTGACTTTTCATCATGGAACGCTTGGGGGTTTAAAAATCCTTCACATCAAGTCCACAACATTATGTAAGAATTGCATCAGGTGCAATTAGGAAATAAGCCCTTTCATATTGCCATTTATGTCATTTTGGTCCACAAAGCACATCCCCAGTAAGAATATAATGCCATTAAGCAGAAATTAGTCCACCAATTCCTACTAGGCTCATTGCCTGAGTAGAC
>NW_024582370.1:766423-768247 GCF_018398535.1 Haplochromis burtoni
GATTCAAATGGCTAAATGACCTCCTCACCATGTCTTGTAGTTCTCCAGAGGCCTGGTAATGAACTAATCATGTGATTCAGGTGTGCTGACCCAGGGTAAATGGTAAATGGCTTGTATTTAGTGCTTTACTAGTCCCCATGGACCCCAAAGCGCTTTACACATCCAGGTGTTCCCAAGCAAACTGAAAGAATTAACCTCTCCAGTGTCTACTGGTTCTGCCATGAACCTCCTGCCCATGGGAACGACTCACATATCAGGCATCCAGGAGGCATCCTAGTCATATGCCTGAGCCACCTCAATGTAGATCTATTTCTTGGCTGCTTAAACCGGCGTATATTTAACCGGTATTATAATGGACTGAAATTCTTGACTTTCCCAAATAATCAGTAACTATCTGACTCATCATCAGAAGTGAAATGCAATAGCCTTCTTTCCAGGGGCAGGTGTTGGTTGTATGAAATCAAAGTCAAATGTTTAATTGTTTTTCTGAGAATTTTGGCCTTGTTTTCCCACTAATCTCGTATTTCTTTCCCAGGAAGTCGAGATGTCTAAAAATGCTCACCCATGTGGGGATTAGTGCTTGGAAATTGCCAGCCTTACACTATAATGAGCACAGGGAAAAGGACCTTTCAGACAACACTGATTTGTAATTGTAATTCTGTCAGCCTGACATTAACACAAGAGCATTACAAGCAATGTTTAGAAGCTGTGGGCTCCATTTGTCTGCTCTTATTTTGTCAGTAAATTTTCTGATTCTACAATAGGACATCTGCACAAATGAAAAACATCAACCATTACCAAAGCTCGGCCAGCAGCACTCTTGGGGCATCAAGCATTTTATCATCAGTTTATTACATTTGTGCACTCACTAAAACGCATCGACACAAAAACTAAACAGAGTCTCTGTTGAGACCAAGTGGCTTGTTGAACTTCACTTCTGTGTTTTCCAGCATTAATCAGAGCTTACAATGTAACAATAAAAGTGTGTGACACATTCTTCAAGTGTGTTATTAATTGGAGCTACTATACAACGCTTCCTCTTGATTGTGCTGTGTCTGTATCTTTGTCAGAGCAATAACCTCAGAACAGCAATTACAGAAATGAAAAATCAACAACAAGCCAAAATGTTTTATTAAGGGTTTCAGTAATGCATGCCAGTGTGGAATCACACGCTTAATGTTCACGCTTCCCTGCTAGGAAACATTTGCAAAATGCTCCAGTGCCAAACACAGAACCAAGAATTAAACGTCGCCTGTCAGCTCCTCACCCCGTCACACCGTGTCGACATGAAATGCTCGATCAAGCCAAAAGGACAGAGAGAGGATATGTTTCATGAGTTTGGGATCATGAAGGGATGCTGTAATACTCATAGGAAGACATGCAGGAAGCTTACGTGACGATCTTTTAGGCAGTGTGCAAGTGTGTACTGTACATGTGTGTTTGTGACTGGGTCACCAGGGAGGAGCAACAACCTCTGTCAAGTGGTTTTCCTCTAAAAAATACACAATGTGTCAAAACGCAGCTCCCTCTAGGGCCATGAGCTGATGCAACTTTTATCAACCAACGTGAATTCTCTGCGTGTGTTTGGGGCACTTTTGGTTACACTTAATCCACTTTCAGATGCTCAAGAGATGCTTATGTGGAGAGAGAGCTGTCATACACATGTGCGCGCACACACACACACACACACACACACACACACACACACACACACACACGCACACACAGACACGGATCATACCACCAATAGAATTTAAGAGATTTCCCCTTACACACTCCAGCTACAAATAAACATATACAGTAAAATACTGCACTTCTTTTAAC
>NW_024582370.1:768267-789351 GCF_018398535.1 Haplochromis burtoni
CACACACACACACACACACACACACACACACACACACACACACACACACACACACACAAATCCCTCTTCAGTCTTTGACAACACATACAGAACCACAGATGTACCTACCCAAACACCACCTACACGCACTCAGACACACAAAAGAAACACACATGCACCCGTACTTTGCCACTGGACTTGTTATTATTCTCAGGTGAATAAATTAAACTGCAAAACCTTCTTTCCCAGCATCCATCGGTGTATGTGTCAGTGCGGACCTTAATGTTTTTGTGGGTATCTCCATTGATCACGACTGCATTAATTCATTCCTTTTGTGACCAAACATGGCCTTTGGACGCACCGCACAGAGTGCCTCTCCAAAAACCTGGACTTCAAATGAGAGGCTCAATCCACACCTCGCTTTGCAGGCACACACACGCACATACACACCCACACACAATGCACACATACAGTAAACAAACTAAGACACAGTAAAAGAGACACGTAAAGATGTGCACAAAATCGAATGAAAAAACAAACATTTCTTGCTGGTTTTCCCAACCCGGCTGTTCTGCTAATTTTCATCAAAGCAACTCACTCCTTTTGCTCACTCCCCTCGCTTTCTCCTCCTCTGTTTACATCACGTGTTGCATGTCTACTGACTATGATGCCAGATAGTGATAGATTGAAGTAAATGTGCCTGTACGACCAAGAACAGAAGGTCACTTTGCTGTTGTGCATCAAAATAGCCCGTGTGTCTCATACAGTTATCCAAAGATTCTTCTTGACTGTTTTGAGCCAAACCTCGATCAATAAAAACTTCAGCAGGGAATATGAAATACAGCCTGTCGTGAGCTGTAACTCCTGGATCGACTGCAAGATGTTTTTAAAAAAAGGTTCCAAGCAGCGCTCTATTATGGTGACTTCATTTCATCAGTTATTAGACAGGAACAAAACATCTTGTGGCTGTAGATGGGAGCTTACTTTCATTACAGTAGCCTTTTATTTATTTCTTTTTGCTAAATAATACAGTTGATGGTATGTTAAGCCTCACATTTCTGAATATTCCAGTGCATGTTAACCTGAAACAATCTGTTCAGCTTTTCCTCTCAGCCAAATTTGGCTTCTCATTATCTTCCCATGGGTTGTCTGTGAGTTTTCAGATTCTTAGTTTGTGCGAGGTGGCCGTAACATTTCTCCACTTCTGCAGTAATCTGCATCCCGAAGGCTTATCCCTCACACAAACACGCATAGCTACATAATTCAATTCTAAACAAGGGGCATTTATAATTAAAAGGACAAAGGATGCAGCTGTTACATTTAAAATTTATTTATTATTTTTTGCAAATGGAAATGGTGATAGCCGATTTGTGATGTGATGATATGAAAATATTATATCAGAAATGGGTTTAAGCAGAAAGAGAACCAAACACCATACCTTTGCTATAATAGAGGCACCTATTACCATCTGAATGCAAATGCACAACCACTTGCACGCGTGCATGTCTGTGTGTGACTTGGACAAGCACAAGACTTGCAGTTGCTTGGTCTCAAGGTTTAAGTGGGTGAGACAGGGGTTAAGCGATGGGATAAAAAAAGATAATCAAGATGGGAAAAAAAGAGAAATAAAAGGCAGCAAGGGAGAGGATGATGAGGATGATATATGGCTGCTAGCATGATCCAGTTTGGGCATATATTCAGGACAGATACGTAACTGCACACAGATGGCTCCTCCCCACACACACAGACACAGACCAGAGAACCAGCACTTTTGTACTTGTATTGCACTCATAGTTAGACCCACATCAGCCATATAATTATTATATATATATAATATATATATATATATATTATATAATATATATATATATATATAATATACACACACACACATAATAAAAAAGTTCTACAGAATTTGTCTGTAAATTTATTACATTCATTTTATTTTGTATTGTGTTGCTGCCTGGCACATTTTTTCTTCTGTTACTCTGCATATCTTCCCAAGTCATGTAAGGATATAATAGACTGAAATAGATTTTTTAAAAAGCGGTGTCTCTCAGACTGGCAGACCTTTATTGTACCTTTTAAGCTTCAACTTGTTCATAGGATTCACAGTAAGTGATGACTGGTAGAATTAGCTTGAGGCTAATGCAGGCTCATGTACATTCTTAGCTTTGTGCATCTGTATGAAATATTAACCACATCGTCTAATGGGATTTCATTTGAAAATCTGGATATACATTGTATTCAACATAATGTCTGACTTGTACGCTTGTCACCACAATCAGAAGCGGATGACGATGAATGGGAAAGAAAAGATAGAGAGGGAAATGGTAGGCGGGCTATTGTGGTCAGAATGACAGCGATCCACTTGAGATGCCTCCAAATTAATTTTGGAAAATTTTGAGAAGTGATTGTACTCTGGTATTGGATAAGAGCCTTTACTGAAATTATTCACAAACTTTAATTTCTTATTTTCAAGACAGAAAAAGCACACAAAACAATGAGGCCTGAATTGATGAGACAAACAAAGACAAATGGTGTAAAATAGACTAATTCTGCAGACCTGTCACAAGGCGGTCTTTTGTGGTTAGATTTACAGCGTAGATGAAGGCTGAGGATTCAGGTGACCCTGAATCCTCACTTAGTTACGCTGCAATAGGTGTAGACTGGTGGGGGACTCCCATGATGCACTGAGTATTTCTTCTTCAGTCACCTTTCTCACTCACTATATGTTAGTACACCTCTCTGCATTGAATCATATCTGTTATTAACCTCTGTCTCTCTTCCACAGCACATCTTCTATCCTGGTTATTTGTCCACATATGACACAACTCCATGGACTATTAATGACAGCTCAAGCCTTCCAACAGCAGCACAAACCACACTCTGTCTAATGACAAATGGCAGCCAGCTATTAAAGGACGAAACCATTATTTACTCACAGGTGAGTCCAACATTACACCATCTATATACAACAAGCACTCTCTTAAATAAACATATATATTTTACTACTATTTATTAACAATTACATATTTTTTTTCTTAACCTTACACCAAAAACACCAAAAACCCATGTACAGACGTTCCCCACACTCTCTTAACTCATGGCCTCTCTGCAACCTTTAAAAGGTTTAATTTGGTCAAACAGCCTGGACAGGACACCAAAAAGACAGGTGAGTAATCACATCTCAACAAGAAACTTCTTTACACATAAATATTCCCCAGAGAGACAACAGCAGACTGTATTTGCTCCTGGTAACGATTCTTTTCCGCCACACTTCTTAATGAGGAGCAGCTGTGCAGGTCCTGGAACAAAAGGCTACCTGCTAATGATTAAAATACTCAATACATAGCCAATAAATAATTGAACTTCTTGTGTGCAAATGGTTGTAGGTGTGCAAATCTATGCTTAAAGTGCGGTGCCAATTAAAGTTCTAGTTAAAGTGCATTCAACAAAGTGCAAAGGTGCTCATAACGTGCTGTACAAGTTACCAGAGTAAAAATGGTACCGGTGTGGAGACCAAATGAAGCTGGCTGCTGGTTTCCTGTAGCAGTGACGTACGCAGCCAATCCTGTTTAAAAGGATTCTTTTGAACTAGGGAATTAATAATTCAAGTTTAGCCAAACATATTGCAACTCATTTCCAGCCGTAGAACTGAATTAACTCAACCAGATGCACTATTCGCTTTATCCATGTAAGCATACGTTATGAATAAATGAAGCCGGAAGCTGGTATAGATGCCAAACAGAAGAATGTATTGACCACAAGGTGCTAAATCCTTTTAAGGCCCATATATTCAAATGCATTCCTGGAATAGTCAGAAAAGATGTTATAAAGTACCTGAAGGAGATGTTTGTTGAAATGAGGGAGGAAGAAGCAAAGAGGGTTAATTGAGTGCGAAAGGAAGCGAGAAGGAAACAACTCTAGTGGGAAAAAAGAATAAACATTCGTGCTACACTAGCATTCGGGGGATAAAACACGATTGTGATAAAGATGACAAGAAAAAGGAAGAATGAAGGATGGAGGCAAACATGGAAGATGACAGATGTGAAAAGTGTGAGGGAGTCAAAGCGAGAACTCTTCCGTGAGAAAGTCAGGAATGTGCGTATGTGTGCAAGGAGGAGAAAAGAAAAACACTTTTGTGAAATATTCAGTGCGATAAAAGACTTATAGAAGCAAAATCCCCTCCCCCGAGAGAGAGAAAGGAGAGGAAGAAAGGGGAGGAGGAGCAGAGAAGAGGAGGAGAAGGGAGCAGTGATTGAAGTTTTGGATAAGAGTCATAAGGCTGGAGACCATTTCAACAGAGGTCTCGGCTGTGAAGCTTTGTGTAGGACTGTCAGGGCCTTCTCTATTTTTAAACAGTGAGTGGGTATCCTGCTCACACCTTATAGCATCAGTATACCTGTCGAGCTTACTGGAGGTAACTTCATGTAGAAATTTGCTGCTAGATGATCGTTTTTGTGGAGAAAACAACTTCCAGTTAAATAATAATGAGCTCTTTGTGTTTTCACTGGCACTATTTTCTCAGGGAGACAAAAGTGCAAATACAACCGCAGTTCACACACTGAGGTTCCCCGTCTCAACATACAGCTTTAGGAAACTGAGAATTATATATGTGTTTGGTCGAATATGTCAGAGGAATTGCTTTTCGGATCAGGTTTATTGGCAAGTCTCTGTGATTGCAGCAGCCATGGCTGAAAGCTGTGTAGTGTCAGTCCATCCATCTCTCAGAATGTAAGTGTCCTTCTCATGGATTCTTTAGGAATACCTTAAAGCATTTTGGACACAAATATTGACATGAACGGAATGATTTTTGGTGTTCAAAGGTCAAGGTCACTGCCATCCTTTTTTTGTGAATTTATTATATATGATTATAAAATATTATAAAAGCGTTATAAAAGCAACATGTCTTGTTTTGGGATTTGAGTAAGATACACTTGCAATGTACACTATATGGACAAAAACACACATACAGGAGCTGCTTAGCCATGAGAAACCAAGCTACCAAGCTCTCTGTGCACAGTCTTTGTGCTGATGTTAATGCCAGAGGAGGTTTGTAGCACTGCAGCTGGCAACCCCGCTCTACAACCTTACACAAACTGCCACTTGCTGAGCTGCTGTGGTTCCTAAACATTTCCAATTCTACCGCTTACAGATCACGAAATATCTAAAAGACATTTCACAAACTGACTGCCTGCAAAAGTGGGATCGTATTACAATACCATACTCAAACTCTGTGAGCTTTTCAGAGCAAGTCATTCTATAACAAAAATGTTTGTAAAAGCAGCCTGCGTGGCTCGGTGTTTAATTTCATACACATGTGGCAACGGGACTGAAAACAGCTGAATTCAAAGAATAATCTAACTCCTGGCATGGTAGAGTCAATAAATTGGTCTGTTGCCTTGTTCTGGACAACAAAAAAAAAGAATGTAATTGTCATCAGCCTGAGCTGTAACTTATGTTGTTTCAGAACAATAAAAATTTTCATGATCCATCTAAACGAAGTGCTTTAAGTTGCCAAAACTGAGCTTTGAAAGCGTCGTACTTCGTTTGCCAGCTGTAGCGCAGCCAGAAACAATGTGGTGGCATAAAGACTTAGGTACTGTATTATTTTGCTGAAATTGGCAACGATTACCATTACATTAATTCACTCTTACAGGCAGCAGTACAAACAAACTGAAAATAAAATCATAACACCTCGTGAAGGCCACGGTGACAGCCTGGCACTCGCCAGCAAGCAAAACAGTTGGACCACAGAATGAAAATAGCCTACCTGTGATGACGACACTGCTAGTATTTGAATCATTTTACTACGATCCAGTTTTGTGAGTTGCCTTTCAGTGAGGGCTTTCACTAGTACTCTGATAGCACCTTTATTCAGCTGATAGTTTGAGAAGAGGCTCAGTTTGGCATGTAAGGTGTCATGGCTTTAAAACTAGATGCTGTGTTGGGGGACAAATCTCCTTTAAAGTATACACATGATGGAAATCAAGCCATCAAGTCTAAGAGCATTCCTTCCCTCTTTACATATCCTTTTGTTTAAAGCTAACAGAAACAACGACATCTCTGGCTAACAGTGGTTATTATGGGAGCTAAAAGTTAAAGTGGAATTTGACAGGTGGGTGAATCCTATATTCTGCTCTAGGGAGGTACTGCATGGGAATAAGACACATAATAATAGCCTAACATGAATGTGCTATTTCCGTTTATTGAATAGCACTTGCTGCCCTGACCCCTGAATACTCTGGATCTCTTCCTCCTCGCCTGTACTCTCTTGCTTATAGCTAGAAAATGAACTTATAGCAGACTGACTTCTTTTCCTGGGAAATACACCAAGTCTGTCTTTAGCTGGCACTCATGCATTGCCATATTTTACCACTTAAAACAAATACCCTTGATCCTCCTCATCAGAGCTAACTATATATATAAGCACCATGACTGCACCTTTATTGACATCTGCAACACAAACATGTGACATGGATGAGAAGGAAAAAAGAACAAGTGCTGACTGAACCATCTCCTTGGCTCTAACTGGAAAGACCGTCAGGCTGCTTCAGAATCAAGTTCGATTGTTCCATCAAGTTCTACCTTTTTTCTGAGAAAAGGATAACAAATAAGCTGTTGTATAAGAAGGCCCAGGAAGGGTCTTCAGCCAGTGTTAGTTTCTCACATTGCATTTTAACAGAAACTTTAATTCTGTTAATTAAAGAAATTTGTTGGAGGAGGTATTTAACAACTATAGAAACTCAGCATTAAGGAAGCAAGCAGTGACTTCACAGTGGGTCTTTTTCCCCGTCAGACCTGCTGCCCCAAAATTAAACAGACTTTCCATGAATGTAGAGTGAATTCATTTACTCTACAATCATGGACACACCTAGAACAAAAGAATCACATTCACCTACCCACAGCTTAAACACACACACACACACACAGGCTCTATAAATACAGTGAGGAGGTAATGTTCATCTTGTAAAGTAGGCGGATTAACTGGAACCAGGTCAGAGCAAAGGCAGAGTATGCTCTAGCTTTTCTCCAATTTAGCTGCTTTCTCACCATTTTTCTTGCTATTGCTGTGTTTTTGATGAGCCAGACTGCAATAGTTATCTCCTGCTCCCCCGCAGCTACTTGTTTCTTCGCTCAGTGCCATGTCTCTTTAAAGGCAAGCAAGAGACCACTTGTCAATATTTGTGAGGGTTTTCAATTTTGTGAATGGATTATGCAGCATGCATACTGACATGTTCAATTATTCAGCCATTAGACTATATACACTTTTCTCTTTTTTTCCTTTTTACGTAACAAGAGCACTAACAGTGCTTTCTCTCTGGATAAGGACAGCGTGGAGATAAATAGCTGGAAGCAGGATGTTGCCAATGTATCATTAATATAAACGACATTTTCTTTGATGAGCTCGGTTGTGTATCATTGGCACAAACAAAGCACCAATGTGCTCTATTTCACACTAACCTTTAAACTGGATTTTCCAACATAATAATTACAAAAACAATTCTATAAGTATTTTTCCATCCTGTCTAGGATAGAAAAATACTTCCAAGCTTGGATTGTAAATCATGTAGATGCACCTGCTTAAAGCGAGTGAATATGTGAAAGGAATGAGTAGAAGATTTTAAGGCCAGGCATATCTGTTACCATCAATACCTTTCAAAATCTGAGTGTCTCTTACTGAAGGCTAGATGCATTAAAGTAATCACCGGGGAGCCTCTGTAATGGAGCAGAGTGAGAGAGCATAGCAGGAGCACAGACAACAAAGAGGGGAAGCCAAGAAAAAGTAAAAGCCAAAGGGTAAGGAAAGGAAGGAGATATGGTTGGGTGACAAGAGGATGAGGAGACGGCTTGATTTTCATCCCATGAGTCATTCAGAATATAAAGAATGAACTTCACTGAGGAAATCTGCCTCTGTTTCTAACCACCTCAGTATTAAACTCATCCATCCTAAGAGAGGGCAATATAGAGAAAAGAGAGGAGGAGCGAGATACTGGGAGAATCTGCGTCTGCCGAGCAGTCATCTTTCACCTGTAGCTAGCAGAGACTTTGGCTTGCATAATGCAATGTGAGGATAAACCCTCTTTTATGGCCAGCTGAGCCAATAAATCTGGATCAGTTCTGAACTCCCCCCACCATCCCACCGTGCCCGTAGTTGTCTGTCGGCTGCTGAACGATCCAAAAGCGATTCCTAATTTCTTTATTTGTAATTCTTCTTGAAGCTGCCTTGAAACTAAACACTACACATTACATGCATCCATGCATTCGGCCACAGTGCAGAAAGTGGAGACACTCAGTGTGTCCCCTCTGGTGTAATGAAATCAGCACTTCAAATTTACCTTATTTTCCCAGTATGCTTAATTGCCTGCATCTGTCTCCCTCTACGCCAACCGTTCCCTCTGGTTCAAAGTCCCTAACATAATTGTTTTCAATTAAAATGTGCTGTGCTGCAGCTGTCCTTAGCCTGCTCGAGCTATAGTGCTATTCAGGGGGACAGTTACCAGAATGTGAGGGGTAGTAGCACTGGCAGCCATCATTACGATCAGATGGGGAGCAACAGTTGAAGGCCTGATGATGCAGTGGCTTGTTGGATCCATCGTTACGACAGCTTGGGGTGTTACATAAGGGGTGATGCAGACAGGGCTGGTGAAGGAAGAACAAGTGATGAATCCCAAATAGGGCAAGCAATAAATGAATGTTCCTTATGATGACGAGGAAGTAGTAAATGACACTTATGGGCAAGTTTGATTGTACTTCTGGATTTTCTTTATAGTCTCATCTTTACAGCGGTGAAGGACTACAGTCGGTGAGGTGGGGAACTTTCTGTTTTCCATTTGCACCCTTTGTGTCATTTTCTGATCTGTGCCTGTTTGCTGGCCCAGATTCTAGCCCAGTTTTGACTCTTTTTTTGCTGAACTCAAAGAAAATGTTGGGCCCCGGTTTTAGCTCTGTTCAGTCTTCACTAGCACGAGTAAAACCCCGACGAACAGGTGAGTGGGCTCAGATAAGGCAAAATTGGGCCACATGATGTATGTTAGAGATTGCTGCTTGGCCTCCAGAGGGCTATTTGGTGGAGGGAAAACTACACGAGTTTCATTGTCTCCCCACTTCGTCCCACAAGGCCGGTGCAGTTCTTCTCACAGCCATGTAATGACATAGATAAATATGAAGAAGTGGAGAAAATATAAGACAGAGGAAAGTGAGAGCAGGCCTGAGGTTGAAGAGAAAGATGATCGAAGAGAAGCTGAGAAAGGAAATATTAGGAAAAGCGAAAAGAAAAAAAATGAGGGGAAGAGGAGATGGAAAAATGACAGATGAAGACGCAGAGGACAATATACACAGGATCTTGTAATGAAAGCCGCTCTAATGAAGTACTCTCTCTGTCTGTCTCCATTCTGTCTGTATTACCCTTCGCTCTAATCTATCTTTTTCTTTCCATGTCCCCCTTTTTCCCTGTCACTTCAAATCCCTCTCTCTCTTTTCCCTCCAACACTGGAGAGCACCGGGGACTGGATAACTCATTACTAATTCATAGTTTCTCTCCATATATTACAAGGCCTTGAATACTGGTTAATTAAGTATCCCACAACAAAGTGAAGAAAAACCATCTTTTATCTGTATGATTAAGCTGCCTGCAAACATCCAGCCTTGAGAGGGTCTCTTGCTTGTCTTTTCAAGTTGGTATATTTTAGTGCAAAAGTCAGATATCTTTGAGAAAGGTCAGCAAACATGCTGTGTTTTCTTACTGAGCGTAATTCTTAGCGAACTTTTGAAACACTGAGAAGAAAGCAGTGTAGATTAGATGTGTTGCTATCGCCTTGGGTAAAATGAATAGACTTTATTAAAATGAAATGAAGTCATATATAAGCCATAAAACAACACCATGCATAAAACACCAGAGTAATGAGAAAGCATATTTACAGTGTTATTGTGTAACATTTCAGGAAGTATACACTTTCTCTGTTTGACCCTCTCTATAAGTAAACCTTGGACTTAATTTCATCAGCGCAACACGGCTCATCTTACATTGCAGTAAATTGGTCACATTTACGAGAGCTTATCCATCTCGTTCTGTCCTGATGAGTCAGTGAGGATTTTGCAGGGTTACGCTGGCACAGGTTGACAGAAGGTATCAGACGCATTGGTAGAATTTTATTGATTCTTTTAGTCAGAGTTTTAAATGTTGTGTTTTCTCAGTTTTTCTGATGTTTTTTACCACTGCAGAGAGGAAAACACATCTATGTGTGTGTGTAGGTGCGTCTGTTTATGTGGGGAACACAGCTGTTCCTTCCTTGGAGTTTGGGATTGGTAAAATGTGGTGAAACTCTTTTATTATCTCTGAATCTACATTTTAGATATTTCCAGAGGAATTTGGCTCAGATTTGGCGAACACGTTGCTGGGCCAAGGATTTGGTTTTGGCATAAATATTTTGGCTGCAGTTTATCCACTTTTTTTTTTTTTTCCCAGGGTTTGATTTACAAATGCGCAGCATGACAATCTATACAGCAGGCACTTTATTTTTTATTTTCTACAGTTAAGTAAGATCAAGCAGACTACTGAAAACTATTCAATGTGTTTCTTAGCTCCACTGGGAGTGAGGATGAAGGACAGCATTAAAAATGAGAATATCAGAGGGACAGCTCAGGTTGAGACAAAGTTTGAGAGGCAAGGCTGAGATGGTTTGGACATACACAGAGGGATAGAAGATACTGGACAGAGGATATTGAGTAATGCACTCACAGGCAGGAAGGAAAAAGGGATACAACAGAAGAAAATGCAGAGAGTTGGTGTAACAGAAGAGGATCCCGGGGCGAGATGGAGGCATATGAGCCGCTCTGGTGAGCCCTAAAGGGAGCGGCCGAAAGAAGAGAAAGGAGAGAAAGTGCCTCAGCTTCTTCCATTTGCAGGTTAGCAGTTTGTTTGCTTGTTTCTTTTAGAATGACATCTCCCGGTTCTGCTGTTTATAACTGCCCCCTTTTATTGGCTAGGAAGGAATCAGATTTCAAGAAAAATATCTCATTGCCATTCAATGTGACGGACAGCAAGTTTGGGTGAAGCTGCTTCTCACTTCCCACTTCAAGCACTTCCCTTTCCAACTTGCAGCAGCCATATCGATTGACAGTCATAGATTACATATAAGATACAGACGTAACATCCATAAACTGTGTCACACAGGCTGAGATAGTCTAGCTGATAATTAAAGTTCTACAACTGTGGTTTGTTTTCCCCCTTGCTGAGGTTCATTTGTGCATATATGAACACAGTAATCACACTAGGATGTGGCCTGAAACAACTGCAAATAAACTCCAGAATTACTAAGTTTATGGTGTGAATGTGATCTGACCTCGATCCAAACTAACTGCACGGTGTATGCTGCAAATCTGAGATAAAGAACATCCCATAGCCACGTATGCTTTGTATTCTGGGATGTGTACTATAGATGTGCAAAGGTGTGCACAGGCTGGCAACTAGCTGTAAAGTAAACTTAATTTTCTCCAGTAGTCCACAGCAGCTTTTTCCTGCATTTATGTTTGCTGCTCCCACCCAGACACATCTGTCCAATGAGCGGACTCAACATTCTCACATGGTTCGTAGTGGCAAACCCTTCTCCCTCTCTATGTGAAAAGAAACCAAATCACTGGGAAAAGCTATAAGTTTACAAACTTTAACTGATTTGGTCCAGAGTAAACAACCTATAGATGTGAAAACGCTTTAAGAGAATGCTAGAATCTCCCTCACAGACACTGGAGTCCAAATAAAAGCTTTCTTTATCTCATAGCAGACCATATTATTTATGAGATAATTCCTTTAAATAAAAATCCTCCATAGGGTGCCAGCAGCACAAACACAGCTGACAGGTCCAGTTCAGTGGCGGTGACAGCTCAGCTACAGCTGCCAGTGTCAGCACACCTGTCAATCAAAACCAAATTTTAAGTACTGCACAGGATAGGTTATAGAAAATATTAACAACAGAGAGTTGTTATTAAAGGGGAAATTAACTATAGAGATGAGTCTATTTTTTGCACCTGGCTGTAAAAATGCTGCGTGGACATGCAGAAGTTTGGCATTACAACGACGTGGGTCATTGGAGTCACTCGAGTGGCCATTAAAATAACTGATTTTGGCACTTCTACAATGGCTTTATTTGTCAGCCTTGAGCTTACCACTTGTTAACAACAGGTTGGAATATTAATATTAAGCCTTTCTCTGTTAAGGACAAATATTCTGAGAAATGTTCAGCCATCCAATCCAGTTGACAGCAGCAGATCTCAGGTTGTAGATGACATCTGTGATTTTAGTATAGACAGTGCCCTAGCAGCACGGTGGCACGGTGGTTAGCACTGTTGCCGCACAGCAAGAAGGTCCTGAGTTCAATTCCTCCATCAGGCCGGGGTCTTTCTGTGTGGAGTTTGCATGTTCTCCCCGTGTTTGCGTGGGTTCTCTCCGGGTACTCCGGCTTCCTCCCACCGTCCAAAGACATGCAGCTTGTGGGGATAGGTTAATTGATTAATCTAAATTGTCACTAGGTGTGAATGGTTGTCTGTTCCTATGTGTTGGCCCTGCGACAGACTGGCGACCTGTCCAGGGTGTACCCCGCCTTTCGCCCTATGACAGCTGGGATAGGCTCCAGCGCCCCCCGCGACCCTGAAAAGGGGAAGCGAATGGATGGATGGACAGTGCCCTATTATATCATATAATACTGTATATACTTTAGTACAGAATATACTACATACCTTTTTATGAATTGAACTTAAATTCTGATGAAATTTGTGGTCTGGTCTATTTGAGCATCAGTTTATTAATTGTCATGCACAATAACTAGAATATTAATCTCACAAGGGGAACTGCATCTGATGAAACATCAGGCATTTCATTTGGATCACCTGCGTTAGCTGTACATTAACGAATGAATGTAAGACTAGAATATGCAGTCACCGTGCAACCCAGTATCACGGCAAAAGAAACACCGGTCCACCAGGTCCATTTCACACTTTGCCTCTCCAAAACATGGAGAAGACGTATTTCCAGCAAGGAGAGATAATGTATGTAAAGCCACAAAGCTGGTAGTGAGCTAAAAACATATTAAGTACAGTCCATGGTAATTGTGAGAAATGAATAAGCTAGTCGGCTAATATGTCCATATATGTAAATGTGTTAATAATGTCTGTTTAAACATTTTCCTGTGATTATTTTCATGTTGGCTTGAAATAAAGCGTCTCTTCTGCACGTGTGTACATTTCATGTTTGGGAGAGGCAAAGTGTGAAATGGACATGGTGGACTGGTGTGTCTATTAAATGCTTTGCTGTGATATCAGGTTGCACCATGGCATCAGACATTGGGCATTCTGAAGCTGCAGTGTTGGCTTAAGTTACCATATCTGGATAAAAAGGTGAGGTGCTAGGTGATTAGTTGAACCTGGCAAGCTTGGTTAGCAAACCACATCTATAGCATGGGCACATCGCACGGGCTAATTAGCATGAAGTAAACTAGATAACTGAAGTAACATTGTGCATAGGTTGTATTACACAGAAGTTCATGTTATATGCATATGTCAGCTAATCCCATTGAAACTGTTCTAAAAGGCGACAAATGCAGAAGAGAGGTCCAGCTTGGTGACCTGTTTGAGGCTAAAGTAAGCTAGGCTACTGGATACAACTGCTAATACCACTACTGATACCATGTTTCTGTATTATATTACACAGACCACTTTTATAGTAGTTTTTTTTCCTGCTGCATATTTTATTAAATTGAAAATATTTAGCAAATTGACATCTTTTTCTTTGTTTTTACATATTTTGTGTTGTGTTCAGCCAAGTGCAACAAAACTTGTTCCTTGCACAGAGTCTGTCTCTCTCTCCCTAGAACTCTGTGTGTCTGCAAACCCGTCAATCAAGGCAGCCTGCCCTCGAACTTCACGCTGACCAGTAAAACTCCAGGATAAGTTATAAAATTTTCAGAGGTAACTTTCCATATTGGCCAAAAGCTTTTTTCTGGTTCATTTTCCAGTCCTGTATTCTGCTGCATTAGCCATATATTATAATATGTACTTTTGACACCGTTATCATATGTTAGTAATGCTATATATAACTAGACAGACAGACATTTAGAGTTCAGCAAGGGACAGAAGGCTCAGCTGCAGACTCAGAGAGCAGATGACATGGGAGTATGAGAGAGCAGGATGGCAGAAGATGAGCAAGGATGGCAGGACATTAGAAACCTCTGGCACCAAACTCAGTAAAGGAGAAAAAACACAAGCATATGCTGTGTGTGCAGTTTATCCTGAAGCTCATGCTTATGTAACATAGGTAGCATGTGTGCAGGAAAAAAAACAAGTTTTTGATTTGACTTTTGGCACTTCTGTATTTGCTGTCAAACTTTTTTCTATCTATTCAACTTTCCGGTAGCCCGGTGTTTGCCACAGACACTGCCAAATTCTTGATGACAACAAGCCCCGGGGCACGTAAGGATCATTACTGCCTACCAAATATAGTGACAGAGAGCGAACACGAAGGGTCCTTAAAGTCATGTTGATGGATCTCCTGCAACCACCATATATAATCTGTGAGGGCTGCCGTGATGGAAAAGCTCTGTGGTCATGGACATGGCCGTTACAGATTGCACCAAAGTCTGCGACTCTATTCTGAGCAGCAGACTCAGAGGGAAACATTCAGAATCAACCAGAATCAGAGGGTGTTTACAGCATCCACAGTTATCAGCTACTATTATGGCATACCATTACTTTATAATGGGATATTGATGCTCACAATACACCAGCATCTACCTATTAGGTCAGCTATTGATGAAATCATAAATCTGTAAAATTGCCTGCAGGGGCAGATAAAACCGGATATGCGGCGCTCTCTCCCCAACATTCTCCACCCTTATTAATAAACAACATTTACTTTTTCTATATTTAAGGATTTTCCTTTTTAGTTGCACATTTCCTTTAACCTTTCGCTTCATAAAGAAATACTTGGGCTGATGGGTACCACCAGTGTCGGTATTTCAAGCAATCCTTTCTTCTGGTTTAAGGTAAAGCAGAGGAAGCGAAACATACAGTATGTGTTGTGTAACACTGTTCATAACCCACCAGCAAAGTGCACCAATTTTAAACAATCAGTTTCTCATTGAAGAAATGCTAAAATATTTTAAAAACAACATAAAAATACTCGTTTTCATATATTCTGAAGATAAAAAAGAAGCTCACAGCCAAACAAACGTGATCAAATTATAAAAAGGCTCAGTGGAGGTAAAGCAGGTCAGCACTCAGATTTAAACTGTGTCCCCGACAGTTACGTGCCACATAAACTGCACATAACTAAATGTTATATCTCAGTTTTTATGTTACAGTAAGCTGATTTATACGCAACTCGTCGTCCTTGGTTCTGCAAACATTTCTGACTGCATGTCACAGGTCCGCCGGATGAAAAGCTTCAAAATGAAACCTGACTTTTAAAAGGCAGCGTTCGCTGTTGTCTGGATGCAGGGCACAACCTGAGCCGCAGCTTCCATTATCAAAAAAGCAGGTTGGTGACTGACAAAAAACAACAACGAAAAAAAGTAAATGCACACAGATACACCTGATTACACACATCCCGTGTATCAGTGAAACCACCTTTGTTTGGTTGGGAACGTGAAGTGTTGGCTTGTCAGCTTTTTGGCTTGTCCAGCTAAATCCGAGCACGGCTGCCTTTTCACGATGACCAATACAATGACAAAACTCACAAGCGATGTGAAAGCCTTTTGTGCTTTAGGCTGGAGCTTTTCTCTACAAACTCTAAACGAGGTCTCAAGAGATGCATTAAAAAAATTTACAAGTTTAAGGGACAGTGGCCACAAATGAAAGAGCAGAGGGTGGTGAAATGAAGGCTTGGAAGGATGAATGAATAAAGAAATAACTATAACTATATATATAACTATACCGACAGTGCATATTGTGAAGCTGACAGCTCAGCATGCAGGTGTGAACTGTGTGAGATGTGATGCTTGAAACGTTATTTTTTGCCTTGTTACATAAAATCAAAGTGCGCTAAATCTAGAGAGTAAAAGAAACTGTGTTGGGAAATACACAGCAGCTCTTACAAGTCAAATGAGATGAATATGTAAACATCCACATTTTTTTCCTTGGCCACTGTGTTTGCTTTCTCAGCTCAGCAACCTCTTTTACTCTGTCTCTCTCTGGGGTGCAGTAGTGTAGCAGCATATACATGGATTTCTCTCATGTTTTCTCCACTCTGCCAGCCCACTTTATCAAACTGCAGGAGCTCACATTAATGAAGTTAATGAGGCCAGCAGGGGGTGGCCTCATAAAAAAAAAAAAATTAAATATGATGTACTATCCATTGTGTCTTTAATAAACTCTTTATCGGTTTCAATATATTTGAATAAAATTATTCAAACAGTACATTTGCATTTGCTGTCCCTTTTATGAAAAAGTGGTGCTCTGTGAAGGCTGTGACTGGCCACTACATTAAATGATTTCTGCAGTCACTCTCAAAGCATTTGAGCATAATCACTTATTTGAAAAGCCCACTTTAAACGTAATCAGCCGCCTTGATTCAGCATAAAACTCATAATGCTGACTTAGTAAGTGTAGAAATGCATGGTTAAAAAAAGAAAAAACCTGGTAAACCTAGAGCTGGATACGGTTCAGCAGAGAGAGAGAGAGAGAAAGGATGTGAGGATGAATATGTGAAGGTTTTAGGTTGTTTTTCTTCTAAGGGGGTCTCTTAATTTTACTCAAAACTAATACAGCTGCTGTGCTGGGAGCGTGAACAGGATGAGCTGCACTTGTAAAACACCTCTCTGACGAAGAGCTTTGAACGCTCTCACTTTTCCTTAAGCGTATTTTCCAGGCTTTTGTTGTAGAACTGTTTAAGGTTCAGTAGCATGAGGACGAAAACTTAATGCAGCAAGTTACAAACGTCCAACACCGTCGTTTGTTATTACTCTTTAAAAAAGTCGTTGTTACTTGTTAGATGTAATCTGTTCCTTCTGTTTTCATTATGGGACGAGAAGAAGCCAGTAACACTGTATGAGTCCTGCTGGTTGCCACTTTGGAGATTATCGCTGCAGCTGCTTTACGCACGCTGGCTGCACCGCGCACATCGGCAGTAACCGAAGAAGCAGCGCGCCAGGAGAAAAGGAAAGAAAGCGTCTCTTTTATCTAATCTTTTATTTAATTACTGCTTCCTAGCAGCCACGCAGGATACAATACGGAGACATGAAATTAATTCGCGTTTGTCGTTTGAAGTTTGAAGCCTTACCTTGAGTTGTCGCGGCTCGGAAGAAGTGCGGGTGCGCGTGTTTGAAGCCCCCTGTCCAAAATGGAAAGTATCGTCCTACTTGTTACTTGGGAATAAATTAATGGTTGAATAACACTTAAAATGGCTTTTAAACCGACAGAGTCAGCGAGGTGAACTGCAGCTCCTGCTCTGGCACGACTGTCTGAGAATTAGTTTGCTTGCTTCTGACTGCCGCCCTCCCTCCCACTCGCTCGCTCGCTCACTCACTGTCTCCCACCCATGAGAAATAAATAATCTTTCATCTCTCTCTCTCTCTCTCTCTCTCTCTCTATGAGCACAGCAGGTGGGCATCTTTGAATAATGTGAGATCATTTTTAAAGGCTGCTCGAGGCCCAACTGTGTGTCCCGCACTCCTCTCCAAACACTGCGTGCTTTCATGGTTAAACAAAACTGTGCTGATCATAAGATTTTTCTCCGGCTGTCCGGTGTGTGCAGGCAGCGGATTGGGAGTGGCCGGGATTAAAACCGTGGGATTATATCTAACATTCATTTCATCTCACGCACTGGAAGTACGCTGGTGGACAATGACATCAGCCTTTGGCAGACTCAAACAAACAGACAGATTCACGTGGGTAGGGATGGAGAGAAAGACAAGGGAAAGGAGAAAAACAGAACAATGGATGAGAAAACTAGGGAAAGAAAGCCTTTCACCTCTCAGATTGAGCCAAGAATATGAAGCTTTATAGAAAATCAATCAAAGCAACGGGGCGTGCGGGGCACAGAGGGTCACCAGGGTGAGATATTCCTGGGGTGAGTGTATTCCTCTGGCTAGTGTGCATGTGTGTGTGAGTGAGTAGTGGATGCATACACAGAGCCAAGTCCGTGTATGTGTGCCTGCATACTGACAGATGGCTACTGTAATGACGCAGGAACTAAATACTGGGTTTCTATGCGTCTGTGAGGTCGCCTGCCTGCTCGTATATGTGTGTTTGTGCATGTGTGTGTTTGAGGGGGAAAAAGAAAAAAAAGAACTGCATGTGTGTGTGCATGTGTGTGTCTGTGCATGTGTGTGTCTGTGCATGTGTGTGTGTGCATGTGTGTGAAGGAGAAAGAGTTAGCAAGTTGAGCTTGATGCAGAGGCAACAGATATCTCCTTTTTTGTTCCTGCAGCCTTCACACACACACACACACACACACACACACACACACACACACACACACACACCTATGCAGTGTGTGGCATTATGCTTTTGGTTTTTTTGTCCAGGTGTTTGCAGTCTTTTCTTTCACAAGAGACCTTGAGTCTACTGCCGCTTCCATTTGCTGTGGATACAGACATACAAAGGAGTGTATAGGTGTGTTTGTGTAACACACACGTACACACAGAGAGATACAGTCAAATCTCAAGGAACAGGAGAAATGTAAGCATACAGTCACATCAGTGAGGATCATGCCAAGAGCTGCACAAACTGCAAAACAGTGGTGGGAATTTTGTGATTCTCGGTTTCTTCACTGCCTCAGGGGCAGCTTGCAGTCATTGACTCAACTATGAGTTCTACATCAAATCAAACAGTGCTTGAAGACAATGTGAGGACAACTGGCTTAAAATTGAAGTTGAATTGGACCTTACAAAAAGAAAAATGGTGGGAGTAATAGAATGACCGTAGTCATGATAGCGATGCAGTGAAGGAATTTAAAGCAGGAGGTAGAAGCTACTTTCAGCCGCTCTCTTATGCACAAGGGGTGGCTACAGGAAGCCAGCCAGGTGATGTCAACGACTGATTATTATTTCCTCAAAATACAGAGCTGTGCAACATATTTGAGCCACCTCTCGTTTCTTTACAGTTTGCTTTGTGTATTTTTTAAAGTGGCCTTGAGCAACAGTTCTCCTGGTTTTCTGTAGCTGGATCTTCAGTTGATCCATGCACTGTTATTGAAGCCTCATCAAATGGTGAAAGGGTCGCTTTCGAACCATTCTTAAGGAAGGAAAACAGGCAGAAAAGGTTGGGGTTATGCCAAATTACACAAGAACTGGGCTGAAACAGAGGGGCGATATCTCTTATGGAGTGATGAATCCATCCATCCAAATGTCTAATTTCTGGTTCAAATCACCGAGGTCAGGAGAGCTACAACAGTGAGTGTCTACAGCCGTCAGTAAAAGATGATGGAGGCTCTGTGATGGGCCATGCATTTCTGTTGGTTTTGGTTTAAGGAAAAGTACTGTCACATTTTGACCTATTGGAAAGCACCTGAGTGCCAAATGCTTCATTTGTCAGCACGGCATCCTCAAACACACTGCCACTGCAGGGAAATCCTCCCTGGATAGAAAAACACACAATAGAAGACTTATCAGTCTCCATCACAGGTACGAGCTCTGGGGACTGGCCTCCTCAGAGCCATGACCTCAACATCACTGGAGCAGTGTGGGATCATCTTGACAGACAACAGAACAAAAGGCAGCCAACATCCAAAGAAGAGCTTTGAATATCCTTCAAGAAGCCTGGAGAACGTTTTCTGAAGACTACTTCAAGAAATTATGAGAAAGTTTGTCTAAGAGAATTCAGTCTGTGTTTAAGAATAAAGGAGGTCATGTCAGATATTGCCTTTCAAATTTCAAATATCTTTTTTTGCTCTTTATACTGGATTTCCATGTATGTTTGCATATGTTTCAATAAAGTTATTGTTGCTAAAGGGGACACTGTAGCCTATGATGCCAACTTTCATATTATGTTTGTTCAATAGAATAAAATTACAGCTTGATATTTTGTTGAATAAATGAGTGACCTTGTGTTTTTTTTCAAGTATACCATCTATTAAGTAGGCTTCTTGCTGAGATATATGAATAAGTGAACATTTTCCACAAGTTCAAATAATATATACGATCAGAAAATAAGCAGGTCTGCTCAAAAAGATGCTGTTCAATGATACTGCTGTGCATTCTAATAAATATAGTATGGTTAAGAGGGCACAGGAGTAGGGTTTGTACTTGTTGGTACAGATGTGTGATGTGACCACTATGCTTTATTGTGAACCATCATTTTGAGTCATAGGATTTGTAATGATAAGCACTGACCTTCACCTCGATAAGTGCATCAACACTGAGCCAAACCCCCACTCACTTTAAAGATCTGCCACTTTTGGACAAAAACATGTTTGAAAAGGGAGCTGAGCCAAATTGTGCAATCAAAGCAAACAATAAAACATACTTCCTTATATTTAGATTAAAATGCATCATAGCTCTGAGGACTCACAGTAAACACTCCTTTGCCAAACGTGCCATTCGGAGTCAGCAGGCTTCAAGGCCAGCAGCCATGGAGAAGGAGAGTCAGTGCTCTGGCCTTTCTTCACTCACTCTGTCACATTCTGCTTCCCCTTGGTTCCTCCACTCCTCACGCTTTAGCTGCACTCCAATCGTTTTTGAATGTGAATCTTTGCATGTGTGTGAGTTTGGAGGCTTAACAGCTGATATAAACTTCACAGGCTTGAATGAAAGGTTGAAAGATGTGCATTTAGCATCTTAGTAATTATTAGCCTTACCTGAGCACACATCCATATGTGTGCGCACATCTGACAGCTTTATGAGCCAAGCTCGGCATTCTCTTAGTTGTCTCAGTACTCTAATTTCATGTTTCTAGCTGTTCACACACAGAGTAATGGTTTGGTACATGGATTTACATGCAAACATTCTCCTTACAGGCTTAATTTAGAATTAAATCCCTAACAGCCTGCAATCTAGCCTTTCAGATTTGGCACCAAGTAATATAATGCTATTAGGGGCTGTGACCAGCTACTGCTTGCACTCCTTTATCATGTTGGTGCTCAAACATGTGTGAGAAACAAACAAACCAACGCAC